>NC_047114.1:34204588-34512088 GCF_902500255.1 Thalassophryne amazonica | reverse complement strand
ACCAGTAGATGGCAGTGTTCTATTTATTTTGACCCTGGTTATATCAGATGGTTGTCAAATCAACTTTTTGGCTTTGCAAATGGCTTTTTTTTTCTTTTTTTTTTTTTACAAATTAAGTTTAAAACAAAACAAAACAACAACAAAAAACATTACAAGACAGCTCTGCGGTGTTTGCACATGCACACTGCAAGCGGTTGGACGCTTGTAGCCCCTCAGCAGCAGGATAACCTCACGACAGCCGACCAAAATAATATCAAACAGGTTTGATTTTCATTTCACCATACGATCGGCGATCAGGAGGTGGTCGTGAGATGTTAAACACAGCTTGTTACTCCATGTACAGTACACGATGCAGGATGCACGATTAACCTGAAACTCGGTCCAAAAAATTCTCGCACGAATGAAAAATCATCTGAAAAAGGGCCAAAACTCGCACAGTGTAACGCCAACATTTATGTGTCAAGATTTATATTGACTGCACGTTTTACAACATCATCGAACGTGAGCATGGCACTAATAAAATGAGCGCACATTCTCTCTACATGCAAAACATTTTGCGATGACACTTCCAGGGCTCCATAAAAATGCCTGTTTTTACAAATAAAAAATGGAATATTTTACAAAAGCACATTTATCTGTAAACACCAACACACGACACACGTCACTTTAACGTGTTGGTTTACATAATGAATGACTGAACCAATCAGTGTTTAACAGAGGCACTTTTACCCAGAATCCTTTGCGATCTGTCTGTGTTTGTTACAAAACCTCAGAATTAGTGCATTATTCAACATTAAAAGATATATGTTATATTTTAACTTTGTACAAATGATAGAATTGACATTAATGGAGTTATTCTTTCTGTATTAATGTTATTTATGAATCAAAACCATAAGTCAGCATGACTTTATTTTCCAAGACCTCCGCCTGACCGGAGCATTGTGATTGATAGAGAGCTGGCTTTATGGCTGCTCTCAGGGTGCGGCTGTGCTGGAAGCTGTGTAGTAAACAAGAACTTCCAGCAGCGGGCAGGATGTTCAAAGACAAAAGTGTGGCCTCATTGTTTGGGTCTGTTGTCACTTTTAATATTACTAGAAGCTATTGTGGCATTAAAACTCAAATTCAGTTTATTAGTAGTTGCAAATGTACAAGAGACAATATTGGAATTTATCAGTTATCTGTAACTTCCGATACATTTTTGGGTGGTTTATCGTTTTATCTTTATCAAAGATAACTTTTCACTTATCTGATCATCTGTTATCGAAGTTAATTTTTTGGTTATCTGAGCCCACCACTGTGTGTATATATATATACTCAACAAAAATATAAACGCAACACTTTTGGTTTTGCTCCCATTTTGTATGAGATGAACTCAAAGATCTAAAACTTTTTCCACATACACAATATCACCATTTCCCTCAAATATTGTTCACAAACCAGTCTAAATCTGTGATAGTGAGCACTTCTCCTTTGCTGAGATAATCCATCCCACCTCACAGGTGTGCCATACCAAGATGTTGATTAGACACCATGATTAGTGCACAGGTGTGCCTTAGACTGCCCACAATAAAAGGCCACTCTGAAAGGTGCAGTTTTGTTTTATTGGCGGGGGGGGATACCAGTCAGTATCTGGTGTGACCACCATTTTGCCTCATGCAGTGCAACACATCTCCTTCGCATCATCCGTGAAGAGAACACCTCTCCAACGTGCCAAACACCAGCGAATGTGAGCATTTGCCCACTCAAGTCGGTTACAACGACGAACTGGACTCAGGTCGAGACCCCGATGAGGACGACGAGCATGCAGATGAGCTTCCCTGAGACGGTTTCTGACAGTTTGTGCAGAAATTCTTTGGTTATGCAAACCGATTGTTTCAGCAGCTGTCCGAGTGGCTGGTCTCAGACGATCTTGGAGGTGAACATGCTGGATGTGGAGGTCCTGGGCTGGTGTGGTTACACGTGGTCTGCGGTTGTGAGGCTGGTTGGATGTACTGCCAAATTCTCTGAAACGCCTTTGGAGACGGCTTATGGTAGAGACATGAACATTCAATACACGAGCAACAGCTCTGGTTGACATTCCTGCTGTCAGCATGCCAACTGCACGCTCCCTCAAATCTTGCGACATCTGTGGCATTGTGCTGTGTGATAAAACTGCACCTTTCAGAGTGGCCTTTTATTATGGGCAGTCTAAGGCACACCTGTGCACTAATCATGGTGTCTAATCAGCATCTTGGTATGGCACACCTGTGAGGTGGGATGGATTATTTCAGCAAAGGAGAAGTGCTCACTATCACAGATTTAGACTGGTTTGTGAACAATATTTGCGAGAAATGGTGATATTGTGTATGTGGAAAAAGATTTAGATCTTTGAGTTCATCTCATACAAAATGGGAGCAAAACCAAGTTTTGCATTTATATTTTTGTTGAGTGTATATGTATATATATATATATATATATATATATATATATATATATATATATACACACACCACAGATTGTCACTTATTTCTCCAATACCATTTCTACATCTTACATTTGTATTGAACACCTATAGGAAATCATGTATCCTTACTCCCTTGATCTGACTGCATTTGACCTTGGACTTCAAGGTCAATGTCAAACATGAGAATTCGTTGGAAAAAAGGCACTGTCTGTCCCCAGAAAGTTTTGCTTTCACTTTTACACACATTTTGGTCTGAAGCAATAATTACACTTCACAGTATACATGCACTTCAGTTTCAGCAGTGATCTGTACTCTTCACTGAAATTGGCCTGTGTCTGGCATATCATTTTAAAGAAACTCCTTTTTTCAGTGCACACAATTATCTGTTAACACCTGCATGTACACACCACATGTACATATCAGCATAATAGGTGGGGGACCTCAGCTGAGTATTGGCTTGTTGATATTGACTCCAAAAGAATGTTGTAAAACATGACTGTTGCAGATGTTTCAAAATGTTCCAGAATCGTGTTTGAAGTTTGCCATTAGTAATTTGCAGTATCACAATAATGCGGCCTCAGGGCCCTTCACACGGGTAAACCCAGACACTTGCACAAATGTGATCCCCGCACTGCCATGCAATTCATCGTGCCAATGTTAGGGCTAGGTATCAATCAAAAATTTTCCATGCCAGTACCAATACCGATACCTTCACTTCGATACCGGTTCCTGAACGATACTTTTTTCTAAACCAATTTAATTTTATAATTTTATTATCAACAACCTTTTATTGAGTCTTAAAATAAATAAATATGAAATTGGTTACAGGATCCTTGATCTCTGAATTTAAATAAAATCTACATGGTGGATCCTTGATCTCTGGACATAAATAGAAATAAAGAAAATCTGTAGTTTTTGTCAAAAGCATTTCCTTGCAGACATTTTGGCATGAGTGTCACTCCATACCTCTGAGCTGAACTCAGCCGGCTGCTGCACGTCAGCGCAGGATGTCTGATTTTGGGAGGAAAAAAAACGTTTGATCAATTGCAGTTTATTGTTTGTATTACAACATTTGGAAAGAGGTGTCTTTTGATTTAAATGGCAATTCGCTTTGAAATGATTAATTACGACCAGACTCTTATCTTTCTAACTTGACTCAGTAGAGACTGGCACAGCGTTTGGACCTGTGCGAACGGAACAGGGGATGATTCTTGTTTCTTTCTCACAATAAGACAGAAGTCCCAGTTAGTAACTTTAATCCGCACAAAAGTGACTCACGATTGACATATTTTAATGGCTTTAAGAGGGGTTAAGAAGTAGATTTGCCACTTCTGAAAATCAGCGAAGCAATGAACCAACAAAGCAGTGGTTTGGAGCACTGCTTTGTTGGTTCATTGCTTCAAAGCAAAGCCATTACAGAAGCAGTTGATTACAGACCCGCTGCAGGGTCTGCAATCAGTGTAGAGAAATCATCACTTTCCCGATAAAACACCCTCAAAAACAATGGCTGCACTGAAGGACCAATAAGGGAATTGTGAAGTCTTGATCACGTGATAAACCTCCAGGTACCGAAACTTGGCACCGAAAGACGAGGCATGTTTTGATACTCGGTACTACCGAAGCATTTCAGTCGGTGCCACAAAAGAACCGAAGTTTGGTACCCAGCCCTAGCTAATGCATGTCATTAGTTGGTACACTTGAAAAGCCATCTTGATGCTTGCACAAATTTGATCCCTGCATTGGCACGCAATCTTGCGAATAGGTTGCGCAATGTTCACGACTAGTTCACACAAGTGGCACAAAATTTATGCGTGCAAGTGCGCAAAGAAAATTATTCAAAATATTTTGAAGTATTTCAGCATCGTGCCTTCTTTTCCATCCTTGGAACACAGAATAATCCTACAATTTGAGAATGCAAAGCACAGGATGGCACATAAGGCTCCACAAAAATCTGTGAAAAAAGCCATGTGCAAGATTGTCTAACAGAATGTCATGTTGCACTACGTTAATGGGATATTTTGGCTGCAGTCTTAAATATTTGCTTTCAAGACACCTGACGTTCTATAGTAACTTGTTGTCAAGGTGAGTATGACTTAATTAAAGAAACATTATTACAGTATTTCATGTGTTACTGAATAAGTAATGTCCTGCTTTTACATATATTTACAGTACATTTTGAACACTAAAAGTACTGCACAGAGAGCACAGAACTGCATGTTCTTGAATAACAGTGTGTGTTTGTACTTGTACACATTTATACAGCCATCCCTTCAGCGCCTCAGAACGTCATATCAAGCGTGAACGAGACCTCGCTCTCTTTGGAGTGGGAGGAGCCAGAGGACATGGGCGGGCGGAGCGACTTGGTCTACAACGTCGTTTGCAAGAAATGCCTGAGGGATCGCAGCCCGTGCACGCGCTGCGACGACAACGTGGACATCGCCCCTCGGAGGCTCGGCCTGAGACAGAAGAAGGTGGTCGTAAGGAATTTGCAGGCGCACACCCGCTACAGCTTTGAGATCCAGGCTGTCAATGGAGTGTCTGGGAAGAACCCTTCGTCACCAAGCTACTCCACCGTCAACATCACCACCAACCAAGCTGGTTAGTAGATCTGTCAGTGGCAGTGGATGTGTCCATAAACCAGGATAATTCTAATCAATAGCACTTAACATCGGGATGAAACAGAGTGGTTAGCGGATCCTGCGCTCTCTGAATGTCACCGAGTGTCTTAATGAGCTCTTAGTATGAACACAGCTGCTGAATGGGCTCAATAATAGTGACACGGACACATTTTCAGGGTGGGTTTTTCAAGGGAAATAGAGATTTAAAAGGTAAAGTGCTATGCACCGCCACCGTCAGTGTTCAAACCAGGCGTCTAACATTACATCAGTGACAATGTCACCTTTCAGCATCATCACTTAATATTTGCAGCATCATCATCTACCAATCTGCTGCACACCTTTCCCAGGCTGCAATTACTCTCCTGGTTAACCTGCACTTAATCCACTGGGGTGCACTTTATGAAGTCACAACAATGATCATCGGCCGAGTCACTTTCAAGCCTCACAGATCAACAGGCAGTGAAGGTGACATGTGCACGGCTTCTCTTAAACTGCTCAAGTTGGGAAATGGTGAAAAGTAGTTGGATCTAGGTGATGGTTTGCAACATCAGGGACGAATTTGTATGTTTCAGCAAAGTGGACGCTTTTAACTTCAACCATGTTTAAACGAACAAAAAAAAAAAGTCAGAGAGTTCCTTTCCTAAGTAGCAGATCCTCAACACATCACGTTTCCCACACAATCAAAGCGTATACAACCTTGTAAAATGGGTGCGCCGATGCCAAAAATAGTGATTTTTTTTTTTTTTATGTGTCAAGGATGAGATCAGCGTGACTTTAAGTAATGACAGCTGTGAGAACAGGAAGTGGACCAGCCACTGATTGTGAGTTACTTATTTATTTTAACATGATTCTAGTTCAGTTAAGTTCAGTTAAAATAGCAGGATTCTTTGAAAATATTTTAATGTACGTAAAAGTATAAACTTTCTTCTCAAAACTCAATAGGAATATTAAACTAAGTTAACAGACGAATGATTCTGCCATCTGACATGTTCACACTCCAAAAAAAGTCTGTAGATTTAACAGTTACACTCTAGTTTTGACAAATATGAGCTCTTTTGTTTTCTTTTTGAGCTCCTGTTCATTATTGTTTGACTCTGGCTCAGATTTTTGAGGCAGATGGCCATTAACTGAAAGGTTGAATGTTCAAATCCTGGTTACTTGAATTCCAAATGTTGTTCCTAGTGTGACACGGTGGATCAGTTGTTAGCACTGTTGCCTCACAGTGAGAATGTCTTGGGATCGAATCCCACCTGTGGTCTTTCTGTGTGGCATGTTCTCCCTGTGTTTGCGTGGGTTCCCCCCAGTTGCTCCGGCTTCCTCCCACATCCAAAAACATGCAGATTAGGTGGATTGCAAACTTTAAATTGTCCGTAGGTGTGCATGCGGGTGTCCTGTCCAGGGTGTACCCCGCCTCATGCCCTATGACTGCTGGGACAAGCTCCAGCTCCTGGAACTTGATCTTGGATAAGCGGTTGAAGATGAGTGAGTGAGTGAGTTCCTGGTGTAAATACATGTCGCTATAAGGATCTGAGATGTAAATGTGCTATATAATGATTCTGTTATTAGATTTAATACACACTGTTGAAGTAGAATTAACTAATAAAGGTGTACAAGTGCACATCTTGTTGGCAAGCTGTACAGGGAGTTGAAAAACCAGGCTCTGATGGCACTGACGGTAAACAAGGAAGCATTTGTTCGACTTATCCGTGAGGACGTGATGCACCGCAACACTTTTGGTTTTGCTCCCATTTTGTATGAGATGAACTCAAAGATCTAAAACTTTTTCCACATACACAATATCACCATTTCTCTCAAATATTGTTCACAAACCAGTCTAAATCTGTGATAATGAGCACTTCTCCTTTGCTGAAATAATCCATCCCACCTCACAGGTGTGCCATACCAAGATGCTGATTAGACACCATGATTAGTGCACAGGTGTGCCTTAGACTGCCCATAATAAAAGGCCACTCTGAAAGGTGCAGTTTTATCACACAGCACAATGCCACAGATGTCGCAAGATTTGAGGGAGCGTGCAGTTGGCATGCTGACAGCAGGAATGTCAACCAGAGCTGTTGCTCGTGTATTGAATGTTCATTTCTCTACCATAAGCCGTCTCCAAAGGCGTTTCAGAGAATTTGGCAGTACATCCAACCAGCCTCACAACCGCAGACCATGTGTAACCTCACCAGCCCAGGACCTCCACATACAGCATGTTCACCTCCAAGATCGTCTGAGACCAGTCACTCGGACAGCTGCTGAAACAATCGGTTTGCATAACCAAAGAATTTCTGCACAAACTGTCAGAAACCGTCTCAGGGAAGCTCATCTGCATGCTCGTCGTCCTCATCGGGGTCTCGACCTGACTCCAGTTTGTCGTCGTAACCGACTTGAGTGGGCAAATGCTCACATTCGCTTGTGTTTGGCACATTGGAGAGGCGTTCTCTTCACGGATGATGCGAAGGAGATGTGTTGCACTGCATGAGGCAAATGGTGGTCACACCAGTTACTGACTGGTATCCCCCCCAATAAAACAAAACTGCACCTTTCAGAGTGGCCTTTTATTGTGGGCAGTCTAAGGCACACCTGTGCACTAATCATGGTGTCTAATCAGCATCTTGATATGGCACACCTGTGAGGTGGGATGGATTATCTCAGCAAAGGAGAAGTGCTCACTATCACAGATTTAGACTGGTTTGTGAACAATATTTGAGGGAAATGGTGATATTGTGTATGTGGAAAAAGTTTTAGATCTTTGAGTTCATCTCATGCAAAATGGGAGCAAAACCAAAAGTGTTGCGTTTATATTTTTGTTGAGTATATTAACCCTCAACCTGCTTAGAGAGGAACTGAAGCACTGCATTACTCCAGATCTAGATCTCATCTCTTCATAGTCATGGCAAGTAACAGCATGCTCCTGATTGATGACTCGGCTGGACTACCCAGTTGTGCCAGCTGCCTTGGGCAGTTATATAAGGTTGATCATTCTGGACATGTCCAGTATCAGGATTTTTATGGCTGATCTTCCAGCCAACTCTGAGCCACTGGATTTCTGAGCTTACAAAAGTGGTGCAAAAAGCTGAAGTCATGTAAAACTGCAAGGATCTGTGGTATTTGGGGCTGAACTCCTTCAATGCATTTCAAGCAGTGCATTTGGAAGGCAGGTGTCATCCCAGCAGACTGGAAGAAATGTCTTTTTGTCCCTCTCTGGAAAGGAAATGACATCTGCCTGGAATGCAACTACAGGGATGTTATGGTGTTCTCTTTGCCAGCCCAGGGTCAGTCCAAAGACTTGAAAGGGTCATTTGCAATTGGTTTCAATGCCAATTGTTTCCTGCTCAGTGATCAGAGCAGTCTGGTTTCTTGCCCATTGATTATATCTGAAGTCTGCAAGTACTCATTGAAAGCAAGCTTGAATATCATCAGTGCTTCTTTGGAGCTTATGTTGATTTACCCAAAGGTCTTGATTCTGTTGATCAGGCTGCATTATGGGACATCCTGAGAATTTGATGCCTCCCCAGTAAGTTGTGGGACATCATAGCAGTCTATATGGTGAACACTGTAAGTGCTTTGTGGAATGGATGCTGAATCTCTTCCCAGTGAATTTTGGTGTTCTGACTGTTCAGTGGTTTCATGAGCTGGGTGTTGGATGAGCTTGTGAAGGCCATATTGGTGTCCTCTTTGAGGAAGGCCTTGACTTTGTCAACAATGCTGTAATGAGTGTCTGGGTTTGTGATTTGCCTGAATTAAGGGCAAGATCCAGACTTTCAGTGACTTCCAGGATGCAGCCATCAATGCCATGTCTATTTGCAGTGAAAAATATCAACATTGTTGAGAAATTTTAGTATGGCAGCATGGCCTATAAGCTTGAGACACATCTGGGAAAAGCATATGGAGCCATGACATCACTACACAGAGGTGTTGGATAATGCTGATGTCTTGGTAGGAAAACACAGGTCCAAGTCTTCAGGGTCCTGTTGTTTCCAGTCTTATACCCCCGTCACACAGCCAGAATGAGGCCGAATGGCGTCAGAATGACGATTCGGCCCACATCCGAAAAGTGTCCAGTTGTTTGAAAATGTTCAGACAGCCATCTGCAAGAGTCCACACAGTTGGTCAAAATCGACCAGCAGCCCCGAGTGTGATGCACATGTTCAAAACCCTAAAAGCGCTGTTGAGATGGGACACCTATCCGACAGCGATCCATGTGCAATCTGAACACCATCTGACCACAATTTACATATTCTGATGACGGCAAAACAGGATCCGAAATGATTTGAGCATGTATGAGAGAACCTCAAGATGGATTTGGCACGGCAAAGCCTGCCAGTATGACCTGCACGTGCCACATATAATAATATCCACCTCCAATGTCCCCCACTCCTCCCCGGAGCACAAAGGAACTGTTGATATGTATGTGACACGCTTCATCACGTACAGTGAAGGTGAACAGTGCCTATCAAACTTAAAGCACCGTGCGTTACTGTGCACACGCCACCTCAAATCTGAACAGGCTGTTATTGCCACAATACACCTTCCAGTACAGATATTTGTCCATTCCTTCCTATGGGCAACGTAAATATTGTTAACTATTGTCTCCATCATGAGGGCAGCACGGTGGCTTAGTGGTTAGCACTGTTGCCTCACAGCGAGAAGGTTGTGGGTTCGATTCCCATGGCCTTTCTGTGTGGAGTTTGCATGTTCTCCCTGTGTTTGCGTGGGTTTCCTCCAGGTGCTCCGGTTTCCTCCCACATCCAAAGACATGCGGGCTAGGTGGATTGGGATCTTTAAAATTGTCCGTAGGTGTGTGTGTGGGTGTGTCTGTGTTTGTTTGTCTATTTGTGGCCCTGCGACAGACTAGCGTCCTGTCCTGGGTGTACCCCACCTCGCGCTCTATGACTGCTGGGATAGGCTCCAGCCCCCCGCGACCCTTAATTGGACTAAGCTGTAGAAGATGGATGGATGGATTGTCTCCATCATATCTCTATATACCATGGGCAGTTGCGCCTCTCCGTCATGTCATTGGCAGTAACGAGTCATTGCACACATCAGGCTCAGAGCTGAAGGGATCTCACCGCTGTAATATATGATCACCTTCTAACTCTGTAGGAGATATGACGTGGAACTATTGTGCCAGGCCGTGGCAGCATTAATAAACATGAATCTCACCTCCAACAATGGCCCAGGAGTGGTTCACAGTGCAGTGTGGACATGGAGCCGGGACCACAGCCTGTGATTAAAATCCTCTCATTCTGCTGCTGTGTGCTGTAGTCAACCATGCAAAATTAAATCCCATGTGATAATCCAACCATTGCGGTGTCCAGAGTTGCCTTGTGCTGCCGAAGTGGGCCAAAACACACAAAAAAAGAAATTAAAGTTCTCTGGAAAGGCTGCGTCTGACACATGGGACAGCATGGCCCACTACCAGCAGTGTCCAGCAGCTGGCAACGGCACACATGTGTGCACACATAGCTGCTCATTCAGTGAACACACACACACATACTCAGCAATCATGGCATTAGTCCAGCACCTGCTCTATGCACACACGCACACGCACGTGAGGTCAGGAGTGCTGTGAAGTGGAGAACGAGCACAGATGTGATTGCATGACTGAGTGAGTGACCGCACCATGCCGGCTTTGACACGTGTGGTGTGAGTCCGGTCCATACATTGGTTGTACTCCGATGTTCAGTACCGGCAGGCCCTGTGCAAAGGGAGGAACACCGCGCTTCCTCCCACTCCAGTAGCGTGTTTGCCATCCAGATGTTTGGACATCAGGCAGTCTTCAGCGCCTTTTATGGCCATCTGACAGCAGTCTGTGTCATCTACCTGTTGTCTAGATGCATTTTTGGATGCCATCGTGCAGGTGTGGACAAGGTAATCTGGATGCGTTCTGACAATGCTGACCACGCCTCTTTTCCTCCCAACTGCATCCAATTATGGCAATATTTGCCATGTCGAGCTGATTCCTGCACATTCATACTATGTGTGACGGGGCTTTATGCTGTGGTTGTGGCAAACGGACTTCATACAAAGACCTAATGTGCCGACAGGAGGTCTCTCCAGAGAATCCTCGGGTACTGCTGGAATGGTTTTGTGTCACATGAGTGGTTTCTGAGTTATGAGACTCAGATGTTGCACTATTTACTTTTGAGGAATCATCAGCTTTAACCCTCCAGCCATCTGTCCTGCTTCCCTGAGCATGTGCCAGTGCTCTTGTGCCTCAGTGCTGAAGATGCCAGCCGCTGGACAATACCAAGGGAGTGCCCACACAGCTCCTGACTACAGCAGATAGATGGTTACTGTCAGGTAGTTAAGATGGACCAGTGATTTGACTGGATGAAAAACAATTAGGAACCAGGACAGTTCCATAACCTGGTGGATGCAGCAAAATGTGGCACCAGACTGGAATAAGATTTTCTGCTGTTAACAAGAAATCAAAGTTCAGGCCAGCTACATGTTATTCAGAGAGAAAAACAATATTTACTGGACATGTCTGACCAGTAAATATAAAAAAAAAAATGTTAGATTCATTTTTTTATGCAATAATGTCAGTTCAACCCAATATAAGAGAAGGGGCTGTGGCTAATGCTGATGCCCCGATTCATGCATTTGTCTCTTTTAGATTGGATTATTGCAAGGTTCTATTTTCTGATTTATCGCAGTCCAACATTAGGGGTCTCCAGTTGGTTCAAAATGTTGCTGCCAGACTTTTGACACGAAGCAGAAAGTTTGACCACATTACACCAATTTTGGCATCTCTTCACTGGCTTCCGATCTCTGTAAGATCAGATTTTAAGTTTCTGTTACTAGCCTATAAAATTGTTCACGAACTGGCACCTCCCTACTTAGTTACCTAATTAAACCCTATGTACCGTCCCGGGCTTTGTGTTTGCAGAATGCAGGACCACTTTGTGTCCCTAGGGTGAATAAAAAGTCTGCGGGTCATAGAGCTTTCTCTTATCGTGCCCCTGTTCTGTGGAATGATCTCCCTGCGTCAATAAAACAGTCAGATTCTGTGGAGACTTTCAAGTCCAGACTTAAGACGCACTTATTTTCCCTTTCGTATGGCTTGCATTCTGGCATAGTATGTTGCTATGCTTTTTACTTTTTTACTCCTTTACTGTGCTTTTAATCTTTTAAAATCATTTTATTTTGTTTTCTGAATTGTTTTGTGTGAAGCGCCTTGAGGCGACTCTGTTATTATTTGGTGCTATATAAAATGAATAAATTGAATTGAATTGAGTATCTTACACCTGGGGGCTCCTGTCATCTTAAAATCTCAATATTATAACTTGTATATTTAATCTGCAGCAGTCACTTGTGCAAAAGTCAAAACAAATACAGTGAGTAGAATATTGGATAAAATATTCAAACAGTGTTGTTGTTTTACTTGAATCTCAGCGTCTAATCTTACCGTATTTATGGTGATTAAAAAATGTGCTGGAGAAAGGGGGCATACGAGTATATGAGGGCATTTTTTTGCTCATGTTCATGTTTGTATGTTCATGTTCAAACACAGTCATGAATTGAAAGAGCTTGAAAGTGATTTTTTTTTTTTTTGTCTTTGAGATTTCTGCCGATGAAAAGGTCTTAGATATTTGTGCACAAACATTCCATTTCTTTAGAATGTGACTTTGTGCTTTCTGTTGTCCACCATCAGCGCCTTCAGCAGTGCCAACGATCCACTTGATGCGATCCACCTCAGACACTCTCAGCCTGTCGTGGCTGCCCCCTGAGAAGCCCAATGGGGTCATCCTGGACTATGAGATTAAGTATCATGAGCGGGTAAGTGCTGCCTTCAAAGATCATTACAGTGACCACTTTACTCGATCTGTAAAAACACTTTGAAAGTGCTGTGTACAGAATGTCATTTTTACAGAAGCTTATCGTTTCATTTTGAAGTGTGTGTGTGTTGGGGGGTTATTGGGTGTAAAGTATGGACTCAGCAGGCAGTGATGTAAATGTTGAGTCAGTGTTATTGATCTGCAAAACCCTGCTGATGTAATGTGGTCATTTTATGCTTTAAAGATATCGCTTATGGGCTCTTAAAATATCAACAGCACACTCAGATTAAGGATTAAAA
Organism: Thalassophryne amazonica; assembly: GCF_902500255.1. Lineage (NCBI taxonomy): Eukaryota > Metazoa > Chordata > Actinopteri > Batrachoidiformes > Batrachoididae > Thalassophryne > Thalassophryne amazonica. The sequence continues at coordinate 34,498,941 of NC_047114.1, read as the reverse complement.
ACAGAATTGTCATTGGGAGTAGTAGCCATATTTTTTCTGTATGTGTCTATGATATAGCAAAGAACCAAATGATGGACTATTCACATTTCAAGTTCAATTCAATTGTAAGTCGTCACAAGACACTACATGTGAGCAAGGTTTTCATGTTACCCACCCCACAAACACTTACACTGGCAACAGTAGTCAGGAGAATCTCCCTCAGGCATGTTTTTGATTGCAGGAAGAAACCTCAAGCAGACCAGACCCAGTGGGGTGATCATCTGCTTTGACCATACTAACAAATAAAACAAAAGCACAAGGAACTGTCAAACATGGAGTGACAGAAATGTTGCAGCTAAGCAACCATGTACTGATAGAGTCCATTTATCAGTATCACATTTCATTATATTTCTATTAATAAATCAGCAAGAGAGAAGTCTAAGACACTTTGTTTTAACACTTCTTGAAAATACAACTTCCCAGCAGTACTTTCATTCTTCCCTCGACACAATCCTTCCCTCACAGCTAATCCTTGTGGCCGGAGAAGATCACATGGTCCTGTGACTTCAGTGTGTCTCTCACCCTGCAAGTGGCTGTAGCGTCTGTCAGGGTGAAAATGTTGCCAAACTGTGTTGTGTTGCATTCAGCAGAGTTCGTCAATCAATCAATTTTATTTATATAGCGCCAAATCACAACAAACAGTTGCCCCAAGGCGCTTTATATTGTAAGGCAAGGCCATACAATAATTACATAAAAACCCCAAAGGTCAAAACGACCCCCTGTGAGCAAGCACTTGGCAACAGTGGGAAGGAAAAACTCACTTTTAACAGGAAGAAACCTCCAGCAGAACCAGGCTCAGGGAGGGGCAGTCTTCTGCTGGGACTGGTTGGGGCTGAGGGAGAGAACCAGGAAAAAGACATGCTGTGGAGGGGAGCAGAGATCAATCACTAATGATTAAATGCAGAGTGGTGCATACAGAGCAAAAAGAGAAAGAAACACTCAGTGCATCATGGGAACCCCCCAGCAGTCTAAGTCTATAGCAGCATAACTAAGGGATGGTTCAGGGTCACCCGATCCAGCCCTAACTATAAACTTTAGCAAAAAGGAAAGTTTTAAGCCTAATCTTAAAAGTAGAGAGGGTGTCTGTCTCCCTGATCCGAATTGGGAGCTGGTTCCACAGGAGAGGAGCCTGAAAGCTGAAGGCTCTGCCTCCCATTCTACTCTTACAAACCCTAGGAACTACAAGTAAGCCTGCAGTCTGAGAGCGAAGCGCTCTATTGGGGTGATATGGTACTATGAGGTCCCTAAGATAAGATGGGACCTAATTATTCAAAACCTTATAAGTAAGAAGAAGAATTTTAAATTCTATTCTAGAAATAACAGGAAGCCAATGAAGAGAGGCCAATATAGGTGAGATATGCTCTCTCCTTCTAGTCCACGTCAGTACCTTTCTAATTTTAGAGATATTGCGTAAATGCAAAAAAGCAGTCTTACATATTTGTTTAATATGCGCTTTGAATGACATATCCTGATAAAAAATGACTCCAAGATTTCTCACAGTATTACTAGAGGTCAGGGTAATGCCATCCAGAGTAAGGATCTGGTTAGACACCATGTTTCTAAGATTTGTGGGGCCAAGTACAATAACTTCAGTTTTATCTGAGTTTAAAAGCAGGAAATTAGAGGTCATCCATGTCCTTATGTCTGTAAGACAATCCTGCAGTTTAGCTAATTGGTGTGTGTCCTCTGGCTTCATGGATAGATAAAGCTGGGTATCATCTGCGTAACAATGAAAATTTAAGCAGTGCCGTCTAATAATACTGCCTAAGGGAAGCATGTATAAAGTGAATAAAATTGGTCCTAGCACAGAACCTTGTGGAACTCCATAATTAACCTTAGTCTGTGAAGAAGATTCCCCATTTACATGAACAAATTGTAATCTATTAGATAAATATGATTCAAACCACCGCAGCGCAGTGCCTTTAATACCTATGGCAGTTCGTGTTGACGCAAAATCATCAAGGCTGGTCGGAACATATAAAATGTACCGCGGGTGCATTTGAGAATGCACGGGACATCCGCGCATTCCAAACGTTCAAAAATCACACTCACTCACTCATCTTTAACCGCTTACTCCAATTAAGAGCCGCGGGGATGTTGAAAAATTGATTTTTAAAATAACGTTCTCTGTTTTGTTTGTCTCCTCTCTGCTTTGTCAGATCCTCCATCTCCTGTCTGCAGCGGGGGGGATCATTTCATTTTATATAACGGCTGATTGGATTCTTGTCATTTCATTGGTGCTTTGTATGTCACATGACATGGATTAATTCATCCCATTTGCATTGCATTACATTTAGAGTGCAGCTTGGTTCCATTTAGAGTGCAAATTTGGTTCCATACGTTTGGTATCATTGCACTCTGCGCACGCACTCACGCATTCACGAGCGCAAATGTGATCACGTGCACTCGTGTGCGTGCATGCCCACACATGCTCATGCACGCACATGCATGTGCACGCACGCACACACAAAACAAATCCACTGTGCTGCCTGGAGGCTGTTAGCCGGAAGAGAGAAGAAAAGCTGGACTCATTCCTGACGTGATTTTTTTTTCTTTTTTGCTGCACTGAGGACATACACAGTCTTTTCTTGGTACTACACGCACGCACAAGCGCTGACCAGGTTGCGTGTGTGTGCGCGCATGCGGGGAAGACTCTCCCGAGACATAATTTGATTGAGCTAACTGACGCTGCTAATTCTTGTAAGATACACACACACACACACACACACACACACACACACACACACACACACACAAAACAGATCCACTGTGCTGTCTGTTGGCAGGAAGAGAGAAAAGCTGGACTCATTTCTGACGTGAATTTTTTTTTCGCTGCACTGAGGTCGACTGAGCCAGTTGCAAGTGCGCGCACGGGAGACAATGAAATGATGATTTGATTGAGCTAACTGACGCTGCTACACACACACACACACACACACACACACACTCACACACACAATCCACTCCGCTGTAAGCCGTCTGGATGCATAAATTATTTGCCCCGTTTTTAAATAAATCTTGATTCAAGTTCTAGTGATGTGACTAAATGTCAAATTAAAAAGACGCCACATTAACTTAATATTGTTGGTCAAACTGCTTTAAATATTACAGATTTTGTGATGGAATTTGCCGTGTCCTTAATCTTCTGACGTGTCACAGTGGGGTTGAGGGGAAAGGAGTTTTCTGATCGCGATATATTCTGTCTTTTACATCAGGGCCAGGCGATGTCCCACACCGTAACATCCCAGCACAGCTCAGCAAAGGTGGAGGGGCTGAAGGCCGCCACTTCCTATGTGGTGCAGGTCAGAGCCCGCACGGTTGCCGGGTACGGTCGCTATAGTAACCCCATGGACTTCAGTACCAGCCTCCAAAGTACGGACAACCTTTCTCTTACTCTAGCATCTTCTGTGTAATGTATTAATGCACTGTTTTCCTGAGGAGTGTTCAGACCGTACTGTTGTGCACGAAAAACCACTTGATACAAATCAGTTTGGTATTTTTGCAGAACTGAAATGAGCATCTGCCTGGTGGGAATATGTGTTTGTGTAAGTGTGGGAGTTTCAATCAAACGCAGCAGCATAAAAAGAAATTTTGTTATTTTGGTGGAAAGAAAAGCCGACCTGTCAGAGCCCCGTCTGTTCCTGGAGCAGAGAACCTTCCTTGATAAAACAGTGACTCCCAACAAATTTTAAACTAATTGTTATACAACCCCTGGCAAAAATTATGGAATCACCGGCCTCGGAGGATGTTCATTCAGTTGTTTAATTTTGTAGAAAAAAAGCAGATCACAGACATGACACAAAACTAAAGTCATTTCAAATGGCAACTTTCTGGCTTTAAGAAACACTATAAGAAATCAAGAAAAAAAGATTGTGGTAGTCAGTAACGGTTACTTTTTTAGACCAAGCAGAGGAAAAAATATGGACTCACTCAATTCTGAGAAATAAATTATGGAATCACCCTGTAAATTTTCATCCCCAAAACTAACACCTGCATCAAATCACATCTGCTTGTTAGTCTGCATCTAAAAAGGAGTGATCACACCTTGGAGAGCTGTTGCACCAAGTGGACTGACATGAATCATGGCTCCAACACGAGAGATGTCAGTTGAAACAAAGGAGAGGATTATCAAACTCTTAAAAGAGGGTAAATCATCACGCAATGTTGCAAAAGATGTTGGTTGTTCACAGTCAGCTGTGTCTAAACTCTGGACCAAATACAAACAACATGGGAAGGTTGTTAAGGCAAACATACTGGTAGACCAAGGGAGACATCAAAGCGTCAAGACAGAAAACTTAAAGCAATATGTCTCAAAAATCGAAAATGCACAACAAAACAAATGAGGAACGAATGGGAGGAAACTGGAGTCAACGTCTGTGACCGAACTGTAAGAAACCGCCTAAAGGAAATGGGATTTACATACAGAAAAGCTAAACGAAAGCCATTATTAACACCTAAACAGAAAAAAAACAAGGTTACAATGGGCTAAAGAAAAGCAATTGTGGACTGTGGATGACTGGATGAAAGTCATATTCAGTGATGAATCTCGAATCTGCATTGGGCAAGGTGATGATGCTGGAACTTTTGTTTGGTGCCGTTCCAATGAGATTTATAAAGATGACTGCCTGAAGAGAACATGTAAATTTCCACAGTCATTGATGGTATGGGGCTGCATGTCAGGTAAAGGCACTGGGGAGATGGCTGTCATTACATCATCAATAAATGCACAAGTTTACGTTGATATTTTGGACACTTTTCTGATGTTTAAGGATGATGAAATCATTTTTCAAGAAGATAATGCATCTTGCCATAGAGCAAAAACTGTGAAAACATTCCTTGCAAAAAGACACATAGGGTCAATTTCATGACATAGGGTTAATGTCAACGAGCAGATGTGATTTGATGCAGGTGTTAGTTTTGGGGATGGAAATTTACAGGGTGATTCCATAATTTATTCCTCAGAATTGAGTGAGTCCATATTTTTTTCCTCTGCTTGGTCTAAAAAAGTAACCGTTACTGACTGCCACAATCTTTTTTCTTGATTTCTTATAGTGTTTCTTAAAGCCAGAAAGTTGCCATTTGAAATGACTTTAGTTTTGTGTCATGTCTGTGATCTGCTTTTTTCTACAAAATTAAACAACTGAATGAACATCCTCCGAGGCCGGTGATTCCATAATTTTTGCCAGGGGTTGTAATCATGCAACAGTGGCCTACTCATTAGCACTGCTGCCTCACGGTGAGAACGTCCCAGGTTTGCTTCTGAGCTGGTCCTCCCTTTCTGTGTGGAGTTTGTATGTGCGATCCCTCCATGTGCTCCGGCTTCCTCCCACTTTCAAAGACATCCAATTTAGTTTATTTTATTTTTATTTATATAGCACCACATCACAACAAAGTTGCCTCAAGGCACTTCACACAAGTAAGGTCTAACCTTACCAACCCCCAGAGCAAGCACACAGGCAACACTGGTAAGGAAATCTCCCTCTGAGGAAGAAACCTTAAGCAGACCAGACTCAAAGGGGTGACCCTCTTGAACTGGAAAATTTGATTGGATTATAAGTGTGACAGTGTTTGTCTGTCTATATGTGGTCATGCAACAGACTGCTGTCCTGTCCAGCGTGCACCCCGCCTCCCACCCAGTGATGGGCTTGAACCCCTCTGTGACCCGTGATTGGAGTAAGCTGTTACAGAAAACGGATGAATAAAGTTTTATGGTGGATGCAATTCCTGATGCATCACCACATCTACAACCAGAATGAAGCGAATGTGAATGTTTTGTTGTTGTTGCTGTTTTTTATGGTGGGAGGAAGCGGAGTTATCCAGAGTAAACGACTCATACACATATAAAGTTTAATGCGACCACAGCAGTAACCGCTCCTTCTTTATACTGTGTAAAAATACAGATGTATAAATGATTTACATCACATGTGGAGGAAGATCCCTCTGCAAAATGGAACAGACAACTTTAGATTAAAAACATGGTGATGATTTTGTGTTAAAGTCTTCCTCTGTCTTGCGGCTGCAGATTTGTGGATGAAACATCCACACAGTTTCCTTTAGAAGCGTCTCTTCATTTGGTGAAAGTTTTGTGTCATGCACCACTGTCAGAAAGCTATGAGATGAAAATAAATATTCAACGCATACTTGAATTAATATTGTAGTTCAGGCTGCCTGTTAGTGAACCAAAAGGCACACTCCTGCTGTGCCCGGCCGCTGCAGACCGAGCGTGCTGTGCCAGCGGTAGCACCTACCCCAGTAAATAAAACCCGTCAGAAAAATGGATTTTGCCTTCACTGTGAGCTTTCACACGTATGATACAGTTGTTTTGTTGTGCTGCCTGGTTTGGTGCAGGTGACCCTCAGAAGTCGGTGCAGGACCAGCTGCCTCTCATCATTGGCTCCGCCTCTGCAGGCCTAATGGTCGTCGTTGCCTTAGTGGTTATTGCTGTTGTCTGCCTTAAGTGAGTGTTTCATTTTATTGCTACAAGCCTGAACTACATGTTTCATGTTGTTCGTGAAAGTAAAGAACAAAGAGAGTCATTAAATATTAACTCTGAGGAAAGGGTGTACACGTCTTTAGCTTCTAAAACAAACACCAGAATAACACGTACACACATGCAGGAGTGAGCGTGAGTTGTTTCCTAACAAGTCTGCAGTTTTTTTTTTTTTTGATACTTTAAATATTACTGTTGGACAAACTCCCAATAAGGGTCTTGGGAGTTTGGTCAACCAGTCTACATGTGTTTTGTGGACTTGGAAAAGAGGTATGACCGGGTCCCTTGGGGTATCCTGTGGGGCGGGGCGGGGTGGGTGCTGTGAATGTATGGGGTACCGGATTTGCTGCATCGTACGATCTGGTCTCTGTAGGAGCTTTGTCCACATTCTCGGCATTCCATCAGACCTGTGTGGGGTGGGTTTTGGACTCCGTCGGGGTTGCCCCTTGTTACCAGTCCTGTTTGCCATGTTCATGGACAGAATTTGAAGGCACAGTCAGGGACCGGAGGGTGTCCAGTTTGGTTACCTCAGAGTTGCGTCTCTGCATTTTGCAGATGATGTGGTTCTATTGGCTTCATCAGGCAGTGACCTCCGATGCACACTGAGCAGGTTTGAGGCCGAGCAATATGTCACTGGGATGAGTATCAGCATCTCCAAATCTGAGACCATGGTCCTCTGTTGGGAAATGGTGGATTGTCTCCTCTTGGTCAGGGGAGAGTTACTGCCCCAAGTGGAGGAGTTTAAGTATTTTGGGGTCTTGTTCATGAGTGGGGGTAAGTTGGAGCATGAGATCCATAGACGGTTTGGGACGGTGGCTGAAATTTTTAAAGACTCTGTACTAGACCGTCATGGTGAAGAAGGAGCTTATCCGGAAGGTGAGGTTCTCCATTTACCAGTTGATTTACGCTCCTATCCTCACCTATGGTCATGAGCTTTGGGTAATGACTGAAAGAATAAGATCGCGGATACAAGCAGCGGAAATGAGATTCCTCTGTCCGGTATCTGGGCTTAAACTCCTGAATAGGGTGAGAAGCTGAAGTATCCGGGAGGGGCTCAGAGTAGAGCCACTGCTTCTTTGCATCAAAAGGAGCCAGCTGAGGTGATTCGGGCACCTGGTTTGGATGCCTCCTGGTTGTCTTCCTATGGAGGTCTTCCAGGCATGTCCAACCGGGCGGAGGACCCTGAGAAGAGCCAGGACCTGCTGGATAGATTATATTTCCCAGCTGGCTTGGGAATGCTTTGGAATCCCTCGGGAAGAGCTACAGGACTTGGCCTACGATAAGGACGTGTGGGAGCAGCTGCTGGCACTGTAATCCAGACCCAGATAGATGGCTGAAAATGAATGAATGAAATATTACTCTATTTTTCTGTATTATGAGCTTTTTAATTTGGATTTTTGTTCATTGTTGTAATGTACATTTTAGAATTGGCATTTGTTATTTCATTATCAGAGTATATTTTGTTTTGTGGTTTGATTCCTGGGAAAGTTGTATATAAAATTATTATAATTACCATTATAAATAACAAACCTGTGATTTTTCGGTGTGTATAAATAAATAAATAAATAAATAAATAAATATATTTACATTGGGGTACAATTTGCAGGACCTCCTAAAATAGCAAAAAAAAAAAAAGTGTGAGTTTTACTCTGGAAAATAGAGTATTTGTTTTATTACCTCTGTCTGTGAAACTGATTGTGTGAATATGTTGACAGGAAGCAGCGCAGCGGCTCTGAGTTGGAGTACACCGAAAAACTGCAGCAATACAGTGAGTCCTGAACTCTTTGTGTTTGTTTGGGCGCCCAAATGTTTAATCACTTGGTTTTACAGCTTCCACTGGGCCTACGTACATGGTAATGGTTACATTTTATGCTGCCGTCACTCTGCGGATTGGAAATTTAACCGCGCGGTGTCGAGAAGCGTGATGCCAGAGGATTGATGATGTAGTGACTTCTCGAGCGCGCTGCTGCCTGCTGCGACGCCTCGGGGGCTGTTTGTGCATAAATCATGGAGCTTTAACAAAAGTGTAGCAAATGTTTTATTTGTGTGATCCTTGTGCAACAGGAATGTTGCATGTTGTTGCGCTGTACCACTTGGGCATATTGAAATGACAAAACAGTGAAGCCTCACCATGACACAGAAAGAGGCTGTTTTAATGCCCATATCTGGTTATTTGTTTGTCTGTACTCCAAAATGCAAAAAACAATTTCAGTCAAACATGGAGGATATTTTTTTTAATATATTAGAACAATGTGTAGCATCAATGACAACAATATTTTAAATTGTCTGACAAGGAAGGGAGCGATTTAAATATGTACATCAGTTACACAGCATCAGAATGTGTCCAAATAGCATCATTTTCTAATGTTTCTCAGTTGTAAAGACAAGAAAATTATGTGAAACATTAGCAAATTAAGCTATTTGTACACACTGTGATCCTGAGCAAGCAATGTTCATATATACAACCCCAATTCCAATGAAGTTGCGACGTTGTGTAAAATGTAAAAAAACAAAACAAAACAGAATACTATGATTTTCAAATCCTCTTCAACCTTTATTCAATTGAATACACCACAAAGACAAGATATTTAATGTTCAAACTGATACACTTCATTGTTTTTGAAATGGATGCCTGCAACACATTTAAAAAAGGGACAGTGGTATGTTTACCACTGTGTTACATCACCTTTCCTTCTAACAACACTCAATAAGTGTTTTGGAACTGAGGACACTCTTTTACTATGAAGCCACGCTGTTGCAACACATGCAGAATATTGCTTGGCATTGTATTGCTGAAATAAGCAGGGACGTCCTTGAAAAAGATGTTGCTTGGATGGCAGCATGTGTTGCTCCAAAACCTGGATGTACCTTTCAGCATTGATGGTATGGAGGCATGGGCACTAACACACCTCCATACCATCACAGATGCTGACTTTTGATCTTTGCGCTGGTAACAGTCTGGATGGTCTTTTTCCTCTTTTGTCCGGAGGACACAACGTCCATGATTTCCAAAAACAATTTGAAAAATGGACTCATCAGACCACAGCACACTTTACCACTTTGCGTCTGTCCATTTCAAATGAGCTCGGGCCCAGAGAAGGCGGCAGCGTTTCTGGATGTTGTTGATATTTGGCTTTCACTTTGGATGGTAGAGTTTTAACTTGCACTTGTAGATGTAGCGATGAACTGTGTTAACTGACAATGGTTAGTGTTCTGAGCCTACGCGGTAATATCCTTTACACAATGATGTTGGTTTTTAATGCAGCTCCCCCTGAGGGATCAAAGGTCATGGGCATTCAATGTTGGTTTTCAACAAGCAGCTTACATGTAGAAAGTTCTCCAGATTCTCTGAATCTTCTGATTATATTATGGACTGTAAATGATGGAATCCCTAAATTCCTTAAAATTAAATGTTGAGAAATATTGTTCTTAAACTGTTGGACTATTTTTCACACAGTTGTTCACAAAGTGGTCATCCTTGTCCCATCTTTACTTGTGAACGGCTGAGCCTTTTGGGGATGCTCCTTTTATACCCAATCGTGACACTCACAATTAGTGTCTTCAGTTCCCAAATGCTTATTGAGTGTTGTTAGAAGGAAAGGTGATGTAACACAGTGGTAAACATACCACTGTCCCAGCTTTTTTGAAACATGTTGCAGGCATCCATTTCGAAAACAATAAAGTGTATCAGTTTGAACATTAAATATCTTGTCTTTATGGTGTATTCAATTCAATACAGGTTGAAGAGAATTTGCAAATCATTGTATTCTATTTTGGCAGCACGGTGGCTTAGTGGTTAGCACTGTTGCCTCACGGCGAGAAGGTCGTGGGTTCAATTCCCATGGCCTTTCTGTGTGGAGTTTGCATGTTCTCCCCGTGTTTGCGTGGGTTTCCTGCGGGGGCTCCGGTTTCCTCCCACATCCAAAGACATGCGGGTTAGGTGGATTGGAATCTTTGAAATTGTCCATAGGTGTGTGTGTGGGTGTGTCTGTGTTTGTTTGTTTGTTTGTGGCCCTGCGACAGACTGGCGTCCTGTCCTGGGTGTACCCCACCTTGCGCCCTATGACTGCTGGAATAGGCTCCAGCCCCCCGCGACCCTTAATTGGACTAAGCGGTAGAAGATGAATGAAATGTATTCTATTTTTATTTACATTTTTTTTTTTTTTTGGATTTGGAATTGGGGTTGTAAATCATGTACAGTCAATCCAACAGCCTTTTTTCTGATATAACTTGTTCATGTGTTACTTGCAAAGTTCATAAAGCCTGAATATGTTACTGTGTTCATCCATATTGTTTTCCAAGTTAAGTGAATGCAGTTTTTTGAAGTTTCCAACTTGGATTTTCTGAGCCGTTTTGAGCTTGGACACTTCAAGCATGAAGCTTTTCATGAACATGAAAGTCACAGCATGAGCACCAAACAACACTTAAATCAGACAGCATGCAGTCTGGTCATAGCCAACGCTGCTCTCTAGCAGCTTTATGTTGGACAGCTGTTTTATTTTAATCTCTCTTTGTTTTTAACCAACAGTAATGTTGCTGCATGGGCAACTCTCACTGACTAGAGTGCCTTAATTGAGAGAGTGGCGCCAACTCAGAACATGGCGCCATTTTGGTTCCAACTGCGCTGAACTACTGAATAAATCTTTAATGTTTTCAACATTTTTTAAAATCATTTAACCACATACAACACATCAGTACAGGTACTATAAAAATAAATATAAAATAGTTAAGCTATCCAATTTACAAAAATTTACAATTTCTGATGATTTATTTAATTAATTTAAAGCCTGATTCATGCTTCTGCAGCTGTAACTCTGCGTCATGCAATGACATGTGTGACAGTTTTAAAGTTCTCCGTCGCTTTATTATGCTTTATTCTGGATTAATTTGACCCTCAAGAAGCTTTTCTTTCTACAATCAACACCTTTCCAATTCGAACGTAAGCTGAACAATTTTGTCTTTTTCAGACTCCTGATCCATTTGTAATCAGCATGTGCACTGCAAAAACTATTAAAATATGAATGAGTAAAATCAGAAAAGTGTCAAATCACAGCCTTTTGTGTCTGATTTAACAGGTGCACATCCAGGCTGCAGGTCCGAGTCTGAGCACAGTGTGAAAAAAAATAAGCTGTCAGTCTTTTAATCACAGAAATGACTCCGGTCCCACTTTCCACAAATCAGTGAGTGTCAGAGCTGAACTTTAATTTGTACCTCTGTTACTGTGCACGTCCAGACTGCTCAGGGTTTTTAATTGAAATACATTGCGATCAGACAGGACATTTTATCCAGTCTGAGCGAAAAATCCATTATACAAAATCTGTTGTATGCAGTGTTTATTACATGGAAAACAATACAAAAACATTGGGACTTTTTTTGTCCGGTGACTGCGAATATCTGGTTTATACGACGATGATTTAGATAGGTTTTACTGTGCATGGGACTGAACAATAATTTTTTTTTATTATTATTATTAAAACTTTATTTAACCAGGTCGATCCCATTGAGACACAAAGATCTCTTTTCCAAGGGAAGCCTGGCCAGGAAAGCAGCTTAAAAACAAGTTTCAAGAGGAGAACATAGAATCAGACAACAATAAAACAGACAAATACTATCTGGTCACATCATAGAGTTAATATGGGGCCTCATAAGCAGGAACAAGAACGATATATGTCCCTTATAATTTTTTTAAATGTTCCAAGAGAAGTTAGTTCCCTCAAGTTCAAAGTTCTCTGTAGTGAGTTTCAGGCAGCAGGTGCGAAGTACATGAAGGAATGCTTACCTAACTCAGTACAAATTTTGGGTACGTTAAGCAAATAGCAATCACTGGAACGCAAGGAGCAAGTGCTCTGGGTTCTCGAAATGTAGCCACATAGATATTGGGGGAGTTTGTAAGATTGCTTTGTAAATAAAAATGTGCCAGTGTGAGAGACAACGTGCAGCCAACGAGGGCCACTCAACTCTGCTATATAAAGTACAACGGTGAGTGAAGGTTTTGCAACATGTAACAAACCTCAGGGCACCATGATACACAGAGTCCAAAGATTGGAGACAATTAGCAGGGGCATGCATATAAATAAGGTCGCCATAGTCCAATAAAGGAAGAAAGGTGGCAGCTACTAAATTCTTCGTAGTGGCAAATGTTGTGAAAGTGTAGGTACACGGACCCACAACAGGGGGCGCAATGAACGGACAATGGAGAAAAGTAAGAACAAGTTTTACTGTTGTGAAAATAGCACAACTGATACAACAATTAGCAATTTGGAGGTGTAAGCCGAAATCTGCTGGTGTCTTGTGGGCAGGCCCGAAGGTAGGAGACGTCCGTCCTAGTTGAACCGGAACCACCCAGATCTCCTCTGCCACCGAAACCCAGAAGTACTGGAACCGCCAAGTCCCGAATTCCCAGGTGGCCACTGCCTCCGCTCGTCGGATCCGGTACTGCTGGCGGGAAAGAACACAAACACACAGGTTGGGATGCGACCGCACCCGGTAGATGAGAGGGGCAAAGCCGCCTCCACCTCTTGTCACACTGAAGCAGGAAAGGTGAGTACTTATCTGAACACTTGGCCTTCCGCTGTCCTGAAAAGTTTATAAAGTATCGTCACACAGATATATGTTGCAGAGGTGATTACCTTAAACTCAAGGTGATATCTCGGCACTGAGGTGGAGACGCTGTCCTGCTGATATACCTCCGTACTGAGTGAAGTCAGCTGTGTCCAGTAATGGGTGACAGCTGTCACCCTGGCTGCTCTCATCAGGCGGCGGCGCCCTCTGGTGCCTGAAGCCCGCACTCCAGGCAGGGCGCCCTCTGGTGGTGATGGGCCAGCAGTACCTCCTCTTCAGCGGCCCACACACAACAGGACCCCCCCCTCAACGGGCGCCTCCTGGCGCACGACCGGGCTTCTCCGGATGGCGACGGTAAAAGTCGGCCAGGAGGGCCGGGTCCAGGATGAAGCTCCTCTTCACCCAGGAGCGTTCCTCGGGGCCGTACCCCTCCCAGTCCACCAGGTACTGAAGACCCTGGCCCATTCGATGGACATCGAGGAGCCGACGCACGGTCCAAGCCGGTTCCCCGTCGATGATCCGGGCAGGAGGTGGTGCCGGACCCGGGGTGCAGAGGGGTGAGGTGTGATGGGGCTTTATCCGGGAGACATGGAACACTGGGTGAATCCACAGCGAGGCCGGCAGCTGAAGCCTCACTGCGGCGGGATTGATGATTTTGCGGATTTTGAAGGGACCGATGTATCGTTCTTGGAGCTTGGGGGAGTCCACTTGAAGGGGAATGTCCTTGGTGGACAACCACACTTCCTGCCCAGGACGATACGTGGGAGCCGGGGCCCGCCGCCGGTCTGCATGTGTTTTTGCCCTCGTCCGGGCCTTCAACAAGGCAGAGCGGGCGGCACGCCACACCCGACGGCACCTCCGTAGGTGGGCCTGGACCGAGGGCACACCGACCTCTCCCTCGACCACCGGAAACAAGGGGGGCTGATACCCCAAGCACACCTCAAACGGGGAGAGGCCGGTGGCAGATGACACTTGGCTGTTGTGAGCGTACTCGATCCAGGCCAGGTAGGTACTCCAGGCCGTCGGGTGCGCGGCTGTCACACAGCGTAGTGTCTGCTCCAATTCCTGATTCGCCCGCTCTGCTTGCCCGTTGGTCTGGGGGTGATACCCAGACGAGAGGCTGACCGTGGCCCCCAGTTCCCGGCAAAAACTCCTCCAGACGTGTGAGGTGAACTGGGGACCGCGATCGGAGACGATGTCTGATGGGATGCCATGCAGACGGACGACGTGGTGGACCAGGAGGTCCGCTGTCTCCTGGGCCGTTGGAAGCTTCGGGAGGGCCACAAAGTGGGCCGCCTTGGAGAAACGGTCCACTATCGTGAAGACGACGGTGTTTCCCTGGGACGGCGGGAGACCCGTGACGAAGTCCAGGCCGATATGGGACCAGGGGCGATGAGGCACGGGCAGTGGCTGTAGCTGCCCTGAGGTCTTCTTGTGGTCAGCCTTGCCCCTGGCGCAGGTGGTACAGGCCTGGATGCAGTCCCGGACGTCGGCCTCCAGGGATGCCCACCAGAAGCGTTGCCGGACGACTGTCACGGTCCTTCGCACCCCTGGGTGACCTGAGAGCTTAGAACCGTGACAGAAGTCCAGGACTGCAGCCCTAGCCTCTGGTGGGACGTATAGTTTGTCCTTTGGTCCGTTTCCGGGGTCCGGGACACGGGTCAGGGCCTCCCGGACGGTCTTCTCCACGTCCCAGGTGAGGGCGGCCACGATAGCGGACTCCGGGATGATGGGATCCGGGGGATCCGACGGTTCCGTTTTGACTTCATCCTCGTGCACCCGGGACAATGCGTCCGATCTTTGATTCTTGGTCCCGGGGCGGTAGGTAATCCGGAAGTCAAAACGGCCAAAGAACAGTGACCAGCGGGCTTGCCTGGGGTTCAGACGCTTAGCGGTCCTGATGTACTCCAGGTTCCGATGGTCAGTGAAAACCGTGAATGGCACGGCTGTTCCCTCCAACAGATGTCTCCACTCTTCGAGGGCCTCTTTCACAGCAAGGAGTTCCCGATTGCCGACGTCATAATTCCGTTCAGCGGGGGTCAACCTGCGAGAGAAATAGGCACACGGGTGAAGGACCTTATCGGTCTTCCTGCTCTGGGAGAGCACCGCTCCTATCCCTGAGTCTGAGGCATCCACTTCAACCACTAACTGGCGGCTAGGATCGGGCTGCACCAGAACTGGTGCAGACGAGAAGCGCCGTTTCAACTCCTTGAACGCGGCCTCGCACCGGTCCGACCAGGTGAAGGGAACTTTTGGAGAGGTCAGGGCTGTCAGGGGGCTAACTACCTGACTGTAGCCCTTAATGAACCTCCTATAGAAATTAGCAAAGCCGAGGAACTGTTGCAGCTTCCTACGGCTTGTGGGTTGGGGCCAATCTCTCACCGCCGCAACCTTGGCCGGATCCGGGGCGACGGAGTTAGAGGAGATGATAAACCCCAGGAAGGACAAAGAAGTGCGGTGGAACTCACACTTCTCGCCCTTCACAAACAGACGGTTCTCCAACAACCGCTGCAGGACCTGACGGACATGCCGGACATGAGTCTCAGGATCCGGGGAAAAGATGAGTATATCGTCTAGATATACGAAGACGAACCGGTGCAGGAAGTCCCGCAAGACATCGTTTACCAACGCTTGGAAGGTCGCGGGAGCATTAGTGAGACCGAACGGCATGACCAGGTACTCAAAATGACCTAAGGGGGTGTTAAATGCCGTCTTCCATTCGTCTCCCTTCCGAATCCGAACCAAATGATACGCATTCCTAAGATCCAGCTTGGTGAAAATCTTGGCTCCATGCAAGGGGGTGAACACTGAATCCAACAAGGGCAACGGGTATCGGTTGCGGACCGTGATCTCGTTCAACCCCCTGTAATCAATGCATGGACGAAGTCCGCCATCTTTTTTACCCACAAAAAAGAAACCTGCGCCCATCGGTGAGGTGGAATTCCGGATCAACCCAGCGGCTAACGAGTCCCGGATGTAGGTCTCCATTGATTCGCGTTCCGGCCGTGAGAGGTTGTACAGCCTACTGGACGGGAACTCACTGCCTGGAACCAAATCAATGGCACAATCGTACAGGCGGTGGGGAGGAAGCGTGAGAGCCAGATCCTTGCTGAACACGTCAGCGAGGTCATGGTACTCCGCTGGCACCGCCTTCAGATTGGGCGGGACTCGGACCTCCTCCTTAGCTTGGGAGCCGGGAGGAACCGAGGTACCGAGACACTCCCGATGGCAGGTTTCGCTCCACTGCACCACTACCCCGGACGGCCAATCAATCCGGGGATTGTGCTTAAGCATCCATGGAAACCCTAAAACCACACGGGAGGTGGCCTGAGTCACGAAGAACTCGATCACCTCCCGGTGGTTACCTGACACCACCAGAGTTACTGGAGGTGTCTTATGCGTGATTGGTGGGAGTAGGGAGCCATCTAGTGCTCGAACCTGCACAGGCGAGGTAAGAGCCACCAGAGGGAGCCCTATCTCCCTGGCCCATCTGCTGTCAAGCAGATTCCCCTCAGAGCCCATGTCCACCAGTGCTGGGGCCTTCAGGGTTGAATCCTCATACAGGATTGTGACTGGGAGTCGTGTAGCAATGTGGGTGTGTCCCACGTGAATGTTTTGGCCCACCCCTGGCCCAGTCTCTAAGGGCGGGCGTTGGAGTTTAACCGCTCGGGGCAGTCGTTTGCCATATGCTCACTCGAGCCACAAACATAACAAGCTCCGTGGGCCCGCCTCCTTTGTGCTCCAGGTGCCCTAAATGTTGCCCTGCTCGTGTCCATAGCTTCGTCAGCAGGGGGAGCCGTAAGCGCACGGAGCGCAGGAACAGAGGAGCGTGGGGAGGGCGGAGCTCGATCGGACCCGGAAGGGAGAGGGACGACGCGTGCCTGGCCACGCCCTTCGCCTCGTTCCCGACGGCGTTCTTCTAACCGGTTGTCGAGTCGTATGACTAGATCAATGAGCCCATCTAAATCTCGCGGTTCGTCCTTAGCCACCAGGTGCTCTTTTAGGACCAGAGACAGTCCGTTTATAAAGGCAGCGTGGAGGGCAGTGCTATTCCAGCCGGATCTCGCCGCCACGATGCGAAAGGCGACTGCATAGGCAGCTGCGCTCCGACGTCCCTGTCGCATGGACAGTAGTGCGGTTGAAGCGGACTCTCCTCTGTTGGGATGATCGAACACCGTTCTGAGCTCCCGTACAAACCCATCGTAAGTATGAAGGAGCCGAGAGTTCTGCTCCCAGAGCGCTGTAGCCCAAGCGCGTGCCTCCCCGCGAAGCAGGTTTATCACATAAGCTACTTTGCTAGCATCCGTCGCGTACATCACGGGACGCTGAGCGAAGACGAGCGAACACTGCATAAGAAAGTCCGCGCACGTCTCCACACAGCCTCCGTACGGTTCTGGAGGGCTTATGTATGCTTCTGGGGACGGAGGGAGGGACCGTTGAACGACCAGTGGAACGTTACTTTCGCGCGCAGGGTCCTCGGGAGGGAAAGCCGCAGCGGCGCCCGAAGGGCGTGCCTCCACTTGTGCGGCGAGAGCCTCCACCCTGCGGTTTAGGAGAACGTGTTGCTCGGTCATTAAATCGATCCGAGAGGTGAAAGCGGTGAGGATCCGCTGCAACTCACCGATTACCCCTCCCGAAGCCTCCGCCACGTCTTGGTCTTCCAGTGGCCGTTCAACAGCCGGTTGACGCCCCTCGGGATCCATGACGCTGGCCGAGATATCCTGTTGTGAAAGTGTAGGTACACGGACCCACAACAGGGGGCGCAATGAACGGACAATGGAGAAAAGTAAGAACAAGTTTTACTGTTGTGAAAATAGCACAACTGATACAACAATTAGCAATTTGGAGGTGTAAGCCGAAATCTGCTGGTGTCTTGTGGGCAGGCCCGAAGGTAGGAGACGTCCGTCCTAGTTGAACCGGAACCACCCAGATCTCCTCTGCCACCGAAACCCAGAAGTACTGGAACCGCCAAGTCCCGAATTCCCAGGTGGCCACTGCCTCTGCTCGTCGGATCCGGTACTGCTGGCGGGAAAGAACACAAACACACAGGTTGGGATGCGACCGCACCCGGTAGATGAGAGGGGCAAAGCCGCCTCCACCTCTTGTCACACTGAAGCAGGAAAGGTGAGTACTTATCTGAACACTTGGCCTTCCGCTGTCCTGAAAAGTTTATAAAGTATCGTCACACAGATATATGTTGCAGAGGTGATTACCTTAAACTCAAGGTGATATCTCGGCACTGAGGTGGAGACGCTGTCCTGCTGATATACCTCCGTACTGAGTGAAGTCAGCTGTGTCCAGTAATGGGTGACAGCTGTCACCCTGGCTGCTCTCATCAGGCGGCGGCGCCCTCTGGTGCCTGGAGCCCGCACTCCAGGCAGGGCGCCCTCTGGTGGTGATGGGCCAGCAGTACCTCCTCTTCAGCGGCCCACACACAACAGGCAAAGGTAAAACATGTCCTGTTATGATTAAAAACCCCAAATTTAGCTTTAGTTTTTTGATCAGGTTCTCTATATGAGACTTAAAAGAAAGCCTGTTGTCAATCAGCACGCCCAAATACTTGTAGCAAGGCACTAGCTCAATTGAATATCCTTGCAGGGAGAACACATTAGGAGGGGACTCGGGTGTCTTCCTGCCATTTGAAAAATCATAAATTTAGTTTTAGAAACGTTAAGAACGAGTTTCAAATTTACAAGCTGACATTCCAGAAGGTTAAAGGCAGTCTGTAAAAAGCCAACAGCCTCAGCAAGGGTGGAGCCATAACAGTAAATAACAGTGTCATCAGCATAAAAATGGAATTTAGCATCAGTGACATTTCTGCCAAGTACATCCACAAAAATGCTAAACAAAATTGGACCTAAAACAGAGCCCTGAGGCACATCAGAGGAGACCTTTAACATTGTGGAGAAACTACCACCGAAGTGTGTACATTGCATTCTGTCAGACAGATAATTCGCAAACCAACCCACTGCTTGCTTTGACAGACCAATATTCAACAATCGTTGTTTCAAGATGGAATGATCCACAGTGCCAAAGTGCCTTAGAGAGGTCAACAAAGAGAGCTGTACAAAATTGTTTCTTGTCCAATGATTCTATAATATCGTTTGTGACTTTTAGGGAGGCTGTGATGGTACTGTGTTGCTTCCTGATACCGGACTGATATGGAGAGAGAATGTGGTTTTTTTGGAGAAAGTCCTTCAGCTGATCAGTTATCAGCCTCTCAAGGACCTTTGACAAAATGCACAACTTGGAAATAGGTTGATAGTTATTCGAACAGGTGGGATCACCCCCTTTTAAAAGAGGAAGAACATAAGCGACCTTCCAAATTGCAGGGATACAATTATTAGTGATTGTGAGATTGAAAATACATTGGATAGATTTAGCAATTAAATCAGCAGCTAACTTTAAAAACCGAGGTTCTAAACCATCTGGGCCAGCAGATTTTGTAGTATCCAGAGAAAGGAGAGCTCTGTGGACTTCTTCCACTGTGAACAATGTGAAACAAAAAAATCATCATCAAAAAAATTTGATGATGATGTCGGCTTCCATCCCACACGGCTGACTTTATTTTCCCAAATGTTTCTGTGTAGGCTCTCAGTTGTCCAGGTGGATTCCATAGTAGTGAAGCTTGAATCTTAATATTCAATATTCAAGCTTCTCTACTATTTTCCCAAGTGTTTCTTCTGTTCAGATCTGAAGGGAATCTGTAGATCTTGAAGCCCTTCTTGTGTCTATTTGTGCATCCAAATGCACAACAACCTGCATTATCAGTGAATAAATAAATAAAATAGCTGGATTTACATGCAGATAAATTAACAGTGAATGCTATTTTGGAACTAAGATGGCACCAGTCACGTGTCTGGTTTTTTTTTCGACTCATCATGTCGACAATCTCTCAATTAAGTCATTCTATCTCTGACTCTACTGTATGTCCTAGCAAGGCAGTACAAACCATTGGTTCATTATTAGCACTGACCCAAGAGCCGGGGTGCTTTATTGTCCTTCGAATTTAACGGTAGTTAAATGAATGAGGGGCGGGGCTATTGTGTCTGTGTGTCTGCAGTGGTGCTGTGTGAAGTTGTGTGTTAACTGCATTGTTTGCTTTGATACTGTTGCAAATGAGCAGTGTTGCCAAAGTAACTTTGAAAAGTTACTTTATTAGTTACTCTATACAGTTACTTTATACACTTACTTCATTAGCAGCTGCAAACAACTTGTCGGCAGCTGCTGAATGTAACTAATAATGTAACTAGTAATCTAACTTTATTATTTTTAAGATTGAGTTATTAACAAATTAACTAATAGTTACTTTGCTGATAACTCAATCTTAAGAGTAACCAAGTTAGATTACGAGTTACCTTATTAATTACCTTACTTATTAGTTGCAAGTTGTCGGCAGCTGCTAATGAAGTAACTGCATAATGTGCTCATGAAGTAACTGTATAAAGTAACTAAAAACATAACTAATAAAGTAACCTTTTAAAGTAACTATGGCAACACTGCAAATGAGTGTCTAATCTGATAGAATTTTTTAGTGTTGATTAATATCTGGATATCTTTTTTTTTTTTGACATCCCTAATCGCAAAGCAGATCATGATAAGGCCAGACGTCTAAGTCCAAGCAGTCAGTGTTGCCAACTTGGCGACTTCCTCGCTAAATCTGGCCACTTTCCAAACCCTCTTGATGACTGGCGACAAATCCAGCTACTTTTCCTGGCGTCGCTGGAGATTTTTCTGGTGTTTGGCAAAACAAAAGTGAACGCACATACTGATCTAGTCTTCCCACCTCCGCTGCAGCCTGCAGCTGCAAAGCCACAGAGCCCAAAGCGCTGAGCGAAGGGATATCTACAATCCTTCTCGTACAAACATGCACGCGCCATGCCTCCGCGGCTGTTCCCGCATTGAATAGTAAACCTCATTCGAACTCAGTCAGCCTTTACCTCGTTTGCTATGCTGTGATTAATTAGTCTCTCGACTTTGAGGATCACTGGCCTTGAGAAGTTATTTTATTTTGAGGAGTAATAACCCAATTTTAATGGCAAAATGAATAAACAAACCAAGAATCACTTTTTATTTCTCACCCACATTTTTTTTTAAACTGTATTTCAACAAATACATTAAAAGTAAATGAACAAAGGCCACAGTATCATTCACAGTATTATCATTGTAAGTGGAAAGAGAGCAAAAAAATTGTACAATAACAAAAGTAAAGGGTTTCTTTAACATCCATCCAGCCATCCATTTTCTTCCGCTTTATCCGGAGTCAGGTCGCAGGGGCAGCAGCTCAAGCAAAGCTGCCCAGACCTCCCGATCCACACATATCTCCCCCAGCTCCTCTGGGGGAACCCCAAGGCGTTCCCAAGCCAGCCGAGAGATGTAATCCTTCCAGCGTGTCCTGGGTCTTCCCCGGGGCCTCCTCCCAATGGGACGTGCCCGGAACACCTCTCCAGCGAGGCGTCCAGGGGGCATCCAGAAAAGATGCCCAAGCCACCTCAACTGACTCCTTTCAATGTGGAGGAGCAGCGGCTCGACTCCGAGCTCCTCCTGAGTGACCGAGCTCCTCACCCTATCTCTAAGGGAGCGCCCAGCCACCCTGCGGATGAAACTCATCTCAGCCGCTTGTACCCGCGATCTCGTTCTTTCGGTCATGAGCCAAATCTCATGACCATAGGTGAGGATCAGAACGTAGATCGATCGGTAAATCGAGAGCTTTGCCCCCCTACTCAGCTCTCTCTTCACCACGACGGTCCGATACAGCGACCACATCACTGCAGACGCTGCGCCGATCCGTCTATCGATCTCACGCTCCATTCGTCCCTCACTCGTGAACAACATAGTTAAACTCCTCCACTTGAGGCAAGGACACTCCACCGACCTGAAGAGGGCAAAGCACCTTTTTCTGGTCGAGAACCATGGCCTCGGATTTGGAGGTGCTGATTTTCATCCCGGACGCCTCACACTCGGCTGCAAACCACCCCAGTGCACGCTGAAGGTCCTGATTTGACGAAGCCATCAGAACCACATCGTCCGCAAACAGCAGAGACGAGATTCTGTGGTTCCCAAACCAGACCCCCTCTACACCCTGGCTGCGCCTAGAAATTCTGTCCATAAAAATAATGAACAGAACCGATGACAAAGGGCAGCCCTGGTGGAGGCCAATGTGCACTGGAAACAGGTTTGACTTACTACCGGCAATGCGAACCAAGCTCCTGCTGCGGTTGTACAGGGACCGGATAGCCCTTAGCAAAGGACCCCGGACCCCGTACTCCCGGAGCACTCCCCACAGGGTGCCCCGAGAGACACGGTCGAACGCCTTCTCCAGATACACAAAACACATGTGGACTGGTTGGGCGAACTCCCATGAACCCTCGAGCACCCGATGGAGCGTGTAGAGCTGGTCCAGTGTGCTGCGACCAGGACAAAAACCACACTGCTCCTCCTAAATCCGAGGTTCGACCATCAGTCGAATTCTCCTCTCCAGTACTCTGGAATAGACCTTACCGGGGAGGCTGAGGAGTGTGATCCCCCTATAGTTGGAACACACCCTCCGGTCCCCCTTCTTAAACAGAGGGACCACCACCCCGGTCTGCTAATCCAGAGGCACTGTCCCCGATCGCCACGCGATGTTGCAGAGGCGTGTCAGCCAAGACAGTCCCACAACATCCAGAGACTTAAGGTGCTCAGGATGGATTTCATCCACCCCAGGGGCCTTGCCACCCTCCTGTGGGTTCACCACCTGCAGAGGGGGCCATGGGGGTCGGGTGCAGAGAGGATTGGGTGGCGGTCGAGGGCGGGTGGCCCGGCGGCCCGGTCCATTCTCACAGCCCCTGGCTGTTGGGACGTGGAATGTCACCTCGCTGGGGGGCAAGGAGCCTGAGCTTGTGCGGGAGGTTGAGAGATACCGACTAGAGATAGTCGGGCTCACCTCCACGCACAGCATGGGCTCTGGTACCCAACTCCTGGAGAGGGGCTGGACGCTTCATTTTTCTGGCGTTGTCCACAGGGAGAGGCGGAGAGCTGGGTTTGCATTGCTTATTGCTCCCCAGCTCAGTTGCCATGTGTTGGAGTTCACTCCGGTGAACGAGAGGGTCGCGTCCCTACGCCTTCGGGTCGGGACAGGTCTCTCACCGTTGTCTCGGCCTACGGGCTGTGAGGCAGTGCAGAGTACCCGACCTTCCTGGAGTCCCTGGGAGGGGTACTAGATAGCGCTCCGACTGGGGACTCCAGTGTTCTCCTGGGGGATTTCAATGCACATGTGGGTGGCGACAGTGAGACCTGGAGGGGGGTGACCGGGAAGCACGGCCTCCTCGATCTGAACCCGAGTGGTGTTCAGTTGTTGGACTTCTGTGCTAGTCACAGTTTGTCCATCACGAACACCATGTTCGAGCACAAGGGTGTCCATAAGTGCACGTGGCACCAGGACACCCTGAGCCGGAGGTCGATGATCGACTTTGTAGTCGTATCATCTGACCTTCGGCCATGTGTCTCGGACACTCGAGTAAAGAGAGGGGCAGAGCTGTCGACCAATCACCACCTGGTGGTGAGTTGGATCCGCTGGGAGGGGAGGAAGCCAGTCAGACCTGGCAGGCCCAAACGTATCGTGAGGGTCTGCTGGGAACGACTGGCGGAACCCTCTGTCAGGGAGGTCTTCAACTCCCACCTCCGGGAGAGCTTCTCCCAGATCCCGGGGGAGGTTGGAGACATGGAGTCCGAGTGGACCAGATTCTCCACCTCCATTGTTGATGCTGCCGCTCGTAGCTGTGGTCGCAAGGTCTCTGGTGCCTGTCGCGGCGGCAATGCCCGAACCCGGTGGTGGACACCGGAAGTAAGGGATGCCATTAAGCTGAAGAAGGAGTCCTACTTATCTTTGTTGGTAGGTGGGACCCCAGAGGCAGCTGACAGGTACCGGCAGGCCAAGCGTGCCACAGCCCGTGCGGTCGCAGAGGCAAAAACTCAGGTCTGGTAGGAGTTCGGGGAGGCTATGGAGGAGGTTTCTTTAACATTAATTCTCTTTTAAAATATCCTTATGGAGCGTGACAGTTTTATGACATTAGGGAGAATCTATAAGCTTAATACTGCTTATATATTGTTCAAATTCAGCCAGAAGTCCATGTAAATTCCTTTTCAGTAATCTGCATTTATGAATATTGAATTTACCAAACAATACTAAAAGGTTGATAATGTATTCAATGATCTCTCCCACAATGTTTTTCCCTACATTTGTTATGATATCATAATATGCAAATTAGACGATGACGCCTTTTAGCGACTTTTAGGACAGCCAATCGCTGCTTGTCTTACCGAGGAGTTGGCAACACTGCAAGCAGTTATTGATAATTAGTTCTAGCATAGAATTCTGCTCTCCAAGGGATAACAAATCTATTCGACTTGTATCGTAAATGATGTGATACGATGCTGTTAACTGAAGATGAAAAATTTGCTGGCGGTGGTGAGTCACTGCATTCATCTCAGTACCTTGTTTTGAAAGAATTTTCGTCCCCGTGATGCATCAGTGTTACAAGATGTACTGTTGTTATCATATCTGTGTGCTTGATAATGCAGCTTGTTTTTTCTTTCGGCTGCCCCCTGTTGCTCAAGGTTGCCACAGCAGAATCAGGAGAGGTCCCCATTGGGATTTGGCAGAGGTTTTACACCGGATGCCCTTTCTGACACATCTCCTGTTGTACATATAGAGATGTGCAGCTTCCGATGTTCATTAGTGGTCTCTCAGCCAAAGTACTGATCAGGACCTGCACTGGCTAACACAGGAGATCTGACGGGATCAGGTGTGCACAGAGCAGCACGACTGCACAACTCAGTCATGTCAAAGGCAGAAGAAAAGAAACAGAACACACTCCACCATCAGCGCCTCAGTAGATTGTAATCGCCAGAGGTAGTGAAGGACACTGAAAATTAGTTTTAAATGAGAGTGACCAGCTGTGCAGGTGTCACATTCACATGTTGCTGAATGGAAGTCTTCATTAAATCTGTATCTAGTCACTGGTCACTTCATTAGGTGCTCAGTGCTCAAACTAGAGGTGGGCGATACTGGGAATTTTGGTATTGATCTGATACCAAGTAAATACAGGCCCAGTATCGCCGATATCAATACCGATACCGATACTTCATACTTCATATATTCATATTTATGCCTCATAGATCCATAGGATCTAATAGACCTAGAATAGAATTTCGCCAACCATTGTACATGACAACAAAATACTTTATTATCACAATCAACATTTTTGTTGATTGTGTTGTCGCCACATGAAGGCGCAACAACAAAAGAACAGAGGGGGAGGGTGTGCTGCTCTGTGTTGTGTGACACAGCGCAACGCTGCTCTTACAGACAGAGAGTAGACTTTGATGAATCTGCGTGTGCAGCAGTCAGTGCGTGCGGGAGAGAAAAAAAGCTTGAGTGTCGATCTTTTTACACGAGGATCGTTCAATATCAATACCAACGTTGGTATCGATATTATCGATATTAGGATCGATCCGCCCACCTCTAGCTCAAACCAGGTTGAACCCTTTTTATGGTGTCAGATCAGGGCCAAAACCACACTCGCGTAAATAGAATAGAATGGAATAGAATAATTCTTTATTGTGCACTGAGATGGAAAATTGTCTTCGGCTCACCAGCACAAAAAAGACACCACTAAAATACAAACATTGTCATACATAAAAACATATAATAGACACAATAAAACAAAGATAAGATATAATAAAATACATTAGAATAAAGGAAGAAGTAGAATAAGATCTAGTAAGATAAATAAAATGTAAAATAAATAAAACACAAGTAAAAAATACATTCAGGTGTATTATGTTATTTCACACACATAGATATTAATTGCGCGTGCACAAATTATCTCTGCACGTGTGAGGAAACTGCTCCTTGAGCGTGGCAAAAGGTTCTGCAAGAGGCAACCAGCGAGCCCACACCCACTCTAAGGTGATTTCTGCACAGGCACAGGGGATTTCTACTCTCTCACTCCAAACTTATGGCACGATGGGAGAAGGGTTTTGGCAATACTGGGGAGGGAACCAGGTCGACACTTGCTCTGCTGTGATTGGTCATCTCTGGAGAGTGGGGTTTGATTGACAGCCCTCCTCTCTGACTCGGAAGTCAGTCGGACACAACAGCATTAAAATGGTAAATATGGCAAATGGACTGCATTTATATAGCGCTTTTCCATCTGCATCAGACGCTCAAAGCGCTTTACAATTATGCCTCACATTCACCCCGATGTCAGGGTGCTGCCATACAAGGCGCTCACTACACACCGGGAGCAATAGGGGATTAAAGACCTTGCCCAAGGGCCCTTAGTGATTTTCCAGTCAGGCGGGGATTTGAACCGAGGATCTTCTGGTCTCAAGCCCAACACCTTAACCACTAGACCATCATCAATTGATTATCGCCTTGTTTCTTGCTTAAAACTTCACTTCAATCATCGGCTATCTCAGCGGCAGATGTCTGAAGCTTCTGTACAACAAACATTTCCACATAAACTCAGCATTATTTAATAATAAATTACAAAAAGTCCTAAAAATCACCTGACATTAATGAAACCCAGCGTGCCTGAGTCTGACTCTCTACACCCAAACCGATAAAAGGGAATAATGTGATTATTAACATCAGATGACAAGGTAAAACCTCTTAAATCACGTGCAAATTGCAGAGATAATTTGCGCGCTCAGGTAATATCTACGCGTATGAAATAATATAATACCCCCAAACACTTTTTTACGTGAGTGTGGTTTTGGCACTGATCTGACGCCATACCTTTTGCCTTTCTAACTGCCTGAATGCTTCAGGGCCCAGCGTTTTGGTCAATACTACACACTGTTACGACACTAACAGACTGAATTGTTGTAGATACTAGTCAGGATGGATTCAGGCTTTGGGATTTTTTAAGCCAAATTTTGGCCCTGTCATCTTAACGTTGCAGCAAAATTAAGATTCATCAGAGCTGTCAACAGTTTTCCAATGTATGTATTTGTGTTACTGGTGCTTTTTTTAAACCAGCCATACTAGTCGTCTTCCCTGACCTCTGCCATCAACAGGGTATTTTCGGCTAAAGAACTACCACTCAGTGGATGCTTCTTCTTTTCTGGAATAGTCTACGTGAAATGTCTGTAGATCTGCACTTTGTGAAACACTCAAACCAGTCTGCCCAGCCCCAAACACATCGCCCCATTCAAAGTCACTTAAGACACCTTTGTTTCCACGTCTCATGCCTGGATTGAACTACAACAGATACACTCGACCACAACACTGCACTGATTTTCTGTCACATGTTTGGATGTTTGGATATTTGTTGTAATGAGAAATTGAGCAACTGACCAAGTGCACCTCATGAAATAGCCATTGAGCGTATGCCAAGGCAGTGTCCAGTGAAATAGGGAGGAAAACCGCTGAGGAGCTCGTTGCACTCTTGGTCATGTCACTGCAGTTAACAAAATGATTCAGTCAATTACTTAATTGCATCTGATTAAAGCTGGAACAACTTCCCTGGTTGTTCAGTGGAAGTCTGCTGGGATACAAACACAAATCAACCTACATCACAGCAGATATGCCCATACAAAATTAAATGTGATAGTGAGCAAGGTGCTGACTTCTCATTGGCCGCATCCCAAAACTCATCACCAGCTTTCTACACAGGAGGCAAAAAGTAGTACCTTACAATCCAAAGGGTATCCCAGTGCTCACTATGCATTTAGTAGTAGTCAAATGGTACCTAGATGGTCTACTACCTCCATAATATAGTAACCAAAAACGTCCCAGGAAAACTCAAAGAACATAGTGAACATGCATGAAAACCGTAGCTGTGTCCAAGAGGCAGTGGAATTACAGAAATATATGTTTATTAAATATCAGGAACACTGAAATTTTCACAGCATGAATGGGTATGAAAGTCACGGTCGTGTACATCTGATCTCGTCAAATCTCAGAAATGAAGTAGAGCAGGTTCTGATTAGTATCTGCTGGAGGAAGGCTTGGGAAGAGCAGGAGCCATGTGTGTGTTTCTTCCTGTACAATTGGATTTGTGTCAAAAAGGACATCCGGCATAAAACCTGTGCCAAATCCCATTGCAGATCTGAACTAGATCCACTGTAGCTACCCTGAACAACAAGGGCAGCCAAACCCTGAGGAACTGCAACATACTGTATGTGTGTGCACATATCGGTTAATAATTTAATCAAAGGATAGGTAAAAAAAGAAGTGGTGTAGTATGTTTGAATTGTGTGCCTGCTTCTCACTGGCTTACTTCTAGTGTGCACTACAGTAACACTGGGTAGTAGGTTCCTAACTAACATTAGTATGCATTATATAACACCAAAACAGATCCCTGTCATTTGATTGATGGGTTGTGTGTCATGTGGCATTGATTATTTCTCCCATTGTATAGAAAAATAATTCATTGTATGATTTGTCATTTTTTGTGAATGGTATATGGATTTGATTCCATGCAGAGGTGTTGGAAAAGTGGTTAGTGCACTTGAGGTCAGTGCGGAAGGTTCCCAGTTCAAATCCCACCCCTGCCACATTTCTCCATGCAATGTGGAGTTGCGTCAGGAAGGGATCTGGTGTAAAACCTGTGCCAATTCATAGGGGTGTAACGAAACACAAAAATCGCGGTTTGGTACGTACCTCAGTTCTGAGGTCACGATTCGGTTCCTTTTTGGTACAGTATGGGAACAAAATGCAAAACTTAAATTTGCTTGTTGTTTAAACCAACAATTTATTGTAACATTATATAAACAGGAAAATAAAATAATTGCAAAGTGCTGCCTGGTAAAAAGTTTAATAAAATGTTCTCAAATAAATTACAAATGTATGAAATATTATAAAAAATACATTCTTAGTAAAAACTTTTGACAAAACCTTTCCACAAGTAAAGAGCAGCACGGTTCCACCATGAAGCCTGTTCAATTTTATTCAACCTTCATATTTTTTGCCAGAAAAATTAACTTGTCCAAAACTGTCACTCTATAAGGATTTAAAAAAAAAGAGAATTAATGTTAAAGAATCCCTTTACTTTTGTACAATTTATTTTATTTTCTGTATCTTTCTATTAACTGTTCGTTTAATATTTTGAAAACAAAAACATTGTGGGATACACAAAAAAGTGAGTAAAACCACCTTAAAAATGTTTAGAACCACAAATAAACTTGATACTTGGTTTATTTATTTATTTTGCATTAAAATTGGCCATCACTTATTAAAATAAAATAACTTCTCAAGGCCAGGGCTTCTCAAAGTCTGGGGACTATTTAATCACAGCACAGCAAACGAGGTCAGTAGGCTGAGCGAGTCGAGTGAGGAGGATTGTAGATATCCCTTCTCTCAGCGCTTTACAGGCTGCTGCAGCAGCAGAGAAGGGGGAGACCCACTGCCGCTCGGTGACAACAGAGACTTTCACTTTCAGTCGCCAAACAGCAGAAAAGTCTCCGGTAATGCCAGGAAAAGTAGCTAGATTTGTCGCTAGTCGCTTTTGAGAAAATAAGTCGTCAAGAAGGTTTTGAAAATTGTCAGATTTAGTGAGAAAGGCGCTAAGTTGGCAACACTGAATGTAAACACACACAAAGCAAACTCACCCATGCACAGCTCTGTACCGAACCGAACGTCCCATACCGAAATGGTTCAATACAAATACATGTATGTACCGTTACACGCTTACCAATACAACATGCAGATCCACCTTGGATTTGCTGTGGAGACCTCGAGTGCCAACAGGGGAGCAGCCGAAGGGACTTACTATATGGATTTGACTCCATATACCGTTCATTTTGCTTCCATACATTTTGCTCCATTCACTGACTCCACTACCTTTTCGTAAAAACATTATGATGTATTTAGGTGTCATATAAAACAAATAATGAATGTTTTCTCTTTGTGTAATGTAAGAATGTTGCATGAGCTAAAAGGTGGAATATTCCATGTTTTAGCTCATGCAAATTTTCTTATTTTTGCACTCATGAACATTCATTAGTTGTATCCTAAGTCACTGGATTCAAGGATTGACTTTTCCTTCTCTGTCACAGTATCTCCAGGTGTCAAAGTGTACATTGACCCTTTCACATATGAGGACCCCAATGACGCCATCCACGAGTTCGCCAAAGAAATCGACATCTCCTGTGTGAAAATAGAGGAAGTCATCGGTGCAGGTAAATAATGACATTTTTGCTCAGCAGACCAGAGAAGGATTCTGTGTTTTTAGTTATTTATTTGAACAGGATTGTGCCATCAAAGCCTGAGGTCGGTTCTGTAAGAAACGTCTCTGAGAGAAAAGGGTCATATTTGAGAGCACCAGTGGGACGGATTGAAGAGAAAACCTGCTCTGTGGCTCTTCTCTTCATCTGTTTTTTTTCTTTTTTTTCCCAACAGCACGTCTCCTGACTTCACCTCCAATAACATTCTGCTCCTGCTCGTTCAACCTTCCTCCCTCCCTGTCTTTTCTCTCATCCTTGTAAATCTTCAGGCACAAAATTCAAAACCCACAAGTTCCTGGCCCGTCCTGTCTCACCCCGCACTGCTCCCAGGTTCCACACTCGATCGATACCGGTCATCCCCTCTCTCCCCAACATTTTTGACCTCTGACCCCCTGCCTGTCGCTCTCCTCTGCTCTTCTGCACAGTTGACTCTGACCCCTGACTTTTTGATGCAGCTCCCTCACTCCCGAGTCTGACCAGTGACCTTCCCCTCTCCCTGCACTTTCCAAACATTCCTCTATTCCTTACACCCCTCCTCTTCTCTCCTCTGCTCACTCAACCCTCACCCCCTCTGTCCTGCCCCTGTTGCTTGCCCGCCCCTACTCCCCCTGCTCCTTGTCTCACCCTAGGTGAATTTGGCGAGGTGTGCCGCGGGCGGCTGAAGCAGCCTGGTCGCCGGGAGATGGTGGTGGCGATTAAGACGTTGAAAGCTGGCTACACTGAGCGCCAAAGGCGAGATTTCCTCGCCGAAGCGTCGATCATGGGCCAGTTTGACCACCCAAACGTGATCCGACTGGAAGGCGTCCTAACACGAAGTTGCCCCGTCCTTATCATCACTGAATTCATGGAGAACGGAGCGCTGGATTCCTTCCTCAGGGTAAGGTTGGCGGGAGGTCTGACAGCGATTACTTTGTGTTTATATCAAAGCTGAGACGACACACATGCACACCTATAGTCACTGACGACACTTTGTGTTATCTGAATATTTTTCTCTGTAGAACGAACGCCCCGAGGCATTCGCTTGCTGAGTGATAGAGATTAAATGTACAATGTAACGCCTGGAGACAGCCGTGGCGCCTTTGCTTGATGTGACTGAGTGATGCCGACAGGCGTTCGCTGCACAAACTCCTGCTGGAATCGTGTCGCACATTAGACCTTTGGATGATTCTGCTTCAGTGTATTCGAGAGTCTTTGTACGGCTGCAGAATACATTACTGATTGGAGACGGGAGAGCAGTATACTATCACCTACTCACACAACGATGCAAAGTAAACACAGAGTGAGAAATGAAGTGTCAAGCTGTACATTTGTAGCTGTGTGGGGTTCAATTACTTGTCATTTGCATTCAATGAGATGTGTTTTCTTGCACGGCTGCATCTACAACCGCACTCTTGTTAGTAGAGCTGTTAATGCTGGATGAGATGGTTAGACTGAGAGTGGCGTGTTTGTGCGCCTGTGAATACTGTTGCAGTGTTACCAAAAGGTGGTCATTCAGTTTTAGTCAGAAATGTTTATGTACTTGACAAACCCTTCATGATGTCACTCACAGGTTTCAAAAGGACGCGTTTGACGCTTAAATGAGGCGGTTCCAAATGTCACCAACATGGCATTGTCTCACTCTGCCAAACTCCCAACCAACCTATAAATGGGTAAAGAGGCGGAGCGTGGGCAAGCCCGGCGTGACCTGTGCGGGACAAATGAAGGCCAAACACGCTCCCTCTGTTGGAGTTCCTAAACAAGCTCAGGCTGACAAACTAAGTTTGGTTTGGATGTTTGATTAGTACCCTGGTTCCCAACCTGGGATCTGAGTCTCCCTTATAGGGGGGGGTCAAATAAATAAATGGTAAATGGACTGCATTTATATAGTGCTTTTCCATCTGCATCAGACGCTCAAAGCGCTTTACAATTCTGCCTCACATTCACCCCATGTCACGGTGCTGCCATACAAGGCGCTCACTACACACCAGGAGCAATAGGGGATTAAAAACCTTGCCCAAGGGCCCTTAGTGATTTTCCAGTCAGGCGGGGATTTGAACCGAGGCTCTTCTGGTCTCAAGCCCAACACCTTAACCACTAGACCATCACCTCCCCTAAAGAACCTAGGTTCCCAAGATTTTGTTGAGTTTTTGTCTGTTCTGAGGTTACCAAAATTAAAAGTTCATCTGTTGAATAAAGTCATAATAGTACATTTATTTGACAATTAATACTACTGAAAAATGATTTTCTTTGGATGAACCAAAGAGACAGGGTGAGGAAGAAGGGGGAGAAGGGGGGGGGGGGAGAGTAACCTATCATGTCAATTTCTTTTCTCAAAAATAAAAAAAAGAAAAGAAAAAAGGAATGAACCACTTTAGTGTTTTTTTGGGGGGGGCATGCAAGGGGACACCCATTTTTCAGCTGTCTGCAGCACATAGATTACTTTCAAGAGGTGGGGATGGACTAGTTGTCTGCCTATGTGATTGCCATCCAGGACCCAGGTCGGTACCACGGTGTGGTGGATGTGGTGACATGAAGGACCAGAGCATGCTCCCAGACCTGACCTGACCGTTTAGAAATTATTACATCTGCCAAGAACATAATAACATCATTTATCATTTAATCTAATTTAATTTCCCTAATCATTTATGGAAATCATGGATGCACTAGGATTTCGGCAGTTCATTCATGGTTCAATGCATATCAGTGGTAATACTCTGGATTTGGTTCTTACACGTGGCCTTTCTGTCACAAATATTGACATCCTGCCTCTTGCATCAGCGGTCTCTGACCACTCGCTTATTAGGTTTACAATTACGCTGCTGCATTTAGTGGAGCAACAATCTTGCCTATCATTGCGGTGACGTATTAAACCTTCAACTTTGACTGAACTCGAAGCGAGACTACCAGAAATCTTAACTTCAAGCTTGATAAATTTTCAGTCGGTAGACAGTCTTGCGGATAGCCTGAATTTAGTGCTAAAAACCACACTTGATAAGATTGCGCCTCCTCTGTTAAGGCCATGCCTTCTCAAGGCACAGACACCTTGGTTCAACAATTATTTGCGTGACCTTAGGCAGAAGACTAGAGGGTTGGAACGGAAATGGTGTAGTTCCAAACTAGAGGTGTTCCACCTTGCGTGGCGTGAAGCTATTTTAGATTACAAGCATGCTTTATTGGCTATGAAGCAGGCCTATTACTCTGAATTGATCAACAAAAACAAGCATAACTCAAAGTTTTTGTTTGATACAGTGACATTTCTTATTCATGGACAGCCACCTGTTGGTCGTTCTCCTTTTTCAGGACAGGACTTTCTGGACTATTTTGAAAAGAAAATAGAAGATATTAGGTTGAGCACATCTCAGCATACTTTGGTCCAGTCACTGTATCCAGCTACTGAGCTGGGGATTACCACTGAGGTGCTACCTAGAGTCACGGAATTTAATAGTATCTCACTAGGTGTGCTGACGAAACTCGTGATGTCTACTAAAAGCACAACTTGTTTATTTGATCCTATACCAACAAAATTGTTTAAGGATCTTTGGCCCATTCTTGGGCCGACTGTGCTGTAAATTGTTAACCTTTCTTTAAACTCTGGATCTGTTCCAAATTGTTTTAAATCTGCAGTGGTTAAACCACTACTCATGAAATCTAATCTTGATCCTGGTGTATTGAAAAATTATAGGCCGATATCAAATCTGTCATTCTGCTCTAAAATTCTGGAAAAGGTGGTTTCACGGCAGCTTGTGGACTATCTTACTGAGAATGACATTTTTGAGCCACTGCAGTCTGCTTTTAGAAGACATCACTCCACAGAACAGCACTTATTAAAGCAGTTAATGATCTTCTGCGAGCAATGGACTCGGATACTACTACAGTATTGCTGTTGCTGGATCTCAGTGCTGCGTTTGACACAGTTGATCATCATATTCTACTTGATAGGCTAGAAAACTGTTTCAGGATTACTGGAACTACTCTTGCGTGGCTGACGTCTTATCTCTTTGGTCGTTCCCACTGTGTTTTGTGCAACGACACTACCTCTGACTTTAGGGGCATGAAGTTCGGGGTTCCGCAGGGATCTGTTTTGGGTCCCCTGCTTTTTTCCCTGTATATGGCACCCCTTGGGAACATTTAGCGGCGTTTTGGGGTTGCTTTTCATTGCTATGCTGATGACACTCAGTTGTATATGTCGATAGCTGCTGGAAATCCTGTCCACAAAAAATCTTTACAGGACTGTCTCGCAGCAGTGAGAAGTTGGATGTCTAGCAACTTTCTACTTTTGAACTCTGATAAGACTGAAATGATGGTTCTTGGTCCAGCAAGACATCAGCATCAATTTGATCAGCTAGCGCTTAGCCTAGGTTCAAGTGTTATACAACCCCTGGCAAAAATTATGGAATCACCAGCCTCGGAGGATGTTCATTCAGTTGTTTAATTTTGTAGGAAAAAAGCAGATCACAGACATGACACAAAACTAAAGTCATTTCAAATGGCAACTTTCTGGCTTTAAGAAACACTATAAGAAATCAGGAAAAAAAAAATTGTGGCAGTCAGTAACGGTTACTTTTTTAGACCAAGCAGAGTGAAAAAAAAAATATGGAATCACTCAGTTCTGAGGAATAAATTATGGAATCATGAAAAACAAAAGAACATTCCAACACATCACTAGTATTTTGTTGCACCACCTCTGGCCTTTATAACAGCTTTCAGTCTCTGAGGCATGGACTTAATGAGTGACAAACAGTACTCTTCATCAATCTGGCTCCAACTTTCTCTGATTGCTGTTGCCAGATCAGCTTTGCAGGTTGGAGCCTTGTCATGGACCATTTTCTTCAACTTCCACCAAAGATTTTCAATTGGATTAAGATCCGGACTGTTTGCAGGCCATGACATTGACCCTATGTGTCTTTTTGCAAGGAATGTTTTCACAGTTTTTGCTCTATGGCAAGATACATTATCATCTTGAAAAATGATTTTATCATCCCCAAACATCCTTTCAATTGATGGGATAAGAAAAGTGTCCAAAATATCAACGTAAATCATGTGGCAGTCAGTAACGGTTACTTTTTTAGACCAAGCAGAGGGAAAAAATATGGACTCACTCAATTCTGAGGAATAAATTATGGAATCACCCTGTAAATTTTCAGCCCCAAAACTAACACCTGCATGAAATCACATCTGCTTGTTAGTCTGCATCTAAAAAGGAGTGATCACACCTTGGAGAGCTGTTGCACCAAGTGGACTGACATGAATCATGGCTCCAACACAAGAGATGTCAGTTGAAACAAAGGAGAGGATTATCAAACTCTTAAAAGAGGGTAAATCATCACACAATGTTGCAAAAGATGTTGGTTGTTCACAGTCAGCTGTGTCTAAACTCTGGACCAAATACAAACAACATGGGAAGGTTGTTAAAGGCAAACATACTGGTAGACCAAGGAAGACATCAAAGCGTCAAGACAGAAAACTTAAAGCAATATGTCTCAAAAATCGAAAATGCACAACAAAACAAATGAGGAACGAATGGGAGGAAACTGGAGTCAACGTCTGTGACCGAACTGTAAGAAACCGCCTAAAGGAAATGGGATTTACATACAGAAAAGCTAAACGAAAGCCATCATTAACACCTAAACAGAAAAAAACAAGGTTACAATGGGCTAAAGAAAAGCAATCGTGGACTGTGGATGACTGGATGAAAGTCATATTCAGTGATGAATCTCAAATCTGCATTGGGCAAGGTGATGATGCTGGAACTTTTGTTTGGTGCCATTCCAGTGAGATTTGTAAAGATGACTGCCTGAAGACAACATGTAAATTTCCACAGTCATTGATGATATGGGGCTGCATGTCAGGTAAAGGCACTGGGGAGATGGCTGTCATTACATCATCAATAAATGCACAAGTTTACGTTGATATTTTGGACACTTTTCTGATGTTTAAGGATGATGAAATCATTTTTCAAGAAGATAATGCATCTTGCCATAGAGCAAAAACTGTGAAAACATTCCTTGCAAAAAGACACATAGGGTCAATTTCATGACATAGGGTTAATGTCAACGAGCAGATGTGATTTGATGCAGGTGTTAGTTTTGGGGATGGAAATTTACAGGGTGATTCCATAATTTATTCCTCAGAATTGAGTGAGTCCATATTTTTTTTCTCTGCTTGGTCTAAAAAAGTAACCATTACTGACTGCCACAATCTTTTTTTCTTGATTTCTTATAGTGTTTCTTAAAGCCAGAAAGTTGCCATTTGAAATGACTTTAGTTTTGTGTCATGTCTGTGATCTGCTTTTTTTCTACAAAATTAAACAACAGAATGAACATCCTCCGAGGCCGGTGATTCCATAATTTTTGCCAGGGGTTGTAATAACATCATCTGTGTTTATTTATTTGTCTGTCTGTCTTTTAGGGGGATTATGTCAAAATTACACAATAAAATCACCAGTGTTAAATTAACAATGCCAGTGTACATATGGTCCCACAGTGGGATCATATATACACTGGCAGTGTTAATTTAACACTGTCAGTTAATTTTACACTGGTGATTTTACTGTGTACTATCTGGATTTTGACAGTATTTTCACTACACATAGATATTAGGCCATGGAAGGCTCCATTATATCTCGAAGGTGATCTGGATCTGGATTCTGATTCAAGATTTCACTTTATATAGACTTTATAGGATTATGTCAAAATGACTTCATGGATTCTCACCAGATTTTGACCACAGATAGATATTAGAGCATGGAAGAGTCCACTGAATCTTTTGATCCAGATCCAGATTCTGGATCAGGATTTCAATTTGTACACTTCACTTTGTCGGATTTTGATGATTATGTCAAAACGACTTAATAGATTTTCACCAAATTGTCACCCCACATTGGTGTTAGGCCTTGGAAGAAGACTCCATTAAATTTTGGAGGTGATCTGGATATGCATCCAGATTCTGGATCAGGATTTCACTTTGTAGACTTTCAAGGATTATGTCAAAACTACTTCACGGATATGACATCACAATGTAAATCCAAGATCAGGAAGACACTATTTTGTTTCATCTTATGAGTTAAATATCAGATTGTAACATCTTGAACAGTCGGACCATTCTGGATCAGTATGCAGGGGTTGGTGAGGTTAGACCTTACTTGTGTGAAGTACCTTGAGGCAACTTTGTTGTGATTTGGTGCTAAGTAAATGAAATAAATTGACATTGAATTGAATATGCAGTTATTGCATTGTGTTGTGGAATCTGGATCCATATAAAGTCCGGGCCACGATGTGAATCATAAATCTGTTATTCTTTTATTTTGAGTCCTCCTCAACCCTTGGAGGATGTCAGAAATCTCTGATTGCTCTTGTTTGTTTAATTTTTGGCCTGATCTTGTGGTTGGATGATGCAAGTGTTGATAGTTTATAGATCGAGGAGATATGACAAAGAGTAGAAGATAAAGGACATGAGCGTTAGAAGAGAAGGAGTTGATGGCTGTGCTATTCACTCTGCCACAGTAAATTTGTGACCACAGATCTTTTGTGAAAGTTTACCCACACCCACGCCACTAACAGTGTCTGAACGAACAGATTAAAATTTGCACAGTGTCCTGAATATAGCTAGTTTGACTTTTATTTGTGACTTCTAAATTCTCTAATTGGACCATGCGTTTGCTAGTTTGGATCTGTGATACAGAAATCAACCAACCTGAAACTTCCCTAATTGCAATTTCAGGACACATCTCCTCGGGGGTGGCTTCCTTACAGCATGACTCAGCTCTAGTATGCCATGAAATGCCCAACCCCAAAACCTTCTGAATAGATTTTAGTGACATTTTTTCCATTTTTAACATATCTTAAAGTAGCAACGATGCCAAGATCAAAGACAGGAAGTGCTGAACAGAGAAGTAAAGTGCTGAATGTTAGATCCGGCATGTCTGCAAAAAAAAAGACAGAAGCCGCAGGAAAATGTGGTGAGGCACCAAGCAGAGGAAATTCCAGAGGCACTGACAGGCAAAATGTAGGGTGTACGGTGTTAAATCTGCAAACGGATTAGGGCTGATGTGCAAAAGTATGAACTTTCTCTCCTACCCTGCAAAAAATGATCCAGTTTGAATTATTCATCAGGATCTGGTGGGCAGGATGTTTTTATTGAATGTTTTTAATTGACAAGCCATGGCGGCCTTGGTCAGCACCGGACCCACGCTTTAGAAATGAAAGAAACTGACAAACAAACTTTGCTCAAGCTACATGGCACTGAACCATCCATACAATGAGAGAGACAGCGACAGAATGAAGACCTTTCTTGACTACATTCATGCAAAATCCTTTCTACACAGTAAATATTGCAGAGTACAATGTACAGTCCAAATACAGTTAAATACACTCTATTACAGAGTGAAATCAGCTCTACCGACTTGTCAAATCAAGTTTTTCAACCCCAATAAGAGTCACTCACAGCATGATATAGTTGATTTAGCACTGTGATAGAGTATATTTAACTTTATATAATGGCTGAGTGGATCCTTGTCATGTGATTGGTGCGTTGTGTGTCATGTGACATGGATTATTCATTCCATTTACCTTGTAAATTTGGTTCCATACGATTTGTATCATTGCACGCTGCGAACCCTGCCCACACACATACACACACACACACACACACACACACACACACACACACACACACACACACACACACACACTAGAATAAATGGACTGCATTTACAGTAGTGTTCAGAATAATAGTAGTGCTATGTGACTAAAAAGATTAACCCAGGTTTTGAGTATATTTCTTATTGTTACATGGGAAACAAGGTACCAGTAGATTCAGTAGATTCTCACAAATCCAACAAGACCAAGCATTCATGATATGCACACTCTTAAGCAGAGGTCTCAAACCGGTTCCAGAAAGGGCAGAGAGGGTGCAGGCTTTCTGTGCAACCACCCACTCCAGCAGGTGATTTCACTGATTAACATCACTTTGAGCAGGTGGAATCAGTAAATCAGTGAAATCACCTGCTGGAGTGGGTGGTTGCACAGAAAGCCTGCACCCTCTCGGCCCTTTCTGGAACCGGTTTGAGACCTCTGCTCTTAAGGCTATGAAATTGGGCTATTAGTAAAAAAAAGTACAAAAACACTACTGTATATAGCACTTTTCCATCTGCATCAGATACTCAAAGCACTTTACAAATAACCAATCAATCAATCAATCAATCAATTTTTTATATAGCGCCAAATCACAACAAACAGTTGCCCCAAGGCGCTTTATATTGTAAGGCAAGGCCATACAATAATTATGTAAAACCCCAACGGTCAAAACGACCCCCTGTGAGCAAGCACTTGGCTACAGTGGGAAGGAAAAACTCCCTTTTAACAGGAAGAAACCTCCAGCAGAACCAGGCTCAGGGAGGGGCAGTCTTCTGCTGGGACTGGTTGGGGCTGAGGGAGAGAACCAGGAAAAAGACATGCTGTGGAGGGGAGCAGACATCGATCACTAATGATTAAATGCAGAGTGGTGCATACAGAGCAAAAAGAGAAAGAAACAGTGCATCATGGGAACCCCCCAGCAGTCTACGTCTATAGCAGCATAACTAAGGGATGGTTCAGGGTCACCTGATCCAGCCCTAACTATAAGCTTTAGCAAAAAGGAAAGTTTTAAGCCTAATCATAAAGTAGAGAGGGTGTCTGTCTCCCTGATCTGAATTGGGAGCCAAGGGCCCTTAGTGATTTTCCAATCGAGCTGGGATTTGAACCGAGGATCTTCTGGTCTCAAGCCCAATGCCTTAACCACTAGACCATCACCTCCCTAAACATGGCATGCAGTTTGTTTTGCTGATAGACAACAATGTGAAAGAGCTAATTGATGGTGCTATTTCTTCTAACACACACATACACAAAAACAAATCCACTTTGTCGTAAGCCATCTGGAGGCATGAAGAGCTGTTAGTATGAAAAGCTGGACAAATTTCTGACATGATTTTTCGCTGGAGTGAGGAAGTATGCAAAGTCTTTTTTTTGTTTGTTTGTTTGTTATTGCACAAACTCTGTGCACGGCATCACGGACTACATCGTCAGAATTATTTTTAGACTCCTATTTAGAGTTCATGTTGGATTTTTGATGTCAAAGCAGCAAAATGGAAGTCCCTTTTCTGTTGCTAAATTAATAATATACCAAATGACAAGGATCTATTTTAGCCGTTATATAAAACAATGTTGTTGTTGTCCATTCAGCTGCTCCCTTTTTGTTTGGTGTCGCCACAGCGGATACAGCCAGATCCGCATTGGCATTTGGCACAAGTTTTATGCCGGATGCCCTTCCTGAAGCAACTCCAGTGGAACCTGGAGAAACACACACTGGTGTGTTCCAAAGAGGTCTCCCATCCAAGTACTAACCAGGCCCCACACTGCTTAGCTTCTGAGATCTAACGGGATCAGGCTTACACACAGCAGATCAGCGGTGTAACAAATAATGAATGTTTTTACATTCTTTCACTGGGACAAATATTTAATTCAATGAAAGCTCACCTCATGAAATATTCATTCCATTGAACTCATGAACAGTCATTATTTGTATACTATTTGGACTGAGACCAAATGTAGTCTTGGCAGGGTATAATTTACTCTGCAAAATTTTCTGTGTACAGTATTTTGTGGGATCGTGGCTGTTTGAGTTCAAGCATGTACAACCCCAATTCCAATAAAGTTGGGATGTTGTGTAAAATGTAAATAAAAACAATACAATGATTTGCAAATCCTCTTCAACCTATATTCAGTTGAATACACCACAAAGACAAGATATTTAATGTTCAAACTTAAATATTTATTGTTTTTGTGCAAATATTTGCTCATTTTGAAATGAATGTCTGCAGCATGTTTCAAAAAAGCTGGGACAGTGGTATGTTTACCACTGTGTTACATCACCTTTCCTTCTAACAACACTCAATAAGCGTTTGGGAACTGAGGACACTAATTGTTGAAGCTTTGTAGGTGGAATTCTTTCCCATTCTTGCTTGATGTACGACTTCAGTTGTTCAACAGTCCGAGGTCTCCATCATCGTATTTTGCACTTCATAATGCGCCACACATTTTCAATGGGCGACAGGTCTGGACTGTAGGCAGGCCAGTCTAGTACCTCTCTTTTACTATGAAGCCACGCTGTTTTAACACGTGCTGAATGTGGCTTGGCATTGTCTTGCTGAAATAAGCAGGGACGTCCCTGAAAAAGACGTTACTTGGATGGCAGCATGTGTTGCTCCAAAACCTGGATGTACCTTTCAGTATTGATGGTACCATCACAGATGTGTAAGTTGCCCATACCACAGGCACTAACACACCCCCATACCATCACAGATGCTGGCTTTTGAACTTTGCGCTGGTAACAATCTGGATTATCTTTTTCCTCTTTTGTCCGGAGGACACGACATCCATGATTTTCAAAAACAATTTGAAATGTGAAGTCAGACCACAGCACACTTTTCCACTTTGCGTCTGTCCATTTCAAATGAGCTCAGGCCCAGAGAAGACGGCAGCGTTTCTGGATGTTGTTGATGTTTGGCTTTCGCTTTGCATGGTAGAGTTTTAACTTGCACTTGTAGATGTAGCGACGAACTGTGTTAACTGACAATGGTTTTCTGAAGTGTTCCTGAGCCCACACGGTAAGATCCTTTACACAATGATGTCGGTTTTTAATGTGGTGCCGCCTGAGGGATTGAAGGTCACGGACATTCAGTATTGGTTTTCAGCCCTGCCGCTTACGTGTAGAAAGTTCTCTAGATTCTCTGAATCTTCTGATTATATTATGGACTGTAGATGATGGAATCCCTAAATTCCTTGCAATTGAACATTGAGAAACATTGTTCTTAAACTTTTGGACTATTTTTTCATGCAGTTGTTCACAAAGTGATGATCCTCACCCCATCTTTGCTTGTGTGCAGCTAAGTTGGGGGATGCTCCTTTTATACCCAATCATGACACTCACCTGTTTCCAATTAACCTGTTCATCTGTGGAATGTTCCAAACAGGTGTTCTTTGAGCATTCATCAACTTTCCCAGTCTTTTGTTGCCCCTCTCCCAGCTTTTTTGAAACGTGTTGCAGGCATCCATTTCAAAATGAGAAAATATTCGCACAAAAACAAAAACGTTTATCAGTTTGTACATTAAATATCTTGTCTTTGTGGTATATTCATTTGAAAATAGGTTGAAGAGGATTTGCAAATCATTGTATTCTGTTTTATTTACATTTCACGCAACGTCCCAACTTCATTGGTATTGGGGTTGTAACTCCTGTCAAACAAACAACATTTCCCTGATTCACTAGATTTTTGTGGGTACTCAGTTACTGTCTTTAACTCAGCTCATTTACTCTGTACCTCACTTTATCAACTCCTTCGCTTTGTTTTTCTTTGGCAGCTAGGTTCATGCGAAATCTTCTCCACGGGGTCATGTGGACTTGTGACCATATTCAGTTGTAAAATGTAACCACTGTGAAACAGTCGGAAAGTAACACCTTGCTTCTCTTTTTTAGCACATTTCTGTGGACGACCGATCTCTATCTCTCACTGATAACTGCACCTCCTCCTAATGATCCATGGTGCAGCGATCACAAGGGTTCAAAGGTACTTTGAGTATCCAGGATGTTCAGGATGTCTCCAGTGCCCTGCTCCTGGACGCTGATAAGCCAGCCAGGTGCGAACTACTGAATGTCAGTGAGATTGCAAAAGTAGTGAACTGGCTGAGAAAAGCTGGAGGAACCTGTAGCATCAGTGCTGATCTCCTCCGTGTGGGTGGAGATGGTGTCCTTCTGTATTCCAATCTTTGTTTCCATGTGGGAGATATCATCCCAACAGACTGAAAGAAAGGACTCTCTATGGAAATAAATGGGTGATGCTATGGATTGCACTAACTACAGGGGTATTACATAGTTTTCTGTGCCAGACAAGGTAGTTTAAAGGTCATTCTTAACAGGAGTCAGTCTTGCAGCAGTGTGGCTTTGTGCCCAAGAAGTCAAACATCAATTGCGTCTGTGTTCTGTGAGTACTCACTGAATGCAAGTATGAATATTGGCAACAGTTTTTGTAGCGTATGTTGATTGGGCTGCACGATGGAACATCCTGAGGATTTTGCGGGATACCCAGTAAGTTGCTGGAGAGTCTGTCATCTTTTAAATTAATCATATTGTTCATCAAGTCTGTGTTCTGTGTCCTACTGTGTTCAATACTTACATGAACTGGGCATTGGGTAGAGTTAAAGAGTCTAGCAATTTAGGTGTCTTAGATGACGACAAAGGTTCACTAAGGGGTGGTCACACCAACAATACAGCTCACCCAGTACATAAATATGAGCATGTGACCAATGCTAGAAGTTGCCGTTGATCAACTGGTTGAAAAATCAGTCAAGGGTGGGTTTTTTTTTTGGCATGTTCAAAATCCAGTTGTGACTGATGTGTAAATTTTGAGATGACAGGACCTTGCACGAACGTTGTACCACTGTCTTGTTGCATGGGTTGACGTGCAACTGGTTGTGCCACCTGATCGTTGTGGCGCCACCAGTGATACAACCTTATGATCAGGAATCCCATTTCCCATGTTCTCTCGTTTAATGACAATGACAATAAATCTCATCCATCCATCCAAATGGGGCGTTTTTCGTAACGGGGCACCAATTCATTTCGTGATGGGAGCACAAAATATGGGGTGAAAGGGGGGGTCTGGGGCGGTCATGGTTAATGTTTGGGGAGGGTACACACGCTATGGTTATGGTTAGAGTTAGAAGAAAGGGAAGATTCTAAATAGCAAAATAAAATAAAAAACGTGTTGGGGCACAAAAAAAGTGAGACCAGGCTGGAAATCCGGCGGGGAATAACGATCAGCATGTCTGTCCGTCCAGTTTTGTTTGGCAGCTTGATATCTCAAGAACCATTTGACCACTTTCATTCATATTTCACTTAATTGTGTACTTGGGTGATCCCCCAACAGCAGTTGACTATGTTGACCTTGGAGTCAATTTCAAGGTCACAGTGAGATATTCAACATATTGTCATTCATATTTAGCACAAGGGTGTACGTGGGTGATCCCCCAACACTTTGTATTCCTTTGTATTCCGGGGGGGGGGGGGGATGTCATCTCCTCACTCTTGTTAAATAAAGTGTTTTAAGACCATTAACATGTGATGTGTTTCCTTTGTGTCTCTTTTGGGATTCTTGATATGAATCAGAATCTTTTCTTTTCTCACCCA
The DNA here is from genome assembly GCF_902500255.1 of Thalassophryne amazonica. Lineage (NCBI taxonomy): Eukaryota > Metazoa > Chordata > Actinopteri > Batrachoidiformes > Batrachoididae > Thalassophryne > Thalassophryne amazonica. The sequence continues at coordinate 34,454,438 of NC_047114.1, read as the reverse complement.
CTCCTCTCAGTCAGCTGTCCCACAAATAATGCACCAAACTGTGCGGTCTGTGCTGTCCTCACCCGAGTGTCACAGCCTGTGACTCAGAGGAACTTTGAGTTCTGGTCTAATGAGGAGCACACAGTGTGAACGCACACATGACAAACTGTCCGTGAGTGCTGGTCGTACTGCAGCTCCCCGAGGACACAGACACACGCACAGGACACAGATCAGGAGCTCACGGCGCCCCGGGGGTTTGAAGGTCTGTCAAGAATCACGGCTCTTTGTGAGTGTGGTCAGTTTGTTTTGGGTCAGACTTCACTGCAGTGTGCCCGCTCCGGATCAAGACGTTTGTGGGTCTGTCATAGTGTACGTTTTCTTGCTGGAGTCAAAGAAGTGATTGATTCTGTCCCACAGTGCATTTGTTTTCATTCCTCAAAACAAAAATTCTTCATTAAATATTAGGTATTTGCGCACAGATGTTCCACTGATTACTTTCTCATAAATTTGCTCAAATCTTGTTTCTCGCAACAAATTCATGGAAACTCACAAGCTGCTGCGTTGATTCATTATGATTTGAGGGTTATCCGACTGCGGCACACTTTGGAAATGTGGAGAATTGTAAATTAAACCCGGAACGGCCTAATCTCTGATTTGTTTCATGCCTCTTAAATGTGAGCATAACAAAGGAAAAAAAATCTGCACATGAAGGACGTTAAAATGGAAAACGAGTTCTAAGCAGCATTCCCATGTCAGTTTAATTCATATGAAATTCTGCTTTAATCTTCACAAGTGAAAACAAATGTAAACAAACATTTTTTTTTGTTTTGCTTTGAAAAATAAATGTTAAGCTTCAGATTGGTACTGTGCTAGTCAGTAGTTTGTCAGTTAATGTAGAATGTAAGAAATGTGTTTAATTTTAGCACCGCAGCGTCACTTTTTGTTTGAGTCAGAGCTGAATATTGCGTCCCAAAGTGTCTTCATTAATCATCTAATTGGGCAGTATGCATGAAAAGGTCAGCTGTCACTGAGTGTCCTGACACGTTATGACACGTCCACATGTTTTGTCGCTTTTTCATTATCTCTTCCATTCTTCTTCAATTCCCCTGTTTGTTTGTTTTTTACCTCGTTTTCAGCTGAACGACGGGCGTTTCACCATGACGCAGCTGGTCGGGATGCTGCGCGGCATTGCTGCAGGGATGAAGTACCTCTCAGACATGAACTACGTTCACAGGGACTTAGCTGCCCGGAACATCCTGGTCAACAGCAACTTGGTGTGCAAAGTGTCTGATTTCGGTCTGTCACGCTTCCTGGACGACACGTCAGCTGACCCAACATACACAAGCTCCCTGGTCAGTACTGACAGCACACTGATCCTCTGTCTTTGTATGTTCAGCGCTTAAACTACATTACCCAGCATGCACCATTTCTCCTACCATTATGATGGCGTTTGGAGATGCTAAGCTATCCATGTACCGTATTTTCCAGAGTATGAGTTGCAGGGTTTTTTTTTTAATTATTATTAGTTTGGGAGGTCCTGCAACGTGTACTCCAGTGCAACTGATATACAGAAAAATCATGTGTTTGTTATTAATAATAACTAGCGCGTTGCCCGTGGGGATCCACAGGCTCTAGATTGGGTAGTGTTTATAGAATAAAGGTAGCTAACATTTTTCAAGGGTGGTAATAAATTGTGCAAAGTTTCTATAATGAGTTGGAACGGTGTGTGAGTCCAGCATGTTTTTAGAACCTTAGACCTCAACACTTTTTAGAAGAAAAACTCAACCCTTTTATTTCCTTATAATTACGTAATTTTTTTATGTTAATTTAGTGTCTTAATGTATTTATAAATTGTTTAGGTTCTTGTTATCATATACACATTATTATTATTATTATTAGTAGTAGTAGTAGTAGTAGTATCAGTATTATTATTATTATTTTATTTTATTATTACTTCTATTTTGTCATTTGATTTTTAAATGGACCACAATAGAAATATGAGTAAGTGTTTTCACATTCTTGTTTCATCCATGTATTTTTAATGTATTTACAATTATATTATGTACTTATATTGAACTTACCAAAAAGAAGTACCACACACGCACGCATGCGCGTACACAAATGCCACTCCACTTTTAATATATAGATGATTTACTGAAATGGTGTGTGAGTCCAGAATGTAATTATCAATGTCCATTATTCAGTGTTGTTAGCTAATATCCATATTTTCTCCAAACATATTAGTCCTATCAACATTCCGCTTTGGTAGCATTCATCCTTGACCCTAAATACATAAACATACCAAACAGCAAATATCAGCTCTCCCCAGTTTGTCCGTGATCGAAGCCATACATGTGCACGCATGCATGCACATACACAGAGGCCACTTGGCTATTAATATGTAGATGTTTCTGACTTTTTATGTCAGAATTTCAGCAGAATCAAACCATTAAACAAAATAAGCTCTAATAATGAAAGAACAAATGCCAGTAATAAAAATTACACTACAACAACGCACAAACATCCCAAATTAAAGAGCTGATAATACAGAAAAAAGTTGCAACTTATACTCCAGTGTGACTTATACATTGTCTTTTCCTCTTCAAGCGGTATTTTTTTTTTTCACAGGTCTGACTTACAGTCCTGTGTGACCTATACTCTGGGAAATATGGTGTATGATAATTTGTCTCTACAGAGCAAACATCAGGATTGTTATTTGCTGCATTACTTTAGTTTGTGCTACGTGTTGTGACACATTTCACTCATAAAACCCAAATACTATCAGGCTGGAAAGGCAGGACAGGCCGGATACAAATGCACGACATAGGTACACAGCTCTGTGGAGGAAAAATGTTTACTGAATAAGGAGGCTTAGGTCGGTACACGGATAGGCAGTCCAAACAAAACAACAGGATCCAGAACAACAGGCAAAAAAACGTGGTCAAAGGGCAAGGAGGTAGTCATAAACCGAAGAGGCACAATAAGCAAGGCAAGGAAACAAGAACAGAGCTGGTAAGAAGGCACAAGGCACATCGAACTGACAAAGGACAGATTCAAACCGAGCAGCTAATAAAGCACCCAAGTGATTAATCGAAACACAGAACAGTTGTGTAGGGTGACACCCAGAACCGGGGCGTGGCCAGACAGGCGGAGACACCCACCACCAAGAACCGAGAGAAAAAGACAAGAGATAACAGGACAGAGTAAACCCAAGCAGAAAGGAGACAGACCAAGCCCCAAAACCAACCCCACGACCCTGACAAATACAACCTGCTTAGAGCTTCACATAATCTATAAACAAGAGCATTTTGCTGTTTCTTGCAGATTTGCTAGGTTGTTCTATCTAAGCCATTTTTTAAATTACTTCCTTAAAAAATAGTGTAATTGGGGGGGTGGAGTTGTTTGTGGGTTTGGGGTGGGCTCAATTTTTGGTAGATATTCATATTAAGCAGGTAAAGTTTCATTTTTTCCCCAGTTTCTGAGGCAATAATGTTTGTTGGACTGAATTAATAAATGACACAGAGCTGGAGAGTGTGAATGTAAGATTACCTCACCTCACACTGTGTGTCCTTTAAGGGCAACAATAGACTGCAGCGATATGATTCCCACTGAGAGCACCTTTTTCTATTTTTTTTTTTTTTTACCCCTCAGGAACACACTTAACCAGTGTGACTTGTTGACATTTTCCACACAAATGTTTGGCTTTGAGAATTATTCCGATAGGAATGCTAGTTGGACCACCGTCGGTCTGTCAAATGGCTTAGCAGAGTTATTATCAATGTGACAGATGCCTGGTTTGTGAATGTCCAGACTTTGAAAGGAACCTAGAAGTAACACGAATTGACCTACAAAAAGGCAAAGCAGACACATTAAACACGCATTAACTATGCATGTTAGCACCAGATACCAGATGGTGTTCTACAAGTACACTCACTCTCGGCGAGCCATACCATGCCGAAGCTTGTTTGACCTCTAAAATCCAGTTCTATGATGAGTCTGAGTGCCTCGTAGCCAGTAGACTGATCAGCCAGCAAAATATCACACAGAAATCATATGATAAAATCATTACCTAATCAAAAATACCACGGCAGGCATACGTATATTTACCTGTACACTCAAAAAGAAACAAAAAATAACTTGCTCAGTGAACATAATACAATTATGGAAAGTATTCCCACCCAAGTAAAATTTTGCTGAGTGACTTAAATGTAAAACAAAAAAATCCCTTGCAACCAGGTCGGACTGACTTGTAATGGAAGAAAGCAGCTGGTGCAAAATTTATTAAGGTGCTGAACAAACAAGAGGAACTAACGTCTCAATGTGAGCATCACATCTTCATCAGAGTCCTGAAGAATCGTAGATGGTACAGCCTAAATACTAATAAGAGCCAGGTGTCATAATGTTTAAAGGGGGGCGTGACCATCCGTCAAAGCACTCACTCCATTTGTAATCAATTCATAGAGGCACATTGTCCCAAAAACAAACAAACAAACAAACAAAAAAACAACATGACAAAAACCCAGACTAAAAAACAAATATTAATATTAAAGAAAACAAGTGAATTTCAGTTCTTCATTCAAACCAAACAGTTCCATATTGCCCAAGTATAAATCCAAAATCAGTTTATGACTGGCATGGGAAAAAGAGGAAGTTTTTTAAGAGCAATCTTCCGCCACTCCTCAAGATGCACAGGAAGACGTCTCTTTCTACAGTGAGTGAGAGAGATTCCTCTGAAGAACTGAGTGACATCGGAGGTCTCGGCTTTTCTCCATCCAGCAGTTCCTCTTCTTTTTTGGATCAAGGTCACACTCGTCCAAGAATAAGACACAACGGGGCTCGAGGGAGAAGAAGAAGAGAACCCCTGCCGCCCACTCGTTGGTCCTTGCGGACCCACTCGAGGAGACTGTGATTAACATCTCTGATTCTGTCCTCACAGCTACTGAGACAGCGATTCTTCAGAAAGGACTCTCCTTTGCTCCATCTAACCACCTTGATTTTTTTTCTCTTAAAGTTGATTTAAATTTTTCAGACAGCTTCATTTGAAACATTTTTTCTCTAAGTCTGATAATCTGTACAACGACAAAAGTGATGATCTGGATTCTAATATTAGTGAGTCTTCAAGAGAAGTTACTCCTTTTAAAAAGAAATCAAGTTTTTTTTTTTTGCCTTCTTCAAATTTAAACCCTACTATAGTGATGGTTAGCTAGCTAGTTGAGCGGGATTTTGCTAAATTAGGTGTTTTATGTCCATCTAAAGACAGAAATAAATGTCAACGAGTGAATTGGATGTATTGCAATCTTTGGGATCCAGACGGGATATCATCATTCGCCCCGCTGACAAGGGGGTGCTGTTGTCCTCATGGGGCTGGGGAATTATGACCGTGGTATTTTGAAATTGCTAAATAATGTAAAACACTATCAACCTTCATCTTCGAATCCCACTTCTAATATTAACAGTATGATTCATGAATTTATTGACTCATAAGAAAGGCTGGATTACAGAAAAAGAGAAGGCTTTTCTTTTAAGTGAATTTGCTCGTCCTGTATTTTATGGTTTACCCAAAATTCATAAACAATTGGATGATCCTCTGTTACGGCCTATTGTTTCTGGAATAGGGAGTCTTACTGAGCCCTTTCACAATTTGTTGATTTTTTTTTTCTGGGAAAATTTGTTCATGATTTACCTTCGTATCTCACGGACACGACTGATGTTCTAAACTTAATCAATAATTGGAATTGTGCAAGTGATGATATTCTTGTGTCTTTGGATGTACAAAGCTTGTAAACATGTATACCTCACCATGTAGGCTTAGAATCCATTTCCTTCTATCTTGCTAAATGTCCTACTGATGTGTTTGCCACCTTCAGATTTTTTTATCAAATTGGTTGAAATTGTTCTATCTAATAATTTTTTTTTAAATACGAGGTCTGTTATAAAAGTATCTGACCTTTTTATTTTTTCAAAAACCTGATGGATTTGAATCACGTGTGCTTGCATGAGCCAACCTTGAACCTTCGTGCGCATGCATGATTTTTTTCACGCCTGTCGATTGCGTCATTTGCTTGTAAGCAGCCTTTGTGTGAGGATGGGTGGAGTCTCTCATCGTTTTTTCTTTGCAAGGAAATGGCGGAACGACTGGAGCAGCACGTCTGCATCAAATTTTACCAGAAACTGGGCGACAGCCAGGTGGAAACCATTCGGATTATTCAGACGGCTTTTGGTGATGATGCTATGGGCATCACACAGATTAAGGAGTGGTACAACCGGTTTAAAGGACTCTTTAAAGGACTCTTCAACACAGAGCCCTACAGGTGCCCACAACTGCAGAGGGAAGGGCTAAAGAACAACAACTTGTACGGAAAGCCCTCACAGTAAGTGGGTACCCACGATGGTCCCTGGACAAAGTGCAGAAGTCCCAGAAAACAAAGAGACCAGATAGACAGGAGACGGAGACAAGAAGGAGAGGAGTGTCTCTCCCTTATAACAAAAAAAAACAAAACTACAGAGCATCTTCAGACAGCACAAAATTCCAGTTTACTTTAAACCGGTTAACACCTTGAGACAGAAATTAGTTCACCCTAAGGACAGGATCCCTAGTTACAAACAGAGCAATGTAGTGTATTCTGTCAGATGTCAGGATAACTGTAATCAATCAATAATATGCGCTTTGAATGACATATCCTGATCAAAAATGACTCCAAGATTTCTCACAGTATTACTAGAGCTCAGGGTAATGCCATCCAGAGTAAGGATCTGGTTAGACACCATGTTTCTAAGATTTGTGGGGCCAAGTACAATAACTTCAGTTTTATCTGAGTTTAAAAGCAGGAAATTAGAGGTCATCCATGTCTTTATGTCTGTAAGACAATCCTGCAGTTTAGCTAATTGGTGTGTGTCCTCTGGCTTCATGGATAGATAAAGCTGGGTATCATCTGCGTAACAATGAAAATTTAAGCAATACCGTCTAATAATACTGCCTAAGGGAAGCATGTATAAAGTGAATAAAATTGGTCCTAGCACAGAACCTTGTGGAACTCCATAATTAACTTTAGTCTGTGAAGAAGATTCCCCATTTACATGAACAAATTGTAATCTATTAGACAAATATGATTCAAACCACCGCAACGCAGTGCCTTTAATACCTATGGCATGCTCTAATCTCTGTAATAAAATTTTATGGTCAACAGTATCAAAAGCAGCATTGAGGTCTAACAGAACAAGCACAGAGATGAGTCCACTGTCCGAGGCCATAAGAAGATCATTTGTAACCTTCACTAATGCTGTTTCTGTACTATGATGAATTCTAAAACCTGACTGAAACTCTTCAAATAGACCATTCCTCTGCAGATGATCAGTTAGCTGTTTTACAACTACCCTTTCAAAAATTTTTGAGAGAAAAGGAAGGTTGGAGATTGGCCTATAATTAGCTAAGATAGCTGGGTCAAGTGATGGCTTTTTAAGTAATGGTTTAATTACTGCCACCTTAAAAGCCTGTGGTACATAGCCAACTAACAAAGATAGATTGATCATATTTAAGATCGAAGCATTAAATAATGGTAGGGCTTCCTTGAGCAGCCTGGTAGGAATGGGGTCTAATAAACATGTTGATGGTTTGGATGAAGTAACTAATGAAAATAACTCAGACAGAACAATCGGAGAGAAAGAGTCTAACCAAAAACCGGCATCACTGAAAGCAGCCAAAGATAACGATGCGTCTTTGGGATGGTTATGAGTAATTTTTTCTCTAATAGTTAAAATTTTGTTAGCAAAGAAAGTCATGAAGTCATTACTAGTTAAAGTTACTAGTAATGAACACTACATAGGTGAGACTAAGCAACTTTTGCACAAAAGGCTATACCAGCACCGCAGAGAGGGCACCAGTGGACCTCAGTCTGCAGTTCATCTCCACCTGAAAGACACAAACCACACGTTTGAGTACAAGGAAGTTAAAATCTTAGCCAGAGAGAAGAAATGGTTTGAGAGGTGTCAAGGAAGCATTTTTTGTAAAACAGTTGAACCCCAGCCTTAACCGGGGAGGGGGTCTCAGACACACTTTGTCCCCTGTTTACAATGGGGTACTCAGGTCAAAGCAGTTTCAGTCTTTTGTTCATGGTAATGAGTCATTCATGTCATCACGAGAGTCGTCAAGGGAGCCATCAGGAGAGGCTTCCGTCCCATCATTAGGAGGGACAGCTGCCCTGTCATTAGGAGCGTGCTAACTAGAGCACAAGAGGTGCTAATTAGAGCTATTGTTTAGTCACTAGCATATAGCAGTCGGCCTCTCGGTAGGAGGGGTCTGGTTAGGTTAAAAACTCCAGCTTTTGTTGACTTCTGTTTTACTCTTCTCTACAAGAGTCAAGACAGAAGTCAGACTACCAGAGCAAGAATTTTAGCTGAGGAAGCTTCTGCGATTTGAAGTGAAACGTCCTCACGTCAAGCAACCCAGTCCAGCCGATGATTCAAGCTTCTCTACAACCGGTTTAAAGATGGCCGCACAATGGTGGAGGGCGTGTCGCGCTCCGGTCGGCCAAAAACACGCTGAAATGACCGGATCATTCCAAAGTGAACGCTGTGGTGATGCAGGACCGTCGTGTGACTAACTGAGAAATTGTGGAAGAGGTGGACATCAGCACTTTTTCAGCACATTCCCCTGTGACAGAAGATTTGGCCATGAAAAGAGTTGCAGCGAAAATCATCGGCACAAAACTGATGGCAGAACAAAAGCGCCTTCGTGTTGAAGTCTCACAGGACATGTTATGACATGCCCATCTCCTCCACCATTCAGAAGATTCAGGCGGCTTTCGGTGGCTTTTCAGTTGTGTGACTATCCGAGAAATTGCAGAAGAGGTGAGCATGTCACAACATGTCCTGTGAGGCTTCAACACGGTGGTGCTTTTGCTCTGCCGTCAGCTTCATGCCAAAGCCATCGGCATGAATTTCACTGCAACTCTTTTCATGGCCAAATCTTCTGTCACAGTGGAATGTGCCGAAAAAGTGCTGATGTCCACCTCTTCCACAATTTCTCGGATAGTCACACGACGGTCCCACATCATCACAGCGTTCACTTTGGAATGATCCAGTCATTTCTGCATGTTGATGGCCGCCCGGAATGCAGCTCGCTCTCCAACATTTTGCGGCTGTCTTTAAACCGGTTGTACCGCTCCTTAATCTGTGTGATACCCATAGGATCATCACCGGAAGCCGTGTCAATAATCCGAATGGTTTCCACCTGGCTGTCGCCCAGTTTCTGGCAAAATTTGATGCAGTCGCGCTGCTCCAGTCACTCCGCCATTTCCTTGCAAAGAAAAAACAACGAGAGACTCCACCCATCCTCACACAAAGGCTGCTTACCAGCAAATGATGCAACCGACAGGCGTGAAAAAATTCACACATGCGCACGAAAGTTGAAGGTTGGCTCATGCAAGCACACGTGATTCAAATCCATCAGGTTTTTGAAAAAAATAAAAACGTCAGATACTTTTCTAACAGACCTCGTATTCTGGTAAATATTATTTACAACGACAGGGGACTGCTATGGGGAGTGCTTTTGCTCCATCGTACGCCTGTTTAATGATGGGTTTTTGGGAAGAGAAACATATCTTTAGTATTGAAAATAACCCTTTTCACTCCAAAATATTATTATGGCGTAGATATTTTGATGATGTCCTCTTAATTTGGAGGGGCACATCTGATGAGTTACATCAATTTCTGAATTTTGGCAATTTCACTACAGATTATCTTTCTTTCACTATGAATTATAATCTTCATTCCATTGACTTCTTAGAGCTTACTGTTTATAAGGCTGATAATATTTTTTTGCAATCGACTGTTTACCATAAACCCCTCAGTAGAAACACTTTACTGCTAGCAGATAGTAATCATCCACCCCATTTATTTCGTAACATACCAGTGGGTAAATTTTTGCAAGTTAGAAGAAATTGTAGTACTATTGTAGCAATTGTAGTAGTATTTCATGTCAAAAGCAGCTCTTTTAGCACATCGGTTTGAACAATGTGGCTATGATAAAACTGTTATTGGTAAAGCATGGGATAAAGCTCTAAATACAGATAGTGCCTCTTTACTTAAGAAGAAATCTAAATCTTCTTCAACATCTAAATTGTTTTTTCTACCCGCTATATTCCATTGGCAGGAAAAATAAAAAAAACATAATTTACAAACACTGGCATATTCTTAAGAGTGATCCGACAAAGACATCTGTGCGAACCGCCAAAATTTATATTTAGGCATGCCCGTAATATTCGTGATTGACTTGTTCACTCAGATATGAATATTCCCGTCACGTCTACTTGGCCTTCCAGCCCACCAAAAGGTTTCTTTAGATGTGGTAATTGTGCACATTGTTCTAATTCCACTAATGCTAAGGTTTTTTTTTTCCCATCCCCGTACTGGTAAGCAATATTCTGTTGTGTGGGCCGCTGAAGAGGAGGTACTGCTGGCCCACCACCACCAGATGGCGCCCTGCTTGGAGTGCGGGCTTCAAGCACAAGAGGGCGCCAGAGCCACTGGGAGTGACAGCTGTCACTCATCCTCAGCACCAGCTGTCACTCATTCATCTCATCACCATCACCATAAAGGCCGGACTGCAACTCCACCTCCTCGCCGAGAAATCTTCTACTACTAGAGGTAACGTTCTCTGCTGAATTACTGATTGTCTAACATTGTTCTGTGTGCAGTCGCATTCCCGTGAAGACCCAGAAGAGGGACAAACGGGAGCTGCACGAGTAAAGACGTACCTGGAGGTGGAGGTTATCCCTCCCGGAGGAATTGAGTGTAAAGGTTGCTGGGTGTGAGGACTCACACTCACCGCCTTCTGTTTCTTGTCTGCCAGCAGTACCAGGGCCGACAACGGAGGACAGAGACCACCTGGGGACTCAGGGCTTGGCGGCTTCGGTGTTCTTCAGGCCGTTGGTGGTGGAAGCGGTGTGGGCCCCGGCTCTTCGTTCATCCGAGGTCTCCTATCTTCGAGCCTGCCCACAGTCCTCCTGTGTACAATTGGCATCATTATTCCTGTTTGTATTCCGTTGTGTTTTTTCACAACATTAAATTGTTACTCCTTTTCTTATCCATTGTCCGTTCATTTGCGCCCCCTGTTGTGGGTCCGTGTTACGACACCTTCCCAACATATTCTATTTCTTCATTTATCAATTATAATACTACACATGTAGTATACCTCCTAAAATGCCCTTGTGGATTGGCATACACTGGCCAAACAAAACATCAACTTAGATTACGGATAGCTGAACATAAAACAGCAGTCTGTACTTAGAATTTAACTTATGCCATGGCAAGGCACTATGAACAGGCCGGTCATGGCTCTCCAGCATCTTTAACATTTTGGGGGATTGAGAAAATCACAGTTCCACCTACAGGAGGTGACATCATTAAAAAACTTTTATGTAGAGAAGCATTTTGGATTTATACTTTGGGCACTATGGAACTGGTTGGTTTGAATGAAGAACTGAAATTCACTTGTTTTCTTTAATATTAATATTTGTTTTTTAGTCTGGGTTTTTGTCATGTTGTTTTTTTTGTTTGTTTTTTTGTTGGGACAGTATGCCTCTATGAACTGATTACAAATGGAGTGAGTGCTTTGACAGATGGTCACGCCCCCTTTAAACATTATGACACCTGGCTCTTATTAGTATTTAGGTCAGACCTGGGCAAACTGCGGCCCGGGGGCCACATGCAGCCCTTTGCATGTCTCTCTCCGGCCCTTATGAGGTCTGTGATTATTATTACATACATTAAAAATGTCAAGCTTGTGTGGTGCAAATCATTAGAGACGTTTATTTAGGTATATTTAAATATTTACATATTATTACAATAATAAAAAATTACCTATAAAAGCTATTAAATAGGTACTTTTTTGTAAAATTTGTAATGGGAGACAGCCGAGTTATCGATTGTGTGGCCCTCGGACATAATTCAGGTTCCCTGTGTGGCCCCTTGTAAAAATTATTTGCCCACCCCTGATAGGCTGTACCATCTACGATTCTTCAGGACTCTGATGAAGATGTGATGCTCACATCGAAACGTTAGTCTCTCTTGTTTGTTCAGCACCTTAATAAATTTTTCATTACTTATTTGTGTTGCACCAGTTGCTTTTTCCTTGACCTAAATGTAAATTTGTTGGGCCAACATGATGACTTTGCATTATTGTTACTTAATCACCATGGGTCAGGCCAACTAGTTTTGTAAAGGTAAATTTAAAAACAACAAGCCACAGCAAATGTTGTGTGGGCCGCTGAAGAGGAGGTACTGCTGGCCCACCACCACCAGAGGGCGCCCTGTCTGGAGTGCGGGCTCCAGACATCGGAGGGCGCTGCCGCCTCACAGGAGCAGCCAGGGTGACAGCTGTCACCCATCACCTGAGACAGCTGATATCAATCACCAGGGAGGTATATCAGCAGGACGGCATCTCCACCTTATTGCCAAGATATCGCTCTACTAAGGAGGTAACGAACTCAGCCAGTCGTATTATTCTGAGAATTAATACTGTGTTACTTGTGCTTAGGTCAGCTGAAGACCGTATTGGACGAAGTAGGATAAGTACTCACATTCCAATCCTACAGTACTATTTTGAGTAGAGGTGGAGGTGGTGTTTCCACCCCGTGTGTTGCTGGGTGCGGCCGCACCCACACCTGACTGTTTCTGTTCCTTGCCAGCAGTACCGGATCCGACGAGAGGAGGCAGTGGCCACCTGGGAGTTCGGGACTTGGCGGCTCCAGTATTCCCAGGGCTCGGTGGCAGAGGAAATCGGGTGGTTCCGGTTCGACTCGGACAGACGTCTCCTATCGTCGAGCCTGCCCACACGACACCATTGGAATCTGGCTTACCGCTATAATTGTAATCTGTTGTTTGTTGTGCGTGTTCACAACAGTAAAGCTTTGTGATTTGACTTCCTCCATTGTCCGTTCATTAGCGCCCCCTGTTGTGGGTCCGTGTACCTACACTTTCACAACAGGATATCTCGGCCAGCGTCATGGATCCCGAGGGGCGTCAACCGGCCGTTGAACGGCCAATGGAAGAACAGGACGCGCAGGCGTCCGCAGGAGGGGTAATCGGTGAGTTGCAGCGGATCCTCACCGCTTTCACGACTCGGTTAGATTTGATGACCGAGCAGAACGTCCTCCTGAACCGCAGGGTGGAGGCTCTCGCCGCACAGGTGGAAGCGCGCCCTCCGGGCGCCGCTGCGGCTCTCCCTCCTGTAGATCCTGTGCGTAACATTGACGTTCCACTGGTCGTTCAACGACCCCTCCCTCCTTCCCCGGAAGCATACATAAGCCCCCCCGAGCCGTACGGAGGCTTTGTGGAGACGTGCGCGGATTTCCTTATGCAGTGTTCGCTCGTCTTCGCACAGCGTCCTGTTATGTACGCGACCGATGCTAGCAGGGTAGCTTATGTCATAAATCTGCTTCGCGGTGAGGCACGCACTTGGGCTACAGCGCTCTGGGAGCAGAATTCACGGCTCCTTCAGACATATGATGGGTTTGTGAGGGAGTTCAGAACTGTGTTCGATCACCCTAATAGAGGTGAAACCGCTTCAACAGTGCTACTGTCAATGAGACAGGGGCGTCGGAGCGCAGCTGCCTATGCAGTCGACTTCCGCATAGCGGCTGCGAGGTCCGGCTGGAATAGCACTGCCCTCCGCGCCGCCTTTGTAAACGGACTGTCTTTGGTTCTTAAGGAGCACCTGGTGGCTAAGGACGAACCGCGGGATTTAGATGGGCTTATCGATCTGGTCATACGGTTGGACAATCGGTTAGAAGAACGTCGTCGGGAACGAGACGAAGGGCGTGGCCGGGCACGCGCCGTCCCTCTCCCTTCCGGTTCCGACCGCGTCCCGCCTTCCCCACGCTCCATGGTTCCGGCGCTCCGTGTGGCTACAGCTCCCCCTGCTGACGAAGCTATGGACACGAGCAGGGCAACATTTAGGGCACCGAATACACAGAGGAGGCAGGTCCACGGAGTGTGTTTTAATTGTGGCTCGACAGAGCACCAAGTGAGAGACTGCCCCGAGCGGTTAAACACCAACGCCCGCCCCTAGAGACTGGGCTAAGGGTGGGCCGAGACATTCACGTGGGACACACCCACATTGCCACACGACTCCCAGTTACGATCCTCTATGAGGAATCAACCCTGAAAGCCCCAGCACTGGTGGACACGGGCTCTGAAGGGAATCTGTTGAACAGCAGATGGGCCAGGGAGATAGGGCTCCCTCTGGTGGCGCTTACCTCGCCTGTACAGGTGCGAGCACTAGATGGCTCCCTACTCCCTCCAATCACTCATAAGACACCACCTGTAACTCTGGTGGTGTCCGGAAATCACCGGGAGGAGATCGAGTTTTTTGTGACTCCTGCTACCTCCCGTGTGATTTTGGGGTTTCCCTGGATGTTGAAACACAATCCCCGGATCGATTGGCCGTCCGGGGTAGTGGTTCAGTGGAGCGAGACCTGCCATCGGGTATGTTTAGGTTCCTCGGTTCCTCCCGGCTCCCAGGCTAAGGAGGAGGTCAGAGTCCCGCCCAATCTAGGGATGGTGCCGGTGGAGTACCATGACCTTGTCGACGCGTTCAGCAAGGATCTGGCGCTCACTCTTCCCCCCCACCGTCCTTATGATTGTGCCATTGATTTGGTTCCGGGCAGTGAGTTCCCGTCCAGCAGGCTGTACAACCTCTCACGGCCTGAGCGCGAATCAATGGAGACCTACATCCGGGACTCGTTAGCCGCCGGGTTGATCCGGAATTCCACCTCCCCGATGGGTGCGGGTTTCTTTTTTGTGGGTAAAAAAGACGGCGGACTTCGTCCATGCATTGATTATAGGGGACTGAACGACATTACGGTTCGCAACCGATACCCGTTGCCCCTATTAGATTCGGTGTTCACGCCCCTGCATGGAGCTAAGATGTTCACCAAGCTTGATCTTAGGAATGCGTATCACCTGGTTCGGATCCGGAAGGGAGACGAGTGGAAGACGGCATTTAACACCCCCTTGGGTCACTTTGAGTACCTGGTCATGCCGTTCGGTCTCACGAACGCTCCCGCGACTTTCCAAGCGTTGGTTAATGATGTCTTGCGGGACTTCCTGCACCGGTTCGTCTTCGTATATCTGGACGATATACTCATCTTTTCTCCGGACCCTGAGACCCATGTGAAACATGTCCGTCAGGTCCTGCAGCGGTTGTTGGAGAACCGACTGTTTGTGAAGGGCGAGAAGTGTGAGTTCCACCGCACTTCTTTGTCTTTCCTGGGGTTCATTATCTCCTCCAACTCCGTCGCTCCTGATCCGGCCAAGGTTGCGGTGGTGAGAGACTGGCCCCAACCCACAAGCCGTAGGAAACTGCAACAGTTCCTCGGCTTTGCTAATTTCTACAGGAGGTTCATTAAGGGCTACAGTCAGGTAGTTAGCCCCCTGACAGCCCTAACCTCGCCAAAAGTTCCCTTCACCTGGTCGGATCGTTGCGATGCCGCATTCAAGGAGTTGAAACGGCGCTTCTCGTCTGCACCCGTTCTGGTGTAGCCCGATCCTAGTCGCCAGTTAGTGGTTGAAGTGGACGCCTCGGACTCAGGGATAGGAGCTGTGCTATCCCAGAGCGGGAAGACCGATAAGGTCCTTCACCCGTGTGCCTATTTTTCCCGCAGGTTGACCCCGGCCGAACGGAACTATGACGTCGGCAATCGAGAACTCCTTGCGGTGAAAGAGGCCCTTGAGGAGTGGAGACATCTGTTGGAGGGAACGTCCGTGCCATTCACGGTTTTCACTGACCACCGGAACCTGGAGTATATCAGGACCGCCAAGCGGCTGAATCCCAGGCAAGCCCGCTGGTCACTGTTCTTCGGCCGTTTTGACTTCCGGATCACCTACCGTCCCGGGACCAAAAACCAAAGATCGGATGCTTTGTCCCGGGTACATGAAGACGAAGTCAGAACGGAGTCGTCGGATCCCCTGGATCCCATCATCCCGGAGTCCACTATCGTGGCCACCCTCACCTGGGACGTGGAGAAGACCGTCCGGGAGGCCCTGGCACGAAACCCGGACCCCAGAACCGGGCCGAAGAACAGACTTTATGTCCCACCAGAGGCAAGGGCTGCGGTCCTGGACTTCTGTCACGGTTCTAAGCTCTCCTGTCATCCTGGGGTGCGAAGAACCGTGGCAGTCGTCCGGCAGCGTTTCTGGTGGGCGTCCCTGGAGACCGACGTCCGGGATTATATCCAGGCCTGTACCACCTGCGCCAGGGGCAAAGCCGACCACCGCAAGGCCTCGGGTTTGCTACAGCCGCTGCCTGTACCTCATCGCCCCTGGTCCCACATCGGCCTGGATTTTGTCACGGGCCTCCCGCCGTCCCAGGGAAACACCGTCATCCTCACGATAGTGGACCGATTCTCCAAGGCGGCCCACTTCGTGGCCCTCCCGAAGCTCCCAACGGCCCAGGAGACAGCGGACCTCCTGGTCCACCACGTCGTCCGGCTGCATGGGATACCATCAGACATTGTCTCCGATCGCGGTCCCCAGTTCTCCTCGCACGTCTGGAGGAGCTTCTGCCGGGAACTGGGGGCCACGGTCAGTCTCTCGTCCGGGTATCACCCCCAGACCAACGGGCAAGCAGAACAGCCAATCAGGAGATGGAGCAGATGCTACGTTGTGTGACAGCCGCGCACCCGGCGGCCTGGAGTACTCATCTGGCCTGGATCGAGTACGCCCACAACAGTCAGGTGTCATCAGCCACCGGCCTCTCCCCTTTTGAGGTGTGTTTGGGGTATCAACCCCCATTGTTTCCGGTGGTTGAGGGAGAGGTCGGTGTGCCCTCGGTCCAGGCCCACCTGCGGAAGTGCCGTCGGGTGTGGCGTGCCGCCCGTTCTGCTTTGTTGAAGGCCCGGATGAGGGCGAAGACCCATGCAGACCGGCGGCGGACCCCGGCTCCTACGTATCGTCCTGGGCAGGAGGTGTGGTTGTCCACCAAAGACATTCCGCTGCAGGTGGCCTCCCCTAAACTACAGGACCGGTACATAGGACCGTTTAAGATCCTCCAGATCATCAATCCCGCCGCAGTGAGGCTTAAGCTCCCGGCCTCACTGCGGATTCATCCAGTATTCCATGTCTCAAGAATCAAACCACATCACACCTCACCCCTCTGCACTCCGGGTCCGGCACCACCTCCTGCCCGGATCATCGACGGCGAGCTGGCTTGGACTGTGCGCCGGCTTCTGGACGTCTGACGGATGGGCCGGGGTTTTCAATATCTGGTGGACTGGGAGGGGTGCGGTCCCGAAGAACGCTCCTGGGTGAAGAGGAGCTTCATCCTGGACCCGGCCCTCCTGGCCGACTTCTACCACCGCCACCCGGACAAGCCTGGTCGGGCGCCAGGAGGCGCCCGTTGAGGGGGGGGGGGTCCTGTTGTGTGGGCCGCTGAAGAGGAGGTACTGCTGGCCCACCACCACCAGAGGGTGCCCTGTCTGGAGTGCGGGCTCCAGACATCGGAGGGCGCTGCCGCCTCACAGGAGCAGCCAGGGTGACAACTGTCACCCATCACCTGAGACAGCTGATATCAATCACCAGGGAGGTATATCAGCAGGACGGCATCTCCACCTCATTGCCAAGATATCGCTCTACTAAGGAGGTAACGAACTCAGCCAGTCGTATTATTCTGAGAATTAATACTGTGTTACTTGTGCTTAGGTCAGCTGAAGACCGTATTGGACGAAGTAGGATAAGTACTCACATTCCAATCCTACAGTACTATTTTGAGTAGAGGTGGAAGTGGTGTTTCCACCCCGTGTGTTGCTGGGTGCGGCCGCACCCACACCTGACTGTTTCTGTTCCTTGCCAGCAGTACCGGATCCGATGAGCGGAGGCAGTGGCCACCTGGGAGTTCGGGACTTGGCGGCTCCAGTATTCCCGGGGTTCGGTGGCAGAGGAAATCGGGTGGTTCTGGTTCGACTCGGACAGACGTCTCCTATCGTCGAGCCTGCCCACATGACACCATTGGAATCCGGCTTACCGCTATAATTGTAATCTGTTGTGTTTGTTGTGCGTGTTCACAACAGTAAAGCTTTGTGATTTGACTTCCTCCATTGTCCGTTCATTAGCGCCCCCTGTTGTGGGTCCGTGTACCTACACTTTCACAACAGCAAATCCAGAGTGGATCTGCATGTTGATTTTGGCACAGGTTTTACACCAGATGCCCTTCATGAAGGCTTACATGAAGAAATGTGGCAGGGGTGGGGTTTGAACCAGGAACTTCTGTACTGAAATCAAGTGCACTAACCACATGCTAGAGGTGGGCGGATTGATCCTAATATTGATAATATCGATACCAACACTGGTATTGATATTGAATGATCCTCGTGTAAAAAGATCGATACTCAAGCTTTTTTTCTCTCCCGCACGCAGATTCATCATCATTCATCAAGTCTCCTCTCTGTCTGTAAGAGCTGCGCTGTGTCACACAACACAGAGCAGCGCACCCTTGTATTGTGGTTTTGTTCTCAGGAGATTTTGTTTTAAGTTGTGTTGAGTAATATTTTTTTTTAACAAAAATGTTGATTGTGATAATAAAGTATTTTGTTGTCACGTACAATGTTTGGCGAAATTCTGTCCTAGGTCTTTTGGATCCTTTGGATCTATGAAGCTTAAATATGAAAAAGTATCAGTATCGATATCGATAGCGATACTGGGCCTGTATTTACTTGGTATCGGATCAATACCAAAATTCCCGGTATCGCATTTGTGTGTCAGCGTGTGCATGCTGTCTTACCTCCCCATGTGCTTGTGCGACATTAAAATGCCTGTCGTGTTGATTTCATCCTGCTCTGTGTGTTGGGGCAGGGAGGGAAGATTCCCATCCGGTGGACAGCGCCAGAGGCCATCGCCTTCAGAAAGTTCACCTCAGCCAGCGACGTGTGGAGCTACGGTATCGTCATGTGGGAGGTGGTGTCCTACGGAGAGAGGCCGTACTGGGACATGAGCAACCAGGATGTGAGTTAGTCAAACACCTCACGGTGTGCACTTGCAGACTTTTAGATCTGAGTGTGGACTGAGCTGCTGTGGCTCTGATTTCCAGCGTGACATGTTGGACTCTGTCCTGTTCTGCTGCTGCCTTTATCTCCTCACTGCAGACACTGGTGCAGCTGTGCGTCTGTGTTCTACTTTTTTACCACATTATATACGGCCCACCCTCAAATCCATACTGCGGCTCATTCCTTTTCTCACACACACAAGATCGGAACAAGGCTTCTTCTTTTTTTTGTTCCAAACCCGGCATTTTTACCTACAGGCTATCTGCAGCGAGCAGACGTCATAAGAAAAGAAATGTTTGGTTCGTCTTCTCTTAACAAAGTGTCGAAGTGAAGCGTGCGCCTCCGCTTTAGTCTCTGCGGAATATCTGCTCCGTGCTGTGCTTCAGAAGAGACATGTAGCACTGATAGCAATAAAGCAGAAAAGGATCCCGAATGAAAAACGCACATCTAACTTTCATAACAAAATCCACACACAGTAATGAAAGCTTCAAAGTAAGGGCCTGCTATTGTTCCCAACAGCCTTTGTGGCACCGTCACTGCTCAATAAGTAACAGAGTCAACAAATAGAAGATATAAACAGGTAGTTGCAGACTAGAAAGCACGACATAAAAATCAAAGGACAAGCCGCAGGAGAAGAGCAGCGCTGCAGAAATGCCTTATTGTTCCTAAATGGCAGATTTTATTGTTGTGTGGAATTAAAGCCCAAGCAGAGCTTATGCATGGAAATGCAGTTGTCGGGCAAATTCTTGTTTGTGAGCAAAAACGGACAATCCTCTGCTTGCTCGCTTTTGACCCTCACCCCGCCCACAAGGGTGAAGGTATTATATAATCAGGTGTTCGTGGCTCTGTGCACAACTCACAAACTACTCATTAGACTGACGGATATTTTGCGCTTTGTAGCGTGTCACAGCGACCCATTACTTTGTCAAGAATCTTATTACCCGAGGCCATCAAATATGGCTATCAAGTATTGCAACGACACTGCATCCGTCCGTCCGTCTGTCTGTCTGTCTGTGCTCAGCATAAGTCCATCCCTATTACTGCCAAAGTCTTCAAATTCACAGGGAACATTCCTGGGACACAGACCTTGGACAAGTTCAAAGATGGCTAACCTTGATGTATTTTTAGAGGTTTAAAAAGTCACATTCTGTTTCGTGTTTGAGTGATGTGGGTGACAGCCAATCAGCGTAGAGCTGCACCGTGACGTCAGTCGTTGGTCTCTTTAAAACCGCTTCATTTTGTGTGTTTATACACATTTCTCATATATTATGTAAATGCTAGTGAAAAATATACAGTTCTAAAACTGAAAATGCTGTTTTTGGAACCTATTAACACCTCTGTACTTATTTATAAGACATTTTACAGAGGTTAGCATGGTGACGTCACTTCCTAGTTTAGCGACTTGATAAGTTCTTCCTTTCTGGTATATTATGTAAAAGCTAGCAAGAAATAAACACTTCTAAAACTGAAAACGCTGTTATTGTAACCTGATAACACCTCTGGAGTCATTTCTAAGAAATTCTTATCCAATTACATTTGTTCCGCAAATCTAATTGGTTAATCGTGTGAGATTTCAGACCATAAAATATTGAGTTGACGGTGGCAAAATATTTGATCGTTTCACATTGAATGTATTACTCTGCACCCTGACCGTGTTGCTATGCAGATGTCAATAATGGCGCTGTCAGCTGAGAGTGAGAGAAACTAGTGCAGCGACGACGATGCCGAAATGGGTGAATTTAATCTATTATACAAAAGTATTGATGCAGATTCTGTTACGGAATTACTCAATGCCGTTGACGAGCTGGAGAAATCTGTGGGTCTGCTCACAGAATTTCCAGCTTGGTATGAAGACGCTGTTGCTATGGTAAGCTTCGCTGACCGAATTGCAGAAAAATGAACTGTATAAATGATGGAATTGGATTAGAATGGGAATAACCCCTAACACTTCCCCGGTAAAATGGATATTTGGACCATAATCCAGCGTTAATGTCCGCAAATCATCAGACACAATAGGGTTATTTCCTAAAATTGGGGACGTTAGATTGCACGCTATCTTTTGCAAATTCAAAGCTAACTTTCTGTGGAGTTAAATTTGCCTCGTTAATATTAATATGTGCAAATGCACAGAGGGGGATCGACAAATATTCCTTGATTTGCACAACATGAACAAATGATTTGATTTGAACATATACAAATTGTACGTAAGACAGTAGGATCTTAATAATTAATTCAACAGTTGCAAATTATAAAGAGCACAGTGCTCATATGGGCGAGTGTTTTTTTTTTTTTTTTTGAGAGCCGGGGGTGACAGCCAGTTAGAGTGGCACCCTGACGTCACGGGTTGGTAGCTAGCTGCAAGCTCCAATTTGTTTCTGTGTAAATATAACCTCTTTGTCATATATTATGTAAAACCTAGCAAGAAATAAACACTTCTAAAACTGAAAACACTGCTTTTGTAACCTGATAACACCTCTGGAGTGATTTACAAGACATTTCACAGACGTCAGTGTGTACACTTCCGCTAAGTCAAAGCTAACTTCTGCTCTTTTCAAAAGCTCATGTATGCGCACGCACACACACACTATATATATATATATATATATATATATATATATATATATATATACAGTGGTCCCTCGTTATAATGCGGTTCACCTTTCGTGGCCTTCCAGTTTTGCCGATTTTTTTAGTGCAATTTTGCATGCTTTTTTTTCAACAGCGCATTGTGTTCTGCGTCCTTATCAGGGGGGCCGGTCGCAGCACCGGTCAGCATCAACGCGATTGCTCTCACTGCTTTCGATGTGCTTTCTGCGGGTTCGGTAAACGCAGCAGCGGGCCACTCACACCGCCCTCCTGTCTGCTGTCCGTAGCTACGCCAAATCTGGCCACAGGTCCAGAGACTATGCTCGCTGTTTTGATGCGGATGTTGGCCGCAGAGCTCTGTGGCCACCGAGAGAGGACTTGGATTCTTTGCGGTTCCCGCATCCGTTCCTCCAGAGGCAGTGAGTGAAGGGAGAGTTCTGCGTGTGTCTGTTTATAATCTTCTCACACAGAAGAAAAAAGACAGTGTTTACACAAGAGAGAAAAGTGAGAAAATGTTAATGCCTGTTTGAGAAAAGTGTATAAAGTGTGTAGTGAGGGGTTTTACAGCCTTAAAACATCTATAATAATTGTAAAAAATAACACTGACTACTTTGCAGATTTTGCGTATCGCGGGTTATTTTTAGAAAGGAACTGCCGCGATAAACGAGGGACCACTGTATATATATATGTGTGTGTGTGTGTGTGTATATATATATATATATATATATATATATATATACGAGGTCTGTTAGAAAACTATCTGACCTTTTTATTTTTTGCAAAAACCATATGGATTTGAATCACGTGTGATTGCATCAGCCAAGCGTGAACCTTCGTGCGCATGTGTGAGTTTTTTCAAGCCGAGGAGTTGTCCAGCCCACTCGGCAGATTTTCATTGTCAGGAAAATGGCTGAGCGACTGCCGCTTTGCTGCATCAAAATTTCTTCAGAAACTGTGAGAGACAGCCAGGTGGAAACCATTCGGAAAATTCAGATGGCTTTTGGTTAAGATCTTATGATCTTATGGGCATCATACAGATTAAGGAGCATTACAACCGGATTAAAGACGGCCCACAGTGGCTGAGGGTGCGCCGCGCTTCGAGCGGCCATCGACAGGCTGAAACGACTAGATCATTTCCAAAGTGAAGGCTGTGTTTATATTTTGTTGAGTATATATATATATATATATATATATATATATATATACTCAACAAAATATAAACGCAACACTTTTGGTTTTGCTCCCATTTTGTATGAGACGAACTCAAAGATCTAAAACTTTTTCCACATACACAATATCACCATTTCCCTCAAATATTGTTCACAAACCAGTCTAAATCTGTGATAGTGAGCACTTCTCCTTTGCTGAGATAATCCATCCCACCTCACAGGTGTGCCATATCAAGATGCTGATTAGACACCATGATTAGTGCACAGGTGTGCCTTAGACTGCCCACAATAAAAGGCCACTCTGAAAGGTGCAGTTTTGTTTTATTGGGGGGGGATACCAGTCAGTATCTGGTGTGACCACCATTTGCCTCATGCAGTGCAACACATCTCCTTCACATAGAGTTGATCAGGTTGTCAATTGTGGCCTGTGGAATGTTGGTCCACTCCTCTTCAGTGGCTGTGCGAAGCTGCTGGATATTGGCAGGAACTGGTACACGCTGTTGTATACGCCGGTCCAGAGCATCCCAAACATGCTCAATGGGTGACATGTCCGGTTAGTATGCCGGCCACGCAAGAACTGGGACTGGATGTGGAGGTCCTGGGCTAGTGTGGTTACACGTGGTCTGCGGTTGTGAGGCTGGTCGGATGTACTGCCAAATTCTCTGAAACGCCTTTGGAGACGGCTTATGGTAGAGAAATGAACATTCAATACACGAGCAACAGCTCTGGTTGACATTCCTGCTGTCAGCATGCCAATTGCACGCTCCCTTAAATCTTGCGACATCTGTGGCATTGTGCTGTGTGATAAAACTGCACCTTTCAGAGTGGCCTTTTATTGTGGGCAGTCTAAGGCACACCTGTGCACTAATCATGGTGTCTAATCAGCATCTTGATATGGCACACCTGTGAGGTGGGATGGATTATCTCAGCAAAGGAGAAGTGCTCACTATCACAGATTTAGACTGGTTTGTGAACAATATTTGAGGGAAATGGTGATATTGTGTATGTGGAAAAAGTTTTAGATCTTTGAGTTCATCTCATACAAAATGGGAGCAAAACCAAAATATATATATATATATATATATATAATACTATGCAAATGTTTAGAACATTTTTTACATCATAAAATCATTAAAGATATGAAAAGCTGATAAATATTCATAAATAAATGAAATATGTGATGAATTTCAACTTTACTAATTGATATGAAAATTGCATTCTATTTACATGTGATTTTTTTGATATATAACTTGCACCAGAGTGTAAGTCGAAGGACCTCAAAAACTTTTTTTTAAATGGAACTTACAATCATTTTAATATTGCATGATCATTTGCAACTGTGCTTGTGTGGGATTCTACTGGCCAGCACACTTACAAATAAATTATTATTGTCATTATTAAATAAAAAATATTCTAAATGTGCATGTGTCTGATGTCAGCTTGTTGTCAATTTGGTGTACAGTTTCATGCGAACACACACACACAACAAAAAAGTTAAGTTTGAACAGTGAAAAATGAATGATTACTATTTGCATTTGTTTACAATTAGCCTCCATTCTTTTTTTGTTTGGGGTTATTTTGCAGGGGTGGGGGCTGTCACTGGATAGCAGCACTCTGAATGAAACACATTTTGGTTTCTTTTTTGGAGCAAGTGGTGAGTGATTTCACAGCACTTACTGTCTTGGGGGGGCAGCAAAGGGTGGTGTAATTTAGTCAGCATGCATGGCAGCACACTGACATTGGTGTATATGTGTGTGTGTGTGGGGATGTCAAAGTGTGTTGGTAAAAATCCCAATATAAATGTAGTCAATTTAGGCCAGTAATAAAACAACTTTGCCGTGACATTACCTTACACACTGTAAAACATTTAAGTTATTTTATCTTGGAAATCAAATTTCACCTGCTGCCTTGAAATAGCAAGTTAACTCAATTGTAAGAACACCTTTATTTCAACTCAGAAATGAAAGTGGAAGGAGTATTTTTTTTTGTTTACCATACATTCTATATTTTACAAGTAGTTGCAATTCCAATAGATATGACCTACATCTGCATTTCATATTTTTTATGTCTATAATTCAACAATTGTTTAAAGAAGACAGTTTCTCAAACTCATACGCCAAAGCAACTATTTTTTTCTCCAGTTGCCATCCTCCCACTCCCACCTTTTTTTTTGTTACAAGAACAATGTACAAGTACATATCTAACATAAGTCGCAAATGGTCAACACAATGAATTACTGTAAGTTAAACTTACTTGTACAGTTGAGTTGAAAATCCAAAACTTCTCAAAGGGAAGATGTAAGTGGATATCACTTAAAGGTGCTGTAATATTTTATAGTTCTGTGTGCTCAGAAAAGCGGAAAAACAATTGTAGAAGAAAAAGAGAAAGTGTTGCCTCATTATCCATTCATTTTGGCTACTTTGATAAGGATTCAGTCTGGATTATTGAATGTGCCTTGATAACATTAGTGAGTTGATGATTTATCTTTGTTACCTCTGCTATCTGATTAGCCTTAGCTCTGTCTCTGTGGATTATAAATCAGAGTAATGGACAGTGTACATTATAATGAGATGGTCAGTGGGCCAGTGGGAAAAGGTTATCCAAATCTGCCCCAAACAATTTTGCCTTTTAGCAAAAAAGTAAAAAAAAAAAAAAAAAGCTTATGAAAAAGTCATAATTCTACCTGTCCACCTCTGTCAACTGGCAGAAGTTTTAATGTTTGGTTATTATTAACCTGGTAGATCTCTCCAAGTGGCTCTCCAAGTATTTTATTTCTCACATAGAACAGAATAGAACAGAGCTTTTATTGTCATTATACATATACATACAGTATATATATATATATATATATATATATATATATATATATATATATATATATATACAGTGATGAAAATAAGTATTTGAATCTTATAATAATCTTATAATAAATCTTATAATATTTCCACCTGTGCTATGCAGAGCATGCATGATTCCATCAACTCTCAGAAGTGAAGCAGAGTACAACCCCAATTCCAATGAAGTTGGGACGTTGTGTAAAATGTAAATTAAAAACAGAATACAATGATCTGCAAATCCCCTTCAACCTATATTCAATTGAATACACCACAAAGACAAGATATTTAATGTTCAAACAGATAAACTTTATTGTTTTTGTGCAAATATTTGCTCATTTTGAAATGAATGCCTGCAATATGTTTCAAAAAAGCTGGGACAGTGGAATGTTTACCACTGTGTTACATCACCTTTCCATCTATCAACACTCAATAAGCGTTTGGGAACTGAGGACACTAATTGTTGAAGCTTTGTAGGTGGAATTCTTTCCCATTCTTGCTTGATGTACGACTTCTGTTGTTCAATAATCCGGGGTCTCCGTTGTCGTATTTTGCGCTTCATAATGCGCCACACATTTTCAATGGGTGACAGTCAAGTTCCTGTGTTGTTGCAGCAGTGCTGGACACAAGTTTGAAGAAATAGGGCTCGCCACTGTTTTTATGCAAGTGCATTTGCAAAGATATTGAAATAAAAAGTAGGGCTGCCACAACTAATCGACTAGTGACGACTACGTCGACTATTGGAACTGTCGACAACTAATTTATTAGTCGACGAGTCGTTTATTTTATTTTTTAAATCTTTGTTTTTCTCTCAATTCATAGTTTTAGACAGCGAGCCATCCTGCAATCATTTGGACGTTCAAATTTTGGGAAAGATGGCCGATTAAAACAGTGGCCGTCTTGTTCAAAGCCGTCTAAAAGGCGCAGTTTACCGACGGAGTTGTCGGTGTGTGTGTGTGTGTGTGCGCGCATGCGCGCTGAGTCAACTGGCTGCAGACTGCGAGTGAGGGAACCATCAGTGCACTAGAGACAGCGAGCGCGGAGCAGGTAGAGAGGATTTCAACCCGAGAGAACATGTAAAAAAAACATGCACACAACAAAACCAAACCGTGGAGCTGCCTTTACTTCTCTTTACTCTTTCTCTACCTGCGCGGTTCTGATGGCACCGTCCTGTTCACACCATGTGTGCATCATATACTGAATTTATGAGATCATGAGATGAAATAAATGGTCAAATATCCTTAAAACATCCTTAAAAAATGAGAAGATATAAATGAACTGAGCAAAAATTATGCATACACGAGTTAAAAATAAAACCCTC
Source organism: Thalassophryne amazonica (assembly GCF_902500255.1). NCBI lineage: Eukaryota > Metazoa > Chordata > Actinopteri > Batrachoidiformes > Batrachoididae > Thalassophryne > Thalassophryne amazonica. The sequence goes on along the minus strand of NC_047114.1, from coordinate 34,427,512 downwards.
CTTTGGAGAAGCTGATGTTCAGAGGCACAGATCACAAAAAACTTTAACAGCTATTATTTTTCAAAGGTATGTATTTATTCAATCTTAAGCTTAATGTAGTGTTCAAACACAAAACGTGACCGATGAGGAGAAAAAAGACTTTTAAAAATGACTTCATCACACTAAATGAACTGGAGTCAGAATAAAAATACAAGCTGCTGATTTTTGTTATATTTCAAAGTTATTATAAGCTCCAGCTATATGTTTTATTAATATCAAAGTGAGTTACCTCTTATTTTATTCTGGTTTATTTCTACAAAAAATATGGGGAGCCAAATCAGCCTGCATTGTTCTGTTCAGTTTATATCAAAGTTTTCCTGCACATCTGTGTATTTTTTCCTTCTTTATAGGAGTTTGGTGTTTACATTTGCTCCACACAGTTTTAAAACACAATAAAATGTTCACACTTTTCTTAATAGCAGTTCTGTAATTTCAGAAATGCAACAGAAACAACCACAAATCAGAAAAAGTTGGGACTATATGTAAAATGAAGATGAAATTAAAAATGTTGCACTATTCCCAGTTTCTCCACTCACAGAAGCCAAACATTCTTCCAGAGTTGTGTCTTGGTGGCTTCCCTCACTTGTCTCCTTCCAGCATGGACATTTAGTTTTTGAGAACTGCCTACCTGACACAGATTTACTATAAAGTACCACACTGTTTGTATTTCTGAATGATTGCTGTAAATGAAGTCTAAGAAATGCTCATGTTTTCATCCCCTGACATTTCTCGGAAAATGCTGCAGGCCTTAATTTAGGAAATTATGCATGATCCGACTAGTCGACCAATCGCAAAAATAATCGTTGACTAGTCGACTATCAAAATAGTCGTTTGTGGCAGCCCTAATAAAAAGCAAAGATTTGAGAAAAGGCTTCTGATTTTAAATAGATCTGTTGTTGCAGTTAGTTTCAGACCTTAAATCCTACACTGAAGTTTTCCCATCCATTAAATTGTCATTTAGACTTCATGGTGAGATATTTTTTCGCTCTCAGGTGATGACGGCTGTGGAACAGGACTACCGGCTGCCCCCGCCCATGGACTGCCCTATGGTGCTGCACCAGCTGATGCTGGAGTGCTGGATGAAAGAGAGAAACCTGAGGCCTAAGTTCTGCCGCATCGTCAGCACCCTGGACAAACTGCTCCGAAATGCTGCCAGCCTCAAGGTGGTGACCAGCACCTACTCTGGGTGAGTCCTGACCAAACTCTCATGGTCATTTCTGCTTTCTAAATAAAGACAACCGCATGCCAGAGCTTCAGCTTTTATGATGATGAAGTGTCTCTTACTGCACTTGAATGAAACACTGCATCTGCTAAATGTATTTACAACCCCAAATCAAAAAAAAAAAAAGCAAAGCTATGGAAAGTACAGATAAAACAGGAAACACAGTTATCTTTCCATTTACTTTGCACTATTCCACTATTTCCATTTACTATTGCAACACAATAGAACCCTAAGATATTTCATGTTTTGTGTGGTCATCTTCATTTGATTGTCACACAAAGTTTATATAATTTAAAAATAGTTTGCGTTGTTTAGTAAGGGTGCTATCTCACTCGGCTGGGACAGCCTGCATACAGTAATTGCTAAGGAAATTGCTTGATTTTGCGCAACCTTCGCTGGGTGGCTCTCTTCCCTTGCTTCACTCGCCAGTGTTGCGCCTGGAGTTTGAATTTTTCAAAGTTGGCGAGGCAGCAAGGCTCCTCCTAGTACGCTCCCAGAGCCATCGCTGGGGTTGTGTGACCCTCTGAATGTACTCGCTATGACTACTAACATGAGAGTATTTGTGATTTTGTGTTTATAGTTGTTAAAATAAATGTCTGATTTGAGTTTCACCATGAAAATTGTAAATTGGCTTAATTCCTTCAATGTCAAGTTTAGTCGCCAACTAGTCGATGACTAATGGTAGCCGACTAGTTGACTAATGAGTCTCAAAATGCAAAGAGTATTTTCAGTCAAACTTGCTGGATAAAGTCAGTGGACCATCTTTTCACAATGCAGGTCATTGAAAGACCAAAAGTCAAGGTCAAATCAAAGGTTGTCATCTACTGTCCACAGCAATATTATCAATTCAGTTCAATTTATTTCATTTATATAGCAGCAAATCACAACAAAGCTGCCTTAAGGCGCTTCACATAAGTAAGGTCTAATGAGCCTTTCACACTGAACACGTCGGAAGCGTCAAATGCATCAAAAATCGCATTGCTTTTTAGTTGCGTCAGAAGCGTCGCAACGCTTCGCGACGCTTGTCGGCAGGCTGACGCGGTCAAAGTTCAACCCAATCCAACTTTCGACGCTCTGAGCTGTGAAGTAGCTTCGTGCTGTCCAATAGGAACGATGCGTCGGGCCAAAACACGGAAGACTCGTGGCAGAAACCACTGATCTCTACAAAACAGAAACGCGCCACAGGACTGCTCATTTATAGAGCAGTTTTCTGAAGAAAATCCTTGGAAATGTTTCTGTTGTTGTTGTTGTTGTTGTTGTTTGTTACCTCAAAATTTGTGATTACTGTTAAAAAAAAGTTTTGAACACTTGTAATTAAAATAGCTAAATAAATCAATAAATGGTTCTTTAGAAACCTTTCATCTGTAAATTAAAACCACCTGTTATTTCAGATTAGATAATTTCTTGTTTAACATAAAGAACCTTGGACATTTATTTTTAGTCAAATAAAATAACATGGAAACTTGTACATTTTTTAAAGTCTGGTAGATTATTTATATCTCATTTCAACCAGAAAAACAGATACTGTAAATAAATACAAATGTTTATTATAAATGCAACAGGAAATAATTTAACAATGACTGCAGTGTGATTGTAAAGTAGGATTTCTGTGACATAAACCTCATGATGAATTTTTTATAGTAATTTCAACTTGTAATTTCATCAAAATATGTAATTGCCTTTAATGTTGTTATCAGGACAGAGTCATTTCTAAAATATGAATTTGAGCGCAATAAGTAGAGAGCTTCTACCTGTGCAAATGTCTTTGGATTTCGTGGACATTTTTAATGATCTATTCATTTTTTAATTAAAATCTAAAATGAAACAGCTTTTTAAACAATAATAAAATAGTTGCTGTTGAAAGAGCCTTTTATTTAGAAGCAGGTGATGTTCTGCTGGATTCTCGGGACCAGATGAAGGTCTCTTCTGCAGCTTTGAACTCTGGTGGTGTTGCTGAAGACACTTTTGTCCTATTTTAAAGAGCAGAGATGTTTTCTTTCGACTGGACTTCGTGGTGTTCAGCTCATCAATGGAAGTTTGGTTGTCTGCACAGCAAACGTTCCTGATTGGGACAAATAAAAATATTTCTTTAAATATAAAGAAACACTAAACAGTTCATATATTAAAAAAGAAAAAACTAACAGAAAAAAACGATGGAAAAAAAAAACGCCTGAAAAAAAGTTATTTAAAGTTGAGCTTTTGTGGTGTCCGAAAAAAGCTGTAGCTTTATTTGGTAAAAATAAAAAAGACTGAACCATTTAGAAATTAAAAGTGTTCACTCAGATCAACTGTGCTAAAAGGCTACGCTAACGTTAGCCGATCATTAAACCTTCACAGCAGTGCAGAAACATCACGTTTTATTTTTACATTATTCTCACCTCAATAAAGCTGCAGAACTAAACTCCGTTGGGCAAACTGGGACTTCGCATATATCCAAAAAGTGGGAGATTTCGGACTGAGTGGGTTTGCTCCATCACCCTGGCTGCCTGCCACGCTGTGCCCAGGAATGATGCCTGAAGGCCGGCTTCTCCATATGGGTCGACCCGCTGTCGCGGTTTGATCGATATCCCACCAAGTCGTCTGTCCTCCCCCGGTCGGTGTCACTCTGAAAAGTAGCTAAAAAAAAGCTTCTCCCAGCAGGGTGATGGGAGAATCGTTCTACTGCTGTTTTTTAAAGCTTTTTTGTGGTTCAGGTGACGCAAATTCAAGATGGCGATCGCTGAACTTTTTTCAGGTTGTGGAAACAGCCAGAGTGTGACGTAGCAATCTCCGCCCCCTTGGCGCTTTCGAAGGGAAGCGTCTGACGTCACGACGCGTTGGAAAGCGCTGACACATTGGCCTGACATGTTCAATGTGAAAGGCCCATAACCTTACTTGTCTAACCCCTAGAGCAAGCACACAGGCGACAGTGGTAAGGAAAAACTCACTCTGATGATTTAAGGAAGAAACCTTAAGCAGACCAGACTTAAAGGGGTGACCCTCTGCTTGGGCCATGAAATGGACACACTTGACAATACAAATATACAGGAAATTTTGGGAGTCCATGCTGGTGTCCACGACAGGAGGCCTGCAGAAGAAGACACCCACTCCCACTTCTGGATGGAGCCGCACCTCAAACAGAGAGAGAAACAGAATCAGGAGGCAGAAAGACTGTTGTGTGTTGGGGGGTTTGGCTGGACATTTGGGTGCTGTTTTCTTTTCTTTGCTCTCCAGGTGGTATGCAAACTGTTTTTTTCTGTGGAGAAGGTGCTGTCGGAAGAGTCCTTCACCCTCATCAGAACTATTGGCTGCACCTGTGGAGGATGTTCACGTGCAGGCCTAACAACTTGCAGCACCTGTGGATGATGCTCACGTGCAGACTTAAAGACTTTCAGCTGAAGCAGATAATGAGATGGCGTTCTGCATTTAAGCCATGAGTGATTTGAGCAGAATTGCCGGGAACTCGACCTTGTGACGTTCGGTTGTGAGACGCTGAGGACCGCGTCAGGGTTTGACACATCGTGCCTGTGAAGGAGGACGGGTGAGGGACACATGCTGTCAGCACACATCAGAGGTGATTATCGTCTGAATAATCATTATAGTAATTTGGCGTTTTGTTACGCAGTATATTTGAACATTGATGAGAATTGTGCAGTTTGCTTCTCACTGCCCTGGCGTATGGATTGATGATCCTCCACCTGTTGTGAGAAGCTGCTCATTTACATAAGGCTTAAATTCAGACCTGAATGTGTTGCTGATAGTGTGTGCCTCTGAAGGATATTTGTTGTAGCTCTGTTGACTTACCTCACCTTTTCCGTCCTTCACAGAGTCAGTTTGTCGTATTCACCTGGGGGGTGTTCGGCGGTGAATCTGAGTCCAGAAGTGCCGGGCTTTGATCCATTTGGGCGCTGGAGAGCGCGCCGTCCTTCACCTTGCCAAGACAGCTGACTATTTATGTTGTACACGGATTATTGCACATGAGGGGGAATAAATTTGTTTCTTGGAACCGCTTTCTGGTTATTTAGCGCTGGGCCATTGTCAGATGCTGGTTCGGTTCTCTGACCCGCGTCAGCACATAACAAAGACAACAAATAAGATATAATTTATCAGCATTAAGCAGCAAGAAATACTAAGGTGATCATGAACAGTTCCAATCAAACAGATAACATTAGTGGAGTGTCCTGTTACAACACAGGTCCTGTCAAGGTCATAGGTCTAAAGTCACGTTAGGGGTCAGCGTATAAAATATATTCATTACCATCTCTATGGAAGTACATGAGATAGTAGAATGCAATTTTCTGTGTAAACGTCTGCTCTCCTCAGGCTAACAGACACATCCGCCCTCTGATGTCAGTGATGTCACATGATGACATCAAGTGAAGTTGAAAATGAGCAGACAGCAGTGAGACACTGCGGTCGTCTCGGTTTGATGATATAATCAGTGTGTAATCATGCAGTCTGTTTGTTGGTGCTCTCTCCTGACTTGGCAGCAACCGCGAACAGCAGCATTCGTGGAAAATATCCACTGCTGGCTCTTCCACATATGTATAGGCACGAAATGCTTTTCAGGTTTTCCTACAATAATGGCAGAATGATGCAAACGGTAAAACGGATGATGCAATTCCCCTCCTCTTTCTCCCTGTGTGAAGTAGTCCCCTGTATTGTGTGTGATGGCTGTGAAGTGGGGAGCAGCGACTCCTTCTCAAGGAGAAAGGAGCAGAGCCGCGCCTCCGAGCTGTCAGCGTGACATGTCACAATAGTGGGGAAAAATAAAAAATAAATTACAACTGGCCTAAAGAAAGGCACAACAAGGTTCACGCTTGTTGGTTTTGGTTTGTTTCATCCTTTGCGGGTGGGTTGAGCGCGGGTTTTCCTGGCTGAGGCGCAGATGTTGACTTATTCATAGGTAGTCGTGTTTTGCTTTTCAGCCTTATTGCGAGTGCGCATTTCTGTCAGCAGCTCCAAACATTCATCCAGCTCGTACGTGAACATTTCCACTATCGCGTTTGTTTCTGGCGTCCAGTCAACAGTGTGATTAATGCTGGTGTTGACGGCGGATCTTCAGCTGGTAGTACATGAAGGCTTCGTTCTCAGCCGTGCGGCTCCAACGTGTCTCCCACAGACACAAAAGGTAGAATTCACACGTACAGTATCTTCTGCCAGCTTCCTGACTGCACAGTTTTGCTCGAACGCGGTGCCCCGAGGGCAGCGCCAATGCCAGGATTTGGCCTCAGTGAGGCTAATTGCGTGTGGAAGTGTAATGACTGACCTCAGTGTAATTCCCCCGAAAGTTGGCTGGATGCTGAAATGTAGGCGATAGGACAGACAGCAGGCAGAGCTGCTGATGTGGAAAAGCAGGAGGTGATGAAGTGTGCGTAATAAGGGAGATGGAAGAGAAGCTAAAAGAGAGGAATGTGTTTAATTAGGTTGCTAATGAGCTTTTTAATGCATCAGGGAAGGGCGCGTCCGATGCTGCGATGGGCAAATACGACAGGGATGTGTGTGAATCTAATCCTACTCTGTGAGTTCGTCTGCGTGTCACTACGTACACACAACATGCTTGTGATAGATTTGTAGCCTCATCTGTATGCAGCAGCAAGAGAGACAGAAGCAGTGCGCAGACAGGATGGTGGTGTCACGGCGGCGTGATTTACAGTCGGACTCTCGTGTGCTTTCGGATGCGGCGAATGCTCGAGGTTTGCCGACGTTGCTCACCTGCCATTGGCTGCTCAGTGATGTCGAAGCCGATAGCAGGAGAGAGAGGATATGAGCTGATGTGATGCTATCTGTGAAGTATCTTCAGTCATGAGGTCCTAAAAAACAGAGATGCTGTCTGGGGAAGGAGGACGCACCGACCACGCAGCGCACTTCATAAAAAAAACTTTGTCTTTGGAAGTGGACCTTAATAAATAGCAGGAGTAGGTAGAATTCACACATCCAAATGTATAGTGAAGTTAGCGTACTATAGTATAGTATTTTATGGTATAGCACTGTGTAGAACAGTATGGTAGAGTACAGATAGTATAGTATAATATTGTGTAGTATAGTAGATATAGTATAGTATACTACAATGTTGTATTGTGTAACACAGTACACATAGCATAGTAAAATATAATGTAGTGTAGTATTGTGTAGTACAGTACACATAGCATAGTAAAATATAATGTAGTGTAGTATTGTGTAGCCCAATAGTGTAGTATACTGTGGTGTTATATAGCACTGTGTAGTCATGTACGCATAGTATAGTATAATATATTGTTGTGTAGTATTGTGTAGTACAGTACACATAGCATAGTAAAATATAATGTAGTGCAGTATTGTGGAGCCCAGTAGTGTAGTATACTGTGGTGTTATATAGCACTGTGTAGTCCTGTACGCATAGTATAGTATAATATATTGTTGTGTAGTAGTGTGTAGTACAGTACACATAGCATAGTAAAATATAATGTAGTGTAGTATTGTGTAGTACAGTACACATAGCATAGTAAATTATAATGTAGTGTAGTATTGTGTAGTACAGTACACATAGCATAGTAAAATATAATGTAGTGTAGTATTGTGTAGCCCAATAGTGTAGTATACTGTGGTGTTATATAGCACTGTGTAGTCATGTACACATAATATAGTATAATATATTGTTGTGTAGTATTGTGTAGTACAGTACACATAGCATAGTAAATTATAATGTAGTGTAGTATTGTGTAGTACAGTACACATAGCATAGTAAAATATAATGTAGTGTAGTATTGTGTAGCCCAATAGTGTAGTATACTGTGGTGTTATATAGCACTGTGTAGTCATGTACACATAATATAGTATAATATATTGTTGTGTAGTATTGTGTAGTACAGTACACATAGCATAGTAAAATATAATGTAGTGTAGTATTGTGTAGTCCAGTAGTGTAGTATACTGTGGTGTTATATAGCACTGTGTAGTCCTGTACGCATAGTATAGTATAATATATTGTTGTGTAGTATTGTGTAGTACAGTACACATAGCATAGTAAAATATAATGTAGTGTAGTATTGTGGAGCCCAGTAGTGTAGTATACTGTGGTGTTATATAGCACTGTGTAGTCCTGTACGCATAGTGTAGTATAATATATTGTTGTGTAGTATTGTGTAGTACAGTACACATAGCATAGTAAAATATAATGTAGTGTAGTATTGTGGAGCCCAGTAGTGTAGTATACTGTGGTGTTATATAGCACTGTGTAGTCCTGTACGCATAGTATAGTATAATATATTGTTGTGTAGTATTGTGTAGTACAGTACACATAGCATAGTAAAATATAATGTAGTGTAGTATTGTGGAGCCCAGTAGTGTAGTATACTGTGGTGTTATATAGCACTGTGTAGTCCTGTATGCATAGTATAGTATAATGTATTGTGTAGTATTGTGTAGTACAATACACATAATATAAGGTAATATAGTTGGTATTTGGCTGTCCGCTGCCCCTGGTTGTTTAGGGTTGCCACAGTGGATCCATTGCAGATTCGTATTGGGATTTGGCACAAGTTCTACGTGGGAATTAGTAGTTTAGTGGATTAGTACATAACACCGCCTTTTCCCTTAATTGACTTCTCTCAGACAAGAATAAGTATACACATTATTTCAGTGCATCCCGAAAGTATGAAAGTGTGAGAAAGTTTATTTGAGATTTTTGCAAATTTATTAAAAAAACAAAACAAAACAAACAAACAAACAAAAAAAAACGAAGAAATCACATGTTCATAAGTATTCACAGCCTTTGCCACAAAGCTCAAAATTGAGCTCAGGTGCATCTCGTTTCCACTGATCATCCTTGAGATGCTTTTAAAGCTTAATTGGCGTCCACCTGGGGTAAATTCAGCTGATTGGACATGATTTGGAAAGACATGAAATCAAAGCATGAAGTCAAAGGAATCATCTGTAGACCTCTGAGACAGGATTGTCTCGAGGCACAAATCTGGGGAAGAGTACAGAAACATTTCTGCTGTTTTGAAGGTCCCAATGAGCACAGTGGTCTCCATCATCCATAAATGGAAGACATTCACATCCACCAGGACTCTTCCTAGAGCTGGCCACCTGTCTAAACTGAGCGATTGGCAGAGTCAGGGAGGTGACCAAGATATGGTAGAGTGGCCAGACGGAAGCCACTCCTTAGTAAAAGGCACATGGCAGTCCACCTGGAGTTTGCCAAAAGGCACCTGAAGGACTCTCAGAACATGAGAAACAAAATTCTCTGGTCTGATTAGACAAAGATTGAACTCTTTGGCGTGAATGCCAGGCATCATGTTTGGAGGAAACCAGCACCATCCCTACAGTGAAGCATGGTGGTGGCAGCATCATGCTGTGGGGATGTTTTTCTGTGGCAGGAACTGGGAGACTAGTCAGGATTAAGGAAAAGATAAATGCAACAATGTACAGAGACATTCTGGATGAAAACCTGCTCCAGAGCGCTCTTGACCTCCAGCCCAGTCTCACTTTTTTTTTTCGTGCTCCCGTGACGAAATGAGTCAAATTTTCGTAATGATTTTTTTTTAACTCACTATTACTAACCCTACTCCTACCCCAAACCCTAACCTTAACCATAACCTAATCATACTCCTTCTCCCCACCTTAACCATAACCACTCCCGACCCCCCCGCTTCACTTTTAGTTTCATCCCGCCATCACGGAATGAATTAGAATGAATTTGTGCTGCCGTGATGAAAATAAGGTGCTTTTCATCACAATATCACGAACCAATAGATTAATGTATATTTCATGCTGCTGAATCACGACTTGCCGTGAGACCAGGTTGTAACCTCAGACTGGAGCGACGGTTCATCTTTCAGCAGGACAATGACTCTAAGCACACAGCCAAGATATCAAAGGAGTGGCTTCAGGACAACTCTGTGAATGTCCTTGAGTGGTTCAGCCAGAGCCCAGACCTGAATCTCATTGAACATCTCTGGAGAGATCTGAAAATGGCTGAGCACCGATGCTCCACATCCAACCCGATGGAGCTTGAGAGGTGCTGCAAAGAGGAATGGGCAAAACTGCCCAAAGATAAGTGCGCCGAGCTTGTGGCATCATATTCAAGAAACGTTGGGGCTATAAGAAAAAAAATGTCATTCATATTTTCATTATGGGGTATTGTGAGTAGAATTTTGAGGGAAAAAAATATTTACTCCATTTTGGAATAAGGCTGTAACACAAAAAATGTGGAAAATGTAAAGCATTGTAAATACTTTCCCAATGTACCGTATGTTGTAATAATGCAATTAATAATTTCATATTGTGTTGACGGGTTGTATATTTTGATATAATAATGCCATTTAATATGTCACACTTTGTGAATATGAAACATTAGTACAGTGCAATTATTAACACACTCAAATGTGAGCCATCAAAAAAGCTCAAAATCTATCTCACAGACTTAAAATGTTCAGTTTTGATACAATTTTCTTTCATTTTTTTTTCTTTTTTTTTTCTTTTTGGACCTTTTGTCCTCATATAATTTTCAGGTTGACCCCAGCTGAGCTGCTCAGCCCGTCTCCCCAACAGAAATGTCATTTCTGAATATTAACAGGTGATTTTAAGTCTAATTAAATGGACGGTCATGAAACCCAACTTGTGTTTTTTCTGTCCCAGTTTTGACTGGATTTTGCCTCCTCTAAGGACTTGGTCTCGATCCTGTAAAGTCTTGGTCTTGATTTGGACTAGATATTCCGCAGCTGGTCTTGTCCTTGTCCCTACCTGATGCAGCTTCAGTTCTACATGCAGAAACACACACAGCCTCGGGTTTTCCCGAGTGGTCTCCTAAGTACTAATCAGAACCTCCTCTGCTTCACCTCAGAGATCTGATGGGGTCAGATGCACACAAAACATGGCTGCACAGTGAATGTTTATGAGTGCAGTCGTAAGAACATTTGCGTGAGCTGAAAGACGGAATGAAAACATTCAGCTGCACAAATGGAAAACATTCATTATTTGTATAACAGAACACCTGAATAGGTCATCGTCATTTGATATTTTACTTACAACACACACTGCTGCGCTTGGCTAGAGCCATTGAGGAGCGCAGTAGTGCGAGTGGAAAGACATGTCTGAAAAAGCGCTTCTACGGTTGTGGACACTGTGGATACTGGATTTAGCTTCCTCATATCATGGAAGCATTTTTCTGAAAAGGTAATGGAGATGTTCAATAGAGCAAACCGTATGGAACAAAAATACACAACAAGTACAAATACAAGGCACAGTGCACTCATACATTGGGACAAATAATGAATGTCACATGACATAAAATCCACCAGTCAAATGACAAGAACCTATTTTGATGTCATATAATTAGGGAAATAACCCTGTTGTATCTGATGATTTGCGGATGTTCATGCTGAATTTTATGGTTGCAAATTGAGTTTTAACGGTGACGTGTTAGCAGAGCTGGTAAAATGGCTATTTGTGACCGTAATCCAGCACGAACATCCATAAATCATCAGACACAACAGGGTTATTCCCATTTTAATCCAATTCCATCGATTGCACGGTTTAATTCGGTCGGCGAATCATTGTGAAAGGGTGTGGTCGGCTCGTCAAAGCTTACCGTCGTAACAGTGCCTTCATGCCAAACTGGAAATTCTGTGAGCAGACCCACAGATTTCTCAATCTAGTCAGCTGCATTGAGTTAAATCCATGGTAAATCCATCAATCAATCCAGTTAAATCCATGCAGTTCGGCATCATCGTCACTGCACTATTTTCTGTCGCTCTCAGCTGACAGCGCTATTAGTGACACCTGCGCAGCAACGCGGTCAGAGGGCAGAGTAACACATCAAATGTGAAACAGTTTTAATATTTTGCCACCGTCCACGCGATATTTTATGGTCTTAAATTTCAACGAAAAAAAGTAATTGGATTAGAATACTGTATAATGACAAGGACCTATTTAGGTGTCATATAATACTGTATAATATAATAAAGTATAATTATATTCTAATTAACATTTATTGAACATTTGAGGTTATAATCTGTGGACCAGTGCTGCTCAACGACTGAACTTATAGCAGCTGGATCAGAGCCACATCACTCCGTGAATGTTTCACACTAATGGATATCAATACTTATTACTAAAATGGCAGCAACTACAGCCAAAAAATAAATAAATAAATAAATAAATCTGCCAAGGAGAAAAGTTAATTTTGTGATGCATAAAAGTTTCTTCCTGCTTTTACCTCTTCAATGAAACCCATTTTCAAGTCCATAATACAAATTATCTTCAGATATAAATTCGAAAGAACCAATTTTGTATAATAAAGTGTTTTAGAAAATATCCAGATTTACTGAAGAACAACTGCAGTATAACTATGTTCACATAGTGAATTAAAAATACAGACACAAAATCTGCAATGGACACATTTATTGGCAACCATCTGATGAGTTTCTCAAAGAAAATACATAAGTCTCATCTGTGCTTTGCTGTGTTCACATGACTGGAATTGGCCAATGAATGATGATTTTACTGTATGAAAAGGAGCTGATTGTTTCCTCCTTTATCTTTCTGAGCATGTCAGAAATGCTCTTGTTAGAAATCTTTTGATCCCTGTTACAACAGTGCATATTGTTTTCAAGACGTTTCGGTGTCATAAAAAAGAAGTGTGCAAAGGTTGATGTGGATTATGGAGAAAAACACTCAAGAAATCTTAATTGCTCCAGGCTGACATAATCCAATATGAAGTCGTCGGTTCTACCTGAATTATATGCAGTAAACTAAACCAAGAAGGGAAAAGGCCAGGGACACTGCTGCTAGAAGAAGAGCAAAAATAAATCAAGAAAAAAAAAGAGCCGACATTAATATGTGCAAAAACATTGGTAGATAAACCACTGTTTTTTGAGGCTAATGCCGTGTGGAGAGATGAAACTGAAGTAAAGTTTGTCTTTGGGAATGCAGGGCATCAGTCAGTGAGCTCCAGTACATCATACCTAAAACACAGTTCTGTCATGTTATGAGGTGTGTGATTAAAGTGTATGATTTTGATGTTACATTTAGCTTGAAATGAACTTGTTTTATCAGTTTCTTTCCTTTCCAAAGCCTAGTTCTGGTACCCACCGCTGCTTCTGAGTCAACAGTGCCAGTAATTGTTTCTGTGGTAAATTTTGTGTTTGTAGTATTTCATTATTATGCAAAGTTTTTTCTTTTGTTCAGTAAGCTTGGACATTTTGTTAAATACTGTAATTATGCTGTAATCTGAAGTAGTTCTCTGATTAACTTGATTAGGTCAGGAGCACCAATCATTTTGACTACAGCTGTATGTGTCACAGTCTAAATTAAAACCCAGTGTTACGTCATTTTACATGCAGCTTGATTTCACTTACTGTTCATCTTGGTTCTATATGTTTCACTCCACTGAATGACTCCACTGCCTGTTTGTAAACATGCATCCAGGATATGAGGAAGCTATCTAAAGCACATGGACTGTGCCTTGAATACGATCTATTGAAGTATCATATAAAACAAATATTTATGCTTTGTTTTTCTTTCAAACTGTGCACGTCCTAAAAGAGGCAGCAGCAAGTTTAAAAAAATACCAACACTTTGTTTTTGTTTTTTAAATATGCCTAAAGTCTCTTTCTGAGGATGGCATGACATAAAAGCACTGATTAAACCTTCTTACTCTTGTCAATCAGGTCATGATTTCCACATAAATGCACAAGTTCTCCATTCTTCCTGCTCACAGACTGTACAAGCCAGGGGCTTATCCAGCCAGAAAGAGGATTCAACACCCCTTACAACAACTTTAGATTAAAGGTCCACTTTTTGAAAACATTTTTTAATACTAAGAATACCACCACCACTACTACTACTACTACTACTACTACTACTACTACTACTACTAATAATAATAATAATAACAATACTATTTTTAACAGCTAAAATATTTAATTATTGCTACTCTGGGATTATTTCTGTGTAGGCTCTCAGTTGTCCAGGTGGTTTCCATAGTAGAGAAGCTTGAAACTTCAACTGGACTGGGTTGCTTGACGTGAGGACGTTTCGCTTCAAATCGCAGAAGCTTCCTCAGCTAAAATCTTTGCTCTGGTAGTCTGACTTCTGTCTTGACTCTTGTAGAGAAGAATAAAATAGAAGCCAACAAAAGCTGGAGTTTTTAACCTAACCAGACCCCTCCTACCGAGAGGCCGACTGCTACAGGCTAGTGACTAAACAATAGCTCTAATTAGCACCTATTGTGCTCTAGTTAGCACCCTCCTAATGACAGGGCAACTGTCCCTTCTAATGATGGGATGGAAGCCTTACCTGATGGCTCCCTTGACGACTCTCCTGATGACGTGAATGACTCATTACCATGAACAAAAGACTAATCTAACAACTAACAACTAACAAAGACTAGTCTTTTGTTCATGGTAATGAGTCATTCACGTCATCAGGAGAGTCGTCAAGGGAGCCATCAGGTAAGGCTTCCATCAGGTAAGGCTTCCATCCCATCATTAGAATACTAATACTAATACTACTCTTTCCCCCCACCCTAACCATAACCCCCCCCCCCCCCCCCCCCCCCCCCACACACACACACACTTCACTTTTAATTTCGTGCAGCCATCACGGAATGAATTAGAATGAATTTGTGCTGCCGTCACGAAATGAGGCGCTTTTCGTCACAATATCACTAACCAATAGATTAATGTATATTTCATGCTGCTGAATCACGACTTGCCGTGAGACCAGGTTGAAATGGGATGCGATCTTTTTTTCAAGCAGTGTCTAAGCTTGGGCACAGGTGGGTCTGTTTGGGGTTCTCTCTTTAAAATCAGATCAGTCAGGGTTGGGGAAGCTATAAATATAAAATGATTAGGGCTCTCGGGGTTAGTAATTTATCAAACAAACATTTAGGTTGTGATGTCAATCTGGGACAGGGTAAAGGCAAAGAAAAGGTGAAAATGCAAAAGAAAGAACTAATATAGCACATTAAGCAGTATAACTAAAGTATTATAAAGCTGGGTAATGCACTAACACCACACATGACAATTTATAAATGCATTTAAACAAAATTTATATAAGCAGTATTGAGCACATAAATGTATCAATATCGTGATACATATTGAGCATCGGACGTCCATTGTATCATTGTATCGAGTTTTGAGAAACAACATAGATCCTTAAGTGGGATATGAACAGTGTCCGTTTAAACATCATCCGCAATGATTTTTTTTACCATTAAAATTCAACAAAGGTCCACAGTTATTCACGTTAAGATACATTTCTAGACCTTATAGGCTACGTTTGTGGCAAATATACCTTTGGGTGCAGAAGTGATGCCCCTCTTTCTCTGGATGCTGACGTTTGAGTAATCCTGCTAAGAAACAGACAAGTGTGAAGACTAGACTAAGCTTGTGTTTGCGGGTCTGATTGTCATCCATGTGACTTTGTGTTGGCAGGGATCTGCTGCGGCTCGGAGGCACGCTGCCGGGACACAACAGGAACAGTCCGGACAACGGTCAGGAAATCATTCGGCAGCAGATGAGCCAAACTCTCCCCATCAGAGTGTGAGCGCACAGGAACGCAAAGTGGACGAGGCAGAACGAATAGAAACTACCTAAAACTCTCACGTGAAGAGCGCCGTGTAACATAGAAAAAAGAAGAAAAGCTTCCACTGCAGAGACCAGGGATGCTTTGGAGATGTCCCCCCCCCCCCCCCCCCCCCCGGGAGCGTCTGCAGATTCCATGTCTGCTTAAAGCGATCTTTGCATTACAGTGTGTGTTCATGACTTTGTGACAAATGACTGCTGACATAAAGCCAAATGTCCGGTTGCGCTCACTCAGGTTGTGTTTGCATGTTTGCATGTGTTTTCTGCTGGTTGGGAAGCGCACCCTCTCCCTCACCTTTACCTGCACAATGACACAACAGTGCCAAGACAAAATTTTCTCTGACTCCACATCTGTAAATCTTCCAACCCATCTTTCGTTAATTTTTTTTTAACCAACTGAATATTCTTTTTTATGTTTTTTTTCCCCCTTTTAATAAGTAAGGACAAAGAAAACTTTAATTCCCTTCCTTTTTACTGCTGTCTTCCACTTGAACAGGGGGATGTTACAGAAGTCTTCACACTCTCTGTCGGAGGAGAGATAACTGACACTGTGCAGGACACTTCACGTGCACGCCAAAGTGGAAAGTGGACGAAAGAGTCGAGCAAAAATCATTTCAGCTGTTGGTTTGGTGGCATTTGCTGTGCGGACGTTAATGTCCATCTTTTGTTAATGTTATTTTATTCATACACACATTGTTTTGAATGCTAAGTTATTATCTATGATTGCAAAAAGATGTTGTGTGTGTGTTTTTTAAACAATTATCCGGGCGTATCTTTTGTATCACATTGCTTCTTTTTTTTAAAAACACATTTACAAACCTGACAGATGCAAATGAGTAACTTAAAAGGAAATATTCTGCTCACACAGAATAATTAACATGATGAGATCTGATCAAAAAAAATGCTGTAAGACTTTATTTTTTGGCATTAGTGTGTTGTAGGCCGCTGTTGGCGACTGTGCTGCAGATCAGCGGGATTTAAAAGAGTTCCTGTCCAGATGAGAGCTCTGTGACCTTAATATTGACCCGACCTACAAACACTAATGTAGAACAAACTGCTGGTTCATTTCTCCTCATATGTACTCTTCAGCACGCCACCTGTCAGTGCAGTTCTTAATAAAAAGTAATACTGCCTGTATATACAGTAATACCATGTTTCTATTAGACCAATCAGCATTTAAAACTATTTGACCTACTTTGGGCTCTCTATGATCCTTGTGTGTGCACTTGTTTGTCTGTTGTTGAGGAGCAAATAATGAATAAATCACAGTTTGATGGTCGGTACATATCTACAACCTAATTGATTAGAGTGTATACCTCCGCCAAGCACCAACATGCCTGTTCAGTTGTATAAAACAAGGCTGTTAAAGGGGTCATGTGTACAAATACCTTTTCATGTTAAATATGTTTTCTGATTTTATGTTAAACATACTTATGAATGTCACAATTCTGTTTCTGTACATGTATAAACAACCATGTTATAGCAACATTTAGACCTGAAATGGTTCATGTTATGCTTCTGTGTCACAGGATTCCATATCTGAAATCCTGTTTGCAATGAGAAATGAAGCAAATGTATAAGTGGAAAACTTTGCAGTTCCTTAAATAGCCGTTAGAGGCTGGCTCCAACAGAGAGTCACTCCACATAGACGCCCATGTTAAAATCTCCAAATTTAGAGCAAAAATAAGCATGTTTACATGCTGGTGCACAGACACACACAAAAGAAATACAGGTAGCCCAGCGAATGAGGAGCTGGCATGACGATATGTAGGCCTGGGTTCGAGTCCTGTTCATGCTACCTGCCTTTGAACAAAACACTTAATGTTCATTGTCTCAGTCCACCCAGTTGGAAATGGGTATCAGACTTGCTGGTACCAATGCGGGTTACCCTGCATTGGAGTGGCATGCTGTCCTGGGGAAGTCCTAGACTCTCATCTGCTTCATGCTCAGGAACCTGAAGATAAACACCGGTGTCACAGACTGAAGTGAAGGCAGGGGGATCGATTTTTAGGGGGGCCCATTCAATCTCTGGACCTAAAAAGTACTTACTTACCCAGTAGTGGGGAATAAGTTTCATTACAGTAGAAGTCTTTCAGAAAGCGCTGTAACTAGGTTTAAGGATATGATTCCTTCTTTATGTTCTCCAATGCCATATACCAACACAGGGCAGAGTAGCTACCTAAACTCTGTGAGTGAAATAGATTATCTCGTCAATAGTTTTATATCCTCATTGAGGACAACTTTGGATCCTGTAGCTCCTCTGAAAAAGAGAGCCTTAAATCAGAAGTGCCTGACTCCGTGGTATAACTCACAAACTCGTAGCTTAAAGCAGATAACCCGTAAGTTGGAGAGGAAATGGCATCTCACTAATTTAGAAGATCTTCACTTAGCCTGGAAAAAGAGTCTGTTGCTGTATAAAAAAGCCCTCCGTAAAGCTAGGACATCTTACTACTCATCACTAATTGAAGAAAATAAGAACAACCCCAGGTTTCTTTTCAGCACTGTAGCCAGGCTGACAAAGAGTCAGAGCTCTATTGAGCCGAGTATTCCTTTAACTTTAACTAGTAATGACTTCATGACTTTCTTTGCTAATAAAATTTTAACTATTATAGAAAATTTACTCATAACCATCCCAAAGACATATCGTTCTCTTTGGCTGCTTTCAGTGATGCCGGTATTTGGTTAGACTCTTTCTGTCCGATTGTTCTGTCTTTTAAACTCAGATAAAACTGAAGTTATTGTACTTGGCCCCACAAATCTTAGAAACATGGTGTCTAACCAGATCCTTACTCTGGATGGCATTACCCTGACCTCTAGTAATACTGTGAGAAATCTTGGAGTCATTTTTGATCAGGATATGTCATTCAATGCGTATATTAAACAAATATGTAGGACTGCTTTTTTGCATTTGCGAAATATCTGTAAAATTAGAAAGGTCTTGTCTCAGAGTGATGCTGAAAAACTAATTAATGCATTTATTTCCTCTAGGCTGGACTATTGTAATTCATTATTATCATGTTGTCCTAAAAGTTCCCTGAAAAGCCTTCAGTTAATTCAAAATGCTGCAGCTAGAGTACTGACAGGGACTAGAAGGAGAGAGCATATCTCACCCATATTGGCCTCTCTTCATTGGCTTCCTGTTAATTCTAGAATAGAATTTAAAATTCTTCTTCTTACTTATAAGGTTTTGAATAATCAGGTCCCATCTTATCTTAGGGACCTCATAGTACCATATCACCTCAATAGAGCGCTTCGCTCTCAGACTGCAGGCTTACTTGTAGTTCCTAGGGTTTGTAAGAGTAGAATGGGAGGTAGAGCCTTCAGCTTTCAGGCTCCTCTCCTCTGGAACCAGCTCCCAATTCGGATCAGGGAGACAGACACCCTCTCTACTTTTAAGATTAGGCTTAAAACTTTCCTTTTTGCCTAAAGCTTATAGTTAGGGCTGGATCAGGTGACCCTGAACCATCTCTTAGTTATGCTGCTATAGACTTAGACTGCTGGGGGGTTCCCATGATGCACTGAGTGTTTCTTTCTCTTTTTGCTCTGTATGCACCACTCTGCATTTAATCATTAGTGATTGATCTCTGCTCCCCTCCACAGCATGTCTTTTTCCTGGTTCTCTCCCTCAGCCCCAACCAGTCCCAGCAGAAGACTGCCCCTCCCTGAGCCTGGTTCTGCTGGAGGTTTCTTCCTGTTAAAAGGGAGTTTTTCCTTCCCACTGTCGCCAAGTGCTTGCTCACAGGGGGTCGTTTTGACAGTTGGGATTTTCTGTAATTATTGTATGGCTTTGCCTTGCAATATGAAGCGCCTTGGGGCAACTGTTTGTTGTGATTTGGTGCTATATAAATGAAATTGATTTGATTTGATTCTTGGTTTTTTTTTTGGCGGGGGGGGGGGGGGGGGGGGGGTGGTCTCTATACTAGTTCCCCCTTCATGAGAACTGTACTGGAGTGATTTTTTTTTTTTTGCATCTCCTCAGTTTAAGATATGTTAAGCCATAACATTGTGAATAATTAGATAATTAGGGACATTGCTCCTTTGAGTGACAGCTAGTGTGTGCCGGTGAGCAGTGTGTTGAACCCCGCTAACAGAGGCTGCTAGCAGTGCCCGCTAGCTGCTGTGGACCAAATGTGTTTGTCCCTTCTGAGCATTTTATTCCATACATCTGAGATATTAAACCTTGCTGTGCTGTTAATTTTACCAATAGACCATCTAAGAAGTCTGTGCTCCAATATTTCAGCTGAGTGAATTAGCAGTATTGAATTGGTGCGTTAGGCCCAGGTATCAGAATCTTGTTGACATTCGGTCCACTAATGGTGACGCTGTTAGTGAGGCAGGATGTAGATTACACTTTGTTATACCTTCCCCAAAATACCCATAATGAAAACCACCACTCAGTCTGCAAAAATATGAGTTAATAATGATCCTCTGAGCCAAAGTTAGCCTGTTAGCCTTAGCTGGTTTTGGAAGTCTGAGATGTGTGGGTGCGTTTGTCCCATTGAGGTCACACCGGTCTTGCTCACACTCCACCTCTTTACCCAGTTGTGGGTTGGCCGGTAATTAGGTGGAGTTTAGCACTGCCAAGATGGCGACATTTGGAACCCCATATATATATATATACAGTCTATGTGTGAGACACACCAATTGGGGCCATCTGTGCTCTGTGTGACACACCTGCAAGGTTGCGAGGAGACACACAGAGAAGAAACACAGAGAAACAAGTAGTTTCTTGTGCTGTAGTCATATGGTGGTCACCTGGGCATTGTGCTTCAGCCCCACAGTTACTTGTAAAAAGTGGGAATAGAGTGGTGCATGCCCTTGAAAGTGACATTTTTTCCAATTTTCCCACTTGCAGCAGCTGCAAGTACAAACTGGGTGTTAATTTACCCTAAACAATGCTCAAAATTGGACATCTAAAGATTTATTCTTTTGGTGCAGAGTTTCCAGGTTTTGTAATAAATCAACATTAATGAATTGCATGAGATTGAAGAGAGAAATGAATATGTGTCATCACAAAAACTCGATTTTTTTCAAGAACAACCCAAGCCAGAGCTTCTAAAACAGGTTGCATCTCCACTAACTATGACAACTGTAAATGTGAAACTGCAATGTTACAACATATCATTTACAGTCTGCTGCTGTGGAAAACGGTGATGCTGCTCTAACCACTGGTCAAACTGTTTTTCTACCATCCATATGAATGCAGCATCACACACACACACGTGCAAGTGTGTGTGTTATGCCTGTTTGTAAGACACTTACATAGGTCACATTAGTTTGCTGAATACAATAAGACTTTTTTTCTGAATGTAAGAGTAGAAGTGTCTGATCTGACATTGTCTTAGATTAAGACTAAGATCCAGGCATTTGATGTCTTCCTGGACTCGGCC
Organism: Thalassophryne amazonica; assembly: GCF_902500255.1. Lineage (NCBI taxonomy): Eukaryota > Metazoa > Chordata > Actinopteri > Batrachoidiformes > Batrachoididae > Thalassophryne > Thalassophryne amazonica. The sequence goes on along the minus strand of NC_047114.1, from coordinate 34,406,312 downwards.
ATCAATAGTCTATCTGTATGTGGTAAAAATGTTGAACTTGTAGAGACATTCACTTGTCTCGGCAGTGGCGTTCATGTCTCTGGGTCCTCATTCTTTGAAGCCAAGAGACACTTGGGAAGAGCTTATGGAATACTAAGGTTGCTAGACAGAGGTGCTTGATGATGCCGACATCTTTGCAGGAGAACAAAGGTCTAAATCTTTAGGGTACTGGTGATTCCTATTTTCCTGTATAGTTGTGAGACTTGGACACCAGTGACCAAGTCTCACAACTATACAGGATGAGGTGATGAATGGCTGTTTTTGGTACTAGGTCTCATTGGTGGATCCTTGGGTACCACTGGAATTACTTTGTGTCAAGCAAATGTTTATTGAAGGAGACTAAAACAAGGGGTATCACTTGCATTATGAGAGAGCATCAACTGTTACATTTTGGCCATATGGTGCACTTGTCTGTGCATGGTCCACCTCATTGTTGCATCATTGTTGAGGACACCAGGAGGCAGGACAGACAGGTTGTGTGACTGTTTGGCATCCAAGACCCAAGGCAGTTTTCTCGTGTGGTGGATATGGTGACTGATGCATACTTCCAAATCTGACCTGACCTGTTCATCGGACCCAAAATGTAACAGTTTCACTTCCAGGTTTGATCCAATTTTTTCAGAGATGTTAGTGAAAAATCTGAGTAATCCTGCTCACAATACAACAAAGAGACGTGGGTGAAATCCTTGGCGGAGGTATCAGTTTGTCTCAAAGAAATAAAATATGTCTGTTAGGGCAGAGTGTTTCCTGTGCAATTAAAGGTGTATTAGACTGTAAAAAGAAAAAGAAAACTTGAATAAAAATGAGCATTTCTCTTTCAGTATTTTTACGATAATCATATGCAAATAAATTATTAAAGGGATATCTGGTATTCTCTTTGATTTCACTGTGGGTTCAGCAGGCTGGAGTCCCAGGTCTCCTCTCATCCGGCCGAAGGATGAAAAAAAGGAATAGCAAGTGTGCTTTACCTCTTCAGTCAGAATATCACAGCAGCTCTGGATGGACTCATTAAGATTTAAGATTAATCAAAGACCACAGCTCGCCAATTAGTGACACCACAGGGCTATTCTGGGAATTTTCACTCTGTGTTGTTGGAGATGCTTCAAGGAGGTAAAGTTAATCTGGCTTCACACCAAATGTCAGTGTTGTTTGGTTTTAATCTGTCAGCCAGGACACCATCCCAGCGCAGTCCAGCAAAACTGTCACCTCCTGGTTTTGCTAAACACGTCTGATACCTAAATGTTTTTGACTTGATGATGGTCAGACGGCAGCTGCTGTCTAATTCCCCTCAAAAGGGAGCATTGCTGGCATTGTGTAGTCGACATGTTCTCAAATCATATCAAGTCCCGACAAGCAGCAGAGTGGGGACCCACATGGGGATGCCCATTCTCTGATGCACTGAATACCTAATCAGTAAATATAAATCCTGGGCTACATCCAAATACTCGTATTACAGGCAAGAAGCAGTACATCAAAATCCATAGGGTATCCAAATACTAAGAAGGCATTTAGTAGTAGTCAAATGGCACCTGGAGTATCTACTAACCCCATAGAGTGCAAACAGACTACACTACGTTATCCCATGAGGCAGCTGGAGCCTGATAATCGAAGAATTTCACCCAAGGGGGCATGGAATTGCACAAGTATACATTTATTAAGTATCAGGAACCATTTAAAAAAGACTGCTGTTGCAAAATAGAAATGTCTGCAGCATAAGTAAATGTGTGCATGTGCATCATCTGTAAATATCCGCCCTCCCTGGATCACCACTGTATTGTGGTGGAGTGGTTTATGTGCTTCAGTGATCCTGGGAACTGTGTTGTCTGGAGCATTAGCTCCTGGTCGGACCATCCTTGGCAAATTGATCCCAGGTGAGGAGACAGACCAAGGGCAATTCAAAAGACCTGTTATGAATGGACAAATGTAGGGATGGAGTCACTTTGATGGTATTAAAGAGACCAGGGCCTCCCCCTGGAATCAGGCCTTGGGTGGAGGGTAGAGGGGGCTTGCAGGTGACCTGGTCTATAACCATAGCACTCGGTCGGGCTCAGTCTGACAAAAAAACACAGTGTCACCTGCATGTGGGCTTACAATCTGCAGGTAGAGTGTAACTGGTCATGGACACTCTTTTTTAGGCAGTGGACCAGGGAAAATGCCCACATGGTCTGACACTCGGCTATGGTAATTGACCCTTAGAATTTGGATCATCACCACTCCGGTGGGGAAGGAACCTGAGCTTGTGTGGGAGGTTGAGTGACACCAACTAGAAATAGTTGGGCTCACCTCCACGCAAAGCATGGGCTCTGGAACGAAAGTTCTGGAGAGGGTCTGGAGTCTGTCCAGAGTTCAGGATGAGAGGCACCGGGCGAGTGTGGGTATACTCACAAGTCCCCGGCTGAGTGCCATTATTTTGGAGTTTTCCCTTGTGAACAACATGGCTGCCACAATGTGACTTCATGTTACCGAGAGGAATCTGACTGTTGTTTGTGCATATGCACCAAACAGCAGGCCTGAGTACCCAGCCTTCTTGCAGACTCTTATCTACTGGGGGACTTCAATGTTCATGTGGGAAACGATGGAGAAACTTGGATCGGAGTGACTGGGAGGAATGCCCCACTTGATCTGAATCTGAGTGGTGCTTTGCTGTTGGACGTCTGTGCTTGTCATGGACTGTCCATAACAAACACCTTGTTCCAGCTCAGGTGAGTTTAGAAGTACTCTTGATACCAGAGCATTCTAAGTCAAAGGATGATGATCAATTTTGAAATCATGTCATCAGACCCGTGACCATGTGTCTTGGACACTCAGGTGAAGAGGGAGTGGAGCTGTCAACTGATCACCATCTGGTGATAAGTAAGGTTAGATGGCAGTGTAAGCCACCAAACTGAAGGTGGCTAAATTGGACGGCTTAAACTTGTGGTGAGAGTTTTCCGGGAATATTTGGAGGAAGCTACCTGTCCAGATGTCCTATATGGAAGCAGTGTGGTCCATGTTCAAGGCCTCCATTGCTGAGACAGCTGCTTTAAGCTGTGGCTAGACAGTTGTCTGCACTTATCGAGGTGGTAACCCAAGAACCCGCTAGTGGACACCTGCGGTAAGGGAAGCCATTAAGGTGAAACAAAGAAGGAGGCCTTTTGTGTTTGGATGGCACAAAGGTCTCCGGAATCAGTGGAAGGTACCGGCAACCCAGCTAAGGCAAAAACTTGAGTGTGGGAGGAATTCGGAGAGGCCATAGACAATGACTTTTGGTCAGCCTCAAAGCGATTCTGACAAACTGTCAGGTGACTCAGGAGAGTGATGCAGTTCTTAGCCCAGGCTGCATTCAGCAAGGGGTGAAAGACGCTAAACTGGACTGAGGATATCATCAGGTGGTGGAAAAAACACAACTAAATCCTACTGACATGTCCTCCGTTGAGGAGGCAGAGATGGAAGACTCAGGCGAATCTAGTGCCATCAACCTGACAGAAGTCACAGAGGGTGTCAAAAAATTCCTCAGTGGCAACTCCTCAGTGGGGTGGATGAGAGTCGTCATGAGATGCTGAAGTCTCTGGATGTTGTTGGACTGTCATGGCTGACACACTTATTCATTGTTGCATGGAACTCAAGGACAATACTTGTGGATAGGCAAACTGGGGTAGTGATCCCATCTTTAAAAACGGGGAATGGAAAGTGTGTTCCAGTGATAGCAGAATCACACTTCTCACCCTTCCTGGGAAAGCCTGTGCTAGGGTACTAGAGAGGAGACATAGACCATTGGTCAAAACCTCAGAATCACTAGGAGCAATGTGGGTTTCATCCTGGTCCTTGAATGGGGGTAGACCAGCTCTTTACCCTTGCAAGGATATTACAACCCCAATTGCAATGAAGTTGGAACATTGTGTGAAATGTAAATAAAACAGAATACAATGATTTGCAAATCCTCTTCAACGTATATTCAATTGAATACACCACAAAGACAAGATATTTAATGTTCAAACTGATAAACTTTATTGTTTTTGTGCAAATATTTGCTCATTTTAAAATGAATGCCTGTAAGACGTTTCAAAAAAGCTACAGCAGTGGTATGTTTACACCTGTGTTAATCACCTTTCCTTCTAACAACACTCAATAAGAATTTGGGAACTGAGGACTGTGAGTGTCATGATTGGGTATAAAAGGAGCATCCCCAAAAGTCTCACCCACTCACAAGCAAAGATGCGGTGAGGATCACCACTTTGTGAACAACTGTGTGAAAAATAGTCCAACAGTTTAAGAACAGTTCGTTGCTACGTCTACAAGTGCAAGTTAAAACTCTACCATGCAAAGCGAAAGTCATACATCAACAACATCCAGAAACGCCGCTGCCATCTCTGGGCCTGAGCTCATTTGAAATGGACAGATGCAAAGTGGAAAAGTGTGCTGTGGTCTGATGAGTCCACATTTCAAATTGTTTTGGAAATCATGGACGTCGTGTCCTCCGGACAAAAGAGGATAAAAAACTATCCAGATTGTTACCAGCGCTAAGTTCAAAAGCCAGCATCTGTGATGGTATGGGGGTGTGTTAGAGCCCATGACATGGGCAACTTACACATCTGTGATGGCACTATGAATGCTGAAAGGTACATCCAGGTTTTGGAGCAACACGTGCTGCCATCCAAGCGCGTCTTTTTCAGGGACGTTCCTGCTTATTTCAGCAAGACAATGCCAAGTCACATTCTGCACATGTTACAATAGTGTGGCTTCGTAGTAAAAGAGTTTGGGCAGACTGGCCTGCCTGCAGTCCAGACCTGTCGCCCATTGAAAATGTGTGGCGCATTATGAAGCGCAAAATACGACAACGGAGACCCCGGACTGTTGAACAACTGAAGTCATACATCAAGCTAGAATGGAAAAGAATTCCACCTACAAAGCTTCAATAATTAGTGTCCTCAGTTCCCAAATGCTTATTGAGTGTTGTTAGAAGGAAAGGTGATGTAACACAGTGGTAAACATACTACTGTCCCAGCTTTTTTGAAACGTGTTGCAGGTATCCATTTCAAAATAAGCAAATATTTGCACAAAAACAACAAAGTTTATCAGTTTGAAAATTAAATATCTTTTCTTTGTGGTGTATTCAATAGAATATAGGTTGAAGAGGATTTGCAAATCATTGTATTCTGTTTTTATTTACATTTTATACAACGTCCCAACTTCATTGGAAGTGGGGTTTTAGAAGGGTCTTGGAATTATGACCAGCCATTCCATGTATTTTCTGGACTTGGACCCAGTCCTGTGGGGGAGCACTGCAAAGTATGGGGTACCAAAACCACTGCAACATGCTATCTGGTCTCTATATGACCACAGGAGCTGTGTCTGCAGTCGAGGCATTACATTGGACTTGTTCCTGGTGGGTGTTGAACTGTGCCAGGGTTGTTCCGAGTCACAAGTCCTGTTCGTAATGTTCATGGATGGGATTTTAAGGTGTAGTCAAGACCAGAGGATGTCCAGTTTGGTGACATTAGAGTTTAAATGTGTCTTAAGTCTGGATTTGAAGGTCTCTACAGAATCTGACTGTGTTATTGCTGTCGGGAGATCATTCCACAAAACAGACACGATAAGCGAAGGCTCTGTGGCCCATAGTCTTTTTATTCACCCTAGGGACACAAAGTAGCCCTGCGCCCTGAGAACGCAGAGCCCTGCATGATGCTGGCAGATAGAGTGGCTCTTTTAGAGAGCTGTGTCCGTAAACTAGAACAGCTTCTTAGTTCAGTGGAGTTAGATGTTACCGGCACTCCAGATGAGATTAGTGTTGGGCTGGCTAGTATGCCCATTAAAATTAGCCCAGAAACACCGGCTGTGGATGACGGCTTTCAGGCCGTGGTTAGGCGAAGGAAGTCAAGTAGGGCTTGGTGCCCAGTTGCGGTACCCCGATCACACTCGCCACTGTGAACTATGAACCGGTTTTCTCCTTTGGATATGCCTGTTGTTAGCCCTTTGAGTCCATTTGTGACTTCCACTCCTATCTCTTGGCTGAAACGCTGGGCTTTAGTGATTGGGGATTCTATCACCCACAAAGTCGGGTTCCAGATGCCGGCTGATGTTAAATGTATTTCTGGGGCTAGAGCTCCTAACATTGCCTCTCATCCGAGGGTGCTGACACTGCAGAAGGGTAGACAGACAAAGGAACATGACACTACATACAGTCACATAGTTATTCACGTCGGATGTTAGAATGAAGCCCTCTGAGGTCACAAAAATGGACAGAGAGGACTTGTGACCTTGCCAGAAAGATGCATTGGCATCAGTTAATAGTCTCTGGTCCCCTCCCCTGTAAAGAAAGCTGCCGTTTTCAAGCGTCACCACCACCAACCATACAAAGCAACCAAACACAGCGCTATTTTTGCTCTTGAATCCAAAATGTGGCACCTCTTTTATGCACTGCTTCGCTGCGAAAATTTAAAATAAAATAAAATGAAACAGACACGCCGGTCAGTTTTGCCGGTACTGAAGTTTCATTCATGTATGGTGTGTTTGCGTCAGCCTGTACGCGTTTGGAGTGCAAGCGCAGATGGTTTTCACCCTCCACAGACTCCTTTTTCTCAGCGGGGACACAGAGTTAACCTGTCAACTTTTATTTTTTTTGTCTTTAAAACATGTTTTATGTCAACTTGACACTTGATGCTGCAGGGGTGAAAGCCCCATTCTTGGGCTGACTGTGCTGGGAATCATTAATCTGTTATTAACCTCTGGATCTGTTCCTAAATGTTTCAAATCTGCAGTGATTAAACCATTACTTAAGAAATCTAATCTTGACCCTAGTATATTGAAAAACTATAAGCTGATATCAAATCTCATCATTTTGCTTTAAAATTCTGGAAAAGGTGGTTTCACAGCAGCACATGGACAACCTTACTGAGAATGATCTTTTTGAACCACTGCAGTCTGCTTTTAGAAAATAGCATTCCACAGAGACAGCTCTCACTAAAGTGGTAAATGATCTTCTGCTTGCAATGGATTTGAACACCACTACGGTTCTGGTGCTGTTAGCTCTTAATGCTGCATTTGATACCATGGATCACCATTGTCTACTCGATAGGCTGGAGAATCATTTTAGCCTAGGATTTTTGGGAGTGCCCTTGCATGGTTGACATCATACCTGACCGGTCATTCTCACTGTGTTTTGTACAACAACACTACCTCTAACCTTAGTGACATGAAATTTGTGGTTCCACAGGGGTCCATCTTAGGCCCCCTGCTTTTCTCCCTTTATATAGCACCCCTTGGGCGCATATTGCAGCGTTTTGGGATTACCTTTCATTGCTATGCTGATGATACTCAGTTATACATGGCAATAACTGCTGGTAATCTCATCCACATAAAATCCTTAGAAGATTGTCTTGCATCAGTGAAAAGCTGGATGTCTAGCAATTTCCTGCTTTTAAACTCTGACAAGACTGAAATGATGGTTCTTGGTCCAGTAAGACATCGGCATCAATTTGACCAGCTAACGCTTGCCCTAGACTCATGTGACATACATCACACTGACAAAGTGACGAATCTAGGGGTAATTTTTGATCCTACGTTGTCCTTTGACCTCCACATTAGAGATATTACAAGGACTGCTTTCTTCCACCTGTGAAATATATCAAAAATTCATCCCATCCTGTCTGTGGCATCCTGATTCATGCATTTGTTTCTTCTACATTGGACTACTGCAATGTTCTATTTTCTGATTTACCACAGTCTAGCAATAGGGGTCTCCAATTGGTTCAAAATGCTGACGGAGAACAGGAATGCTGGAAGAAGGAGCACAGAACATTTCAAACAACAGAACAAGTGGAATTACAAACAGTCCAAAAGTAGTCTACCACAAAGGATAGTGAGGCCAGGTTACGGCAGAGCGAAACTGAGCTTGTGTGGGAGGTTGAGTGATACTTGGAGAGGAAGAGAGAGAGAAAGCAGAGAGGGAACCCGCACCAAGGCAGCACAACAGGGGATGTTGGGGTTATGGTTAGGGCTAAAATTAGTACGCCAATGGTGACTGTGTCAGGAAAATGTAATACATTTAGTGAAGGTATCACAAAAAAACAACAACATGAGATTGGATTGGATAAAGCATGGCATTGTTATAAGAAAGCACAATATCACATCAATGGTACCATCTATTTCCTGTTCAGCAAGTTTTTTTTAAATAGGATGTCTCTTATGTGCACCATTTTAAAGATAAATTGGCTGCTGGCTTGATAGCAGTGTTGTAATATAATTAAGACTGACTTGTTCTTTAAAGAAATGATACAAAATTACACCTTCCAGTTTTTTTTGTTTTTTTTTTTTTTTCCTATTCAAGTCATAAAAAGGATTTTCTTCAGCTCCATGACAATTTTGTTACTGAGTATGCAAATATAGGATTCAAAATCTTATATCACTAGTATGATCAATTTTTTCTTTTGTGGAAATTATTTAGTATTTTCATTCACAATATAGTGACCAGATGCCAATGACACACTGGGGAGCTTAGTTTCCCATCATGCTTTTCCACAGTCAAATGGTACTGCTATGCTACCTATAAGAGAGCAGGGAAATGTGGTAGATTTTCAATTGTGACTGAAATTGACTAAAAAATAAATACAAATGAATAAACTAACTAGAGCACTGCACTCGTAGAGCGCAAATCTCCACCAACACTAGTTTCCAATTCCACAAAATTTTTGTCACGTAATATATTACATGAACGCTGGTCCTGATGCAGACCCCCTGCATCCCTCCCTCTGTCTCTTCCAGTGTTGGGCTGGCTAGTATGCCCATTAAAATTACAAAAAATTTGAGAGTGATTGAGGCACTTTTGATTGAGACATAATGCAAAATGTACACCGAATGGGCTTTTCAATATTAAATTCAAAAGTCCACAAAATCCACAATCCGCATCAGATCCAGATCAAACTTTGTCAGGTGATAGTGAGTGCCAGTCTGCACCTCATTTTCAAATATGACAGTGATTGGGCCATGTTTGATTAAGAAATAATGTTTAAAAAACATTAAGTGGGGGTTTTCAATGTTAAATTTAAATGGCCACAAAATCTGTAATCTGGATCAGATCCTGATCAAACATTTTCAGTTGATAAAGGATATCATCCTACATAACACTCTCAAATATAAAAGGCATTTGATATTTTTTGACAGAGTTATTCAATGTTAAAGATAGGGATTTTTCCAGTTTTCCAAGATTTGAATCAGTTCTTGCCTATCAGGATATGAATCTTCAGTAAAAATTTCATAATGATATATGAAAAATTGTGCACTCCAGGCTGTTCACAAACAAACAAACAAACAGGGGTAAGAATATAACCTCCTCCAACCTCGTTGGTGGAGGTAATAAATGAATAATAGTGACAAACAGGGGCGGACACAGCTAATAAACACAGGTCAACAGAGACCACAAGAACTCTGGCTAAGATTTAGACAAATTTCAGACAAAGGTTTTCCTGGATACCTGCTGCACACAACACTCACACAAGTCTGCTGTGTCAGTTGTAAGTACTAACATTTCTTAAAACAATGTTTTTACTTGGTTTCCCAAAATGAGTCAGTGGAAAGATGAACATTCAGTCATAGCATTAACACATGTATTTTTCTAGTTGTATGTCAAAAATTGCAGTTGTCATCAAATGAAATGTGAACCTTCCCCACGCATTTTCAATTATTCACATAATCTGCAAAATCCATCCATCCATACGTTTCCTAAATCCGCTTATTCCAGCAAACTCATTATATTTGTAATGGAACTGCTCCAAATAAATACTTACCACAGATATCATTAAGTGTAATTTTGTGATGTCAGCTTTGTGAAAAATTGAAAGAGACTCCACCTTTAAGGAAATACTTCCTTACAGACCATTAAGGGATGAAAAATCAACTGGGACATTTTGTCTTACCGTACAGATTTTAATTGGTGTGCTTGGTGGAGGAAAAAGTTACATCAGGCAATTTGCTGGACGGTTATCAGTTCAATGGGAAATCAGCAGCTCAGTGATCTGACGATTACCACCAGATTAACTTGGTGCTGGATAAACATGCACATGGAGATGTGATGGATTGACAGTGATTTGTCAGATTTAGCTGTATCTACATGTGCACCCCTTTCTGAACGCACCAGTCACTTCTTATCCAAGCTCAAAGAGCTCATTTGCAATCCTGTCCAAAGCAAGTTTAATGCCTCCAATTATAGGGGGTCTGCAGGCAGGCAGATTTGGAGCAAGGATGCTTGGCAGGAGAGTTTGCTATGCATCAGGGCCTTTTAACAGGGTGGTGATTTGCTGCTGCTGCTGCTGCTGCTGCTAGTGCTGAGACTGCCTGTGCCAGCTCATCCACACAAAACTACCCACTTTATAGCGAAATGCTGCACTAAGTCCAAACTGTGAGAAGGCACCAAAAATATCAGGTTTTTAATGATTTGGTGCTGGATCTTTCTCAGCAGCAATGTCTCTGCACCGCAGCATCAAATGGTAATTAAAGTCTTTTCAGCAGTGAATTAAGGAACACGGCCTGTATTGTGAGTGAACATTCTGAGATTTTGAAGTCATACAGCAGAGCGACACGTTTTAAAGACAGCCCATGAAGGGAGTGCTGATTTTTAAAGACAAGATAACTGCAGTAGTGATGAACAGGTCTGTTATGCAGTGCATGAAAGGCAACTGCTTAGTGAAAACCTTTTCTGTCTAAAATGTAGCTTTTCATTAAAAAGCACACTTAGTTTCTCCTTGTTGGCAATGGATGTTTTAAGTTTATTCATGGTTCTTTTACATTGGGTACGGGGGGGATTCGAGCCTAATTATGACTTGGACAATCCCCCAAAAGAGGTTAAAACAACACTTTGATAGGTTCAAAACATTGATATGTCCTTCATACCTGTAATTGTAAATGTAACAATACATATTTTGCATATTTGTGCCTGTAAGAATCTTCTAATTTGATTTCAGGCAACCCTAAAGGCAACCGTATAATTTTTTAATATTAGCTGAACTCCCATCATTACAATGGCTCATTTAATTCTATGGTCCAATGTGCAGCAAAAGCCAAAGGATACTGTCGTAGGTTAATGGAAGTACCTATCTAGATTTTTAAATACACTTTACTTTGATACCATAATAGTCTCTGAGTTAAGGCCCACTGACACGAGCATGACTTTGTTTCACGCACTTGCACGACCTGTGTCACGCAGCAGAGTAAACTCATCTTTTATGGGTGCAGACTGAACGTGAGAGGGGCGCCGGCGCATGCGATTGTGCAAAGAGAATTTAGAAATGTGGAAAAAATCCTTCACCCATAAATGTCGTGCTACGTGGCACGATCTAATCTGCAACACGACGTGCAGCTCATCAAGCGGAGTAAAGAAGAAGTGAACAGAGCAAGTGGTTGTGTCAGTGGATCACATCAGAGCGCAGGTCGTCTGAAGGATTATAACAAGATGTTAAAACTGTCATAAACATACTTTAACACAGTTGCAGACAAGAAGAAAAGAAAATGCACCTGTTTTACCAAGCCATGACAATGTAAACACGACAAATAATTACCTTTTTAGATGACTCCAAGTGCTTTTTCCAGCTCATTCAGCACGCACAGGCGAACGGCACTGCTGGAGCAGTCCTCTGTGATTCAGGAAGAGATTAGAGCCTTTCAACTGACAACTTGCAGAAAAAAATGATTAATCCACTATGAAATAATTATTTTATATCCAGTGTAGAGCGCGTGGCAGGCAATGGAACAAAGCATGACCAGCTGGGAACACAACGGGTGGGATCATCACAAAGACGTGCATGCAAGTGCATGAATCAAAGTCAATCTCGTGTCAGTGGGCCTTTACACTGCTTCTGTCATGGTTCACATCTTTGATGTTCTCTGATTCTTGGGATTCTGCTCCTCTTAGTATTTACTTATTATATACTAATGTACACCTGTGCGGCTACACCCATGAGCGCAAATGAAGGTTGACAAAGGCAGACCCAATCCCCCTCCTCTCCCCAACCAATTGGTCCTGTCCTGGATGTCTGCTTGGACTTAATAAGTCTCAAAAATTTGATGTTCCTCTGTATTGTTAAAAATGTTTTTATTAGTATGACCTAAGCAGGGGGTCACCCCTTTGAGTGTGGACTGCTTGAGGTTTCTTCCTCATCAGAGGGAGTTTTTCCACTGTGTTCCACTGAGTTTACCACTGTCGCCTGTGCGCTTGCTCTAGGGACTGGTAAGGCTAGACCTTACTTTTGTGAAGTGCCTTGAGGCAGCTTTGTTGTGATTTGATGCTATATAAATGAAATAAATTAATACAGTCCTTCATACGAACTAGTATTTGTCCCTTGTGTGTTATTTATTTATCTCATGTCATTAAATTGTCCTTTATGTTGGTATATCTTCTTGCCCTCCTTGGTTTAGTATTTCTTGCATTATTTGGTATAATTATTGTTTGTTGTTCTTCAGTACTTGCCAATGTGTACCAGGCAGGTTTGAGTCCAAGTATGAAGCAACTGGGATGAGGATTAGCATCTCCAAATCTGAGACCATGGTCCTCTACTGGAAAAGAGTGGATTGTTCTCTTTGAATCACAGGGAGAGTTATTACCTCAAGTGAAAGAGTTCAAGGGTTTCTCAGGGTTTTGTTCATGAGTGGGGTTAAGATGGAGCTTGATATCAACAGTTGGATTGGTGCTGCAGCTGAGGTCCTGTAGAAGCAGAATACTGGAATGTTATTGTTAATAAAGTGCTGAGCCAGAAGGCGAGGTGCTCAATTTGCAAACAGATTTACGTTCTGATCCTCACCTATGGTCAAAAGCTTTGTGTAATGAATGAATGAATAAGGTAGCGGATACAAGCGTCAGAAATAAGGTTTCTCTGTCTGATATCTGAGCTTACGCTCAGGCACCGGGTGAGAAGCTTAAACACCCCGGAAGCACTCGGTTTGGAGCCATTGCATCTTCACATTGACAGGAGCCAGCTAAGATCATTTCAGTGGTACCAAGGAGATCTGGTACCAAAGACATCCAATTATCACATGAAGTCATTGGTCACGATCCAGTTCTCATAACTATACTCTAAGACAGGAAACACTAGAATCTTAAAGACTTGGATTTTGTTCTCCTGTAAAAAATATTGACACCACCAAACACCTCCATCCAGTGACCTCATGACTCCATAAGTTTCTCCCAGGTGTCTTTTGATCTCAAATGCTGAGGACCCACCAACATGAAGGTCAGTAAACCTTTCCATGCCAACAAAAACACCTAGGTCTCTGGTTTCCACAACCCTTCCCAACACCAAGTACAAGCAGGTAAAGAACAGTGTAGGAACTAGAATGCATCCCTGAAGAATGCCCTGCCTCTGCTCTGCACAGCACTCACAGTATCTATGAGCTATGATGTCCAGCAATTTCTTGGGAATTACACAAATTCTCAGGATGTCCCAGAGAGCAGTCCGATCAACTGAATTGAACACTTTGTGAATCTATAATGTAAATGTATAAAATGTAAATTTAGTTTGCGCCCAAAGTGCTAGTAGATTTCACACCATGCACAAATCTTCGTACACTGGGTTTAACTGGTTTTGTGTCAGTTACACCGTGGTTATGACACACACATACACACACAACTTAATAGATCCTTGTCTTTTGGTGGAGTTGTGGATTCTATGTCATGTGACAGTTATTATTTGGGTGATGTCACTAGTGTGCAATTTTGGTACTATTTGTTGTGCATTTTTCTCCGATCCATTTCACTGTACTGTACAGCTCCATTAGCCTCTCATAAAATACTTCCATGATATTAGGAAGGTAAGTCCAGCAGCCGCAGAATTCACAAGGACATCTTTAGTGGCAGTCTGTCGGCAACAGCCTGCCAGCCTAATTTTAAGTATCAATAAAATAAAATGATGCTGATCTATTTTGGTGTCATATAAAACAAATAATGAATGTTTTTTGTTCATGCAATGGAAAGAATAGTTTTAGAAGCTGAAAAATGTTTTATCTTTCATTCACTCATTCACTCATCTTCAACAGCTTACTCCAATTAAGGGTCTTGAGCGCGGGGGGCTGGAGCCTAGCCCGACAGTCACAGGGCATGAGGCAGGGTCCACCCTGGACAGGATGCCAGTCTGTCTGATTTATCTTTCAAATACTGCAGATATTCTTACCATTGCATGAATGGAAATCATTCATTATTCATTTGACTCATTTCATGTTTTTTGGGGGGGGGGTGGGGGGGGGGGGTCAGAATTTTATATGAGAGGTCATGTTTGGAAAAATTTAATGCATCAGAAAGACAAAAATGAAGTTTAACACAGCATAAAATAATCATTTCTGCAGCTGCACTTTGCTCTGATGAGTAAAAATAAGCGCTGTTTTGTAATAAATGACAAATCTAATTTTCTCATATACAGACACTAAATAACCATTAAGGAATGCTGTCTAATTATACAGTTTAATGCAAAATTCACAATAAAGCCACTTGCTGTGAGACATTCCTCTTAAACCTAGGATTAATGGTTAACATTTACCATTTCTTGTAACCAGATTATTATAATCTTGTTAGAGATAATCCATTGCTCCCTAACCCTGGCATTCCACTATTCTGCATGTTTCAGAGGAGCAGCTGGGGCTGAACGATACTAAATGCAAATGTAATCTTTGCTGCAACATCAAGTCCAATAAAAAAATAAAAATGGGTCGCAGCAAAGTATCTCATTACAGAAATACTCAATTTTCCTCTCAAATGCTTTGTTCAAATTTAATTAAAACATCAGTAACACAAAAGGCACATCAGACACTGCTTCTCAGTTTTGCCTGCACCAACCAGCATATTGATGATAAAAGCTTTTAGTAATGATTAGCAGGACAGTGGACTTTGTATTGGGGTGCTTCTCCACCTTTGCCATCTCAGGCAGCATCTCTGCAGCCTGTCACCCATTAAATGTCCTCTGAAGGACCAATGTTTCATTAATGGGTGGCGCTACTTTGTTGAGGTGCCGCGCTTCTGAAAGTGGCTACTGCCAGACGCTTGTGTAATCCTGACACACTGCCAGGGCTGCTGATCTCTGGTCTGCAGCCACCCACGTTTTTCAGTAGAATTAATAGGGACAGCACGGTGAATGAGGTCAGGAAGAAAGGAGCGAGAGAAAACAGAGGAGAGGAATCAATGTCATGATGGCGGACTGGGAACAAATTATATTTGTATAATGCTCGTTGTGCTTCTGAAAGAGCACAGGTTTGATATTTGGCAGAATGAATAGCAGTCTACTGTTGTATTGTCATGTTGCCATGAGGCTCGAAATCAGGAAATACTGACACACAAAAGCACAACGTGAAGCATGAGTGAAGCAGTTGAGTTGGGAATCAGTCCGATGAGTAAGAGTGGACTGTTTTCTCTGGTTCAGGAGTGAGCTGATGGACTGCAAGTATTTAAAGCTGTACTGCCTCTGGGTTTTTAAGATTTAAGTCATAAAAGGAATTTTCTTTGCCACCACTATTATTTTATTCCTTAGTATTTAAATAAGGGATGCTTAATATGATGTTGCCAATATGATCAAAATTCATGCTCTCTAGAAACAATTTAAGATTTCTCCCCCTGAAGGGGACAATTTCAAGCGATCAGCAATGAACTACATTTGGTAGCAATGTAGGTCATTGTAGGCTTATTTTTTTGTTCAAACAAAATAAGCCATGATGGTGGGAAACGCTCTGAAACATCTTATTTCTGTATAAGTCTAATAGTAAGTCCCTTCGTCTGCTCCCTTGTTTTCACTTGGGGTCACTACAGCAGATCCAAGGTGAATCTGCATGCTGATTTGGCATACGTTTTATGCCGGATGTCCTTCCTGGTACAACTCCACACTGCATGGAAAAATGTGTCAGGGGTAGGGTTTGAACCAGGAACATTTTGCACTGAAATCAAGCACACTAACCACTTTGCCACCACCTATTTCTGCATAAATCTAATATGTTTCTCATATATTTTGTAAATATTACCGAGAAATAAACACTTTCTAAATCTAAAAATGCTGTTTTTGAAACCAAATAACACCTCTGAAGTGATTTGCAAGGCATGGTAGCGTGCAAGGCATTTGCAAGGCATGGTAGCGTGCACAATCTAGGAATGTGCATCATGCACCTGCATCAGGTCAAAGGTAATCTCAAATCCTCACACATGCGCACACGCGTTTCCTCCTGTAGTTTTGTCTTCTCAGTGAGGCTGGAGTTGTTCCAGACTCTGTGGCTTAGTCTTGCCATAACTGCCACTGCCTTCGCAATCCTGCTGTTAATCTCTGCATCAATGGAGAGTGAGTTAGAGATGGTTGACCCAAGGTACGTGAAATGCTCCACAACTTCCAGCCTGTAGCCATCAATGTCAATATTTGGGGGAGCAACTGTGCCCTGTGCCAAGACGGTTGTCTTCTTTGGGCTGATGGTCAGTCCGAACTCCTTGCAGGCATGAGAGAGGCGATTAACAAGTTGCTGCAGACTGTCTTCGGACTGTGATGTCAAGGCTGCATCGTCAGCAAAAGTCGGTGAAGTCAGGCGATGTTGAAGAGCTTGCCGTCGACCCTGGTGTGAATGTACACCCCCTCACTGCAATCATTCAAGGGGTACTGAAGGAGCACGGAGAAGAAGAGTCCGAAGAGCGCTGGTGCAAGGACACAGCCCTGTTTCACCCCACCGCTAACTGGGAGGCCTCTGATGTTGCACCACTGAAGCAAACTGGATTGTGCATGTTCTTATGGAACGAAGAGACCACTGCGAAGAGTTTTGGGGGACAGCCGATTTTCTGCAGGAGCCTGAAGAGTCCACTTCGACTAACCAAGGCGAAAGCCTTGGTCAGGTTGATGAAGGCAATGTAGAGTGGCATTTGCTGCTCTTGACACTTCTCCTGCAGCTGGCATATTGAAAAGATCATGTCCACGGTAGACCTCCCAGCTCGAAAGCCACACTGGGACTCTGGGTAAACACGTGAGGGCAAGGTCTGTAGACGCGCTAAGGCAATACGGGTGAAGGCCAACAGTGCTGAGAAGGGAGATGCCTCAATAATTATTGCAGTCACTTCTGTCTCCTTTGTTCTTAAACAAGATGATGATGTTTGCATCTTGCATGTCCTGGGGAATGTGTCTCTGTTCCCAGCAGAGGCAGAAAAGATTGTGCAGGTGTTTTTAGCAGCACAGGTTTCCCACTCTTTAAGACTTCTGATGGGATGCTGTCACTCCCTGGGGACTTCCTACTAGCAAGGCAGTCAATGACTTTTCTAAGCTCTTCCATGGTTGGTGGCATGTCTAGCTCTTCCATGACTGTCAGATCGGGGATGTGCTCAAGGGCTGTGACTGTGACAATGTTCTGGGTTGCATACAGCTCAAGATAGTACTCAAGCCAGCATTGCAGCTGATCCCCCTGGTCTCTGATGACTTTGCCTGTCTTTGACTTGAGTGGGGCAGACCTGGAGGTAGATGTGCATGTTGCCTTTTTGATGCCTTTATACATGCCCCTTGCATCCCCAGTGTCAGCAGCTGTCTGTACACTGCTGCAGAGGTTCAGCCAGCATGAGTTGGTGCAGTGGCGGGCGGTTTGTTGGCCTTTTCTCTTGGCAGCTTTGAAGGCTTCTAATGTGCTGGGACTGGGTGCTGCATTGTAGGCCAGGAGGGCTCCCCTCTTGGCCTCACTCCCAGGGTGCCTCATACCAGTCTGCGTTGATGGCCGAGTTATACACAGCATCTCGGAGGTGGGACCACTTGGCATCAATGACACCCTCCTCACCTTCCGGTGTATCTTCAGTGAGGACTTCTTGCAACTGGCTGCTGTACTGCTACATTTTCTCTGAGCTGCCAACACAGCAGGTGTTGATGCATGGGCGAGCCTTCTTCTTGGAATGGTGCAGCTTCCTTGGAGCAACGTGTACCTTGCTGGCCATGAAGAAGTGATCTGTATCGCAGTCTGCATTTTGGTAGCTGTGGGTGAGGAAAACACTGGCAAGATCTGCACACCTGCTGATGACTAGATCCAACTGGTGCCAGTAGCAGGACCGCGGGTGTTTCCAAGACACCTGGTGGATATCCTTGCATTTGAAGAAGGTGTTGGTCACACATAGACCATGATAGTAGCACAGCTCCATCAGTCATTGGCCGTTGTCATTGATTTTGCCCCTTCCGTAGACATCTAGGCAGGTGGGCTAGGCCTTGTGATCAGCACTCACTCTGGCGTTGAAGCCTCCGAATAGGTAGAGGCCTTCTGTGATGGGAATCCCACATATCACTTCATCTAGGGACTCGAAGAGCTGGTCTTTTTCGTCTGGGTTGGAGTAGAGGGTTGGAGCGTATGCACTGACGATGGTTGCTGGGCATGAAGCTGTTGAAAGCCGGAGGGCAAGGATTCTCTCGCTGCCAGTTGACAGTGGCTCAATGTATGTGACAGGGTGTCTTCACAACAAAACCAACACCGTGCTGACAGGATTCATCCAAGGACTTTCCATGTCCTTGGATGACTTTCCAAGGACTCTTGCTTGCCTCTACTGGTGGTTGGCTCTCACTGTGGTATTGTATCACTTCCTGTTCCGGAGCACAGCGGTGTTTTTCTGTATCTGTTAGCTGTTTAATCTGCGCAGTTAGATTGATCTAGTTATCTAGATTACGATTTGTTTCCCAGTGTAATCTTTACGTGCCTTAACTAAAGCACTCCTTCTGCTGAATCACCTCTAAATTATTTACACATTAGTCACTTTGCGTGTTTTTAGGAATCCGCTAGCTTAGCGTAGCTACTAGCTCTTAGCCGATTTAGCATGGCGGCTTCTCCTGTCTCTCCCGCACTTTTCTGCTCTGGGTGTGAAATGTTTAGTTATTCCTCGGCCTCCTTTAGCAGTAACGGTACTTGTAATAAGTGTAGCTTATTCGTAGCTTTGGAGGCCAGGCTGGGCGAATTGGAGACTCGGCTCCGCACCGTGGAAAATTCTACAGTTAGCCAGGCCCCTGTAGTCGGTGCGGACCAAGGTAGCTTAGCCACCGTTAGTTACCCCCTGGCAGATCCCGAGCAGCCGGGAAAGCAGGCTGACTGGGTGACTGTGAGGAGGAAGCGTAGCCCTAAACAGAAGCCCCGTGTACACCGCCAACCCGTTCACATCTCTAACCGTTTTTCCCCACTCGACAAAACACCCGCCGAGGATCAAACTCTGGTTATTGGCGACTCTGTTTTGAGAAATGTGAAGTTAGCGACACCAGCAACCATAGTCAATTGTCTTCCGGGGGCCAGAGCAGGCGACATTGAAGGAAATTTGAAACTGCTGGCTAAGGCTAAGCGTAAATTTGGTAAGATTGTAATTCACGTCGGCAGTAATGACACCCGGTTACGCCAATCGGAGGTCACTAAAATTAACATTAAATCGGTGTGTAACTTTGCAAAAACAATGTCGGACTCTGTAGTTTTCTCTGGGCCCCTCCCCAATCGGACCGGGAGTGACATGTTTAGCCGCATGTTCTCCTTGAATTGCTGGCTGTCTGAGTGGTGTCCAAAAAATGAGGTGGGCTTCATAGATAATTGGCAAAGCTTCTGGGGAAAACCTGGTCTTGTTAGGAGAGACGGCATTCATCCCACTTTGGATGGAGCAGCTCTCATTTCTAGAAATCTGGCCAATTTTCTTAAATCCTCCAAACCGTGACTATCCAGGGTTGGGACCAGGAAGCAGAGTTGTAGTCTTACACACCTCTCTGCAGCTTCTCTCCCCCTGCCATCCCCTCATTACCCCATCCCCGTAGAGACGGTGCCTGCTCCCAGACTACCAATAACCAGCAAAAATCTATTTAAGCATAAAAATTCAAAAAGAAAAAATAATATAGCACCTTCAACTGCACCACAGACTAAACAGTTAAATGTGGTCTATTAAACATTAGGTCTCTCTCTTCTAAGTCCCTGTTGGTAAATGATATAATAATTGATCACATATTGATTTATTCTGCCTAACAGAAACCTGGTTACAGCAGGATGAATATGTTAGTTTAAATGAGTCAACACCCCCGAGTCACACTAACTGTCAGAACGCTCGTAGCACGGGCCGGGGCGGTGGATTAGCAGCAATCTTCCATTCCAGCTTATTAATTAATCAAAACCCAGACAGAGCTTTAATTCATTTGAAAGCTTGTCTCTTAGTCTTGTCCATCCAAATTGGAAGTCCCAAAAACCAGTTTTATTTGTTATTATCTATCGTCCACCTGGTCGTTACTGTGAGTTTCTCTGTGAATTTTCAGACCTTTTGTCTGACTTAGTGCTTAGCTCAGATAAGATAATTATAGTGGGCGATTTTAACATCCACACAGATGCTGAGAATGACAGCCTCAACACTGCATTTAATCTATTATTAGACTCTATTGGCTTTGCTCAAAAAGTAAATGAGTCCACCCACCACTTTAATCATATCTTAGATCTTGTTCTGACTTATGGTATGGAAATAGAAGACTTAACAGTATTCCCTGAAAACTCCTTCTGTCTGATCATTTTTTAATAACATTTACATTTACTCTGATGACTACCCAGCAGTAGGGAATAAGTTTCATTACACTAGAAGTCTTTCAGAAAGCACTGTAACTAGGTTTAAGGATATGATTCCTTCTTTATGTTCTCTAATGCCATATAACAACACAGTGCAGAGTAGCTACCTAAACTCTGTAAGGGAGATAGAGTATCTCGTCAATAGTTTTACATCCTCATTGAAGACAACTTTGGATGCTGTAGCTCCTCTGAAAAAGAGAGCTTTAAATCAGAAGTGTCTGACTCCATGGTTTAACTCTCAAACTCGTAGCTTAAAGCAGATAACCCGTAAGTTGGAGAGGAAATGGCGTCTCACTAATTTAGAAGATCTTCACTTAGCCTGGAAAAAGAGTCTGTTGCTCTATAAAAAAGCCCTCCGTAAAGCTAGGACATCTTTCTACTCATCACTAATTGAAGAAAATAAGAACAACCCCAGGTTTCTTTTCAGCACTGTAGCCAGGCTGACAAAGAGTCAGAGCTCTATTGAGCTGAGTATTCCATTAACTTTAACTAGTAATGACTTCATGACTTTCTTTGCTACAAAATTTTAACTATTAGAGAAAAAATTACTCATAACCATCCCAAAGACGTATCGTTATCTTTGGCTGCTTTCAGTGATGCCGGTATTTGGTTAGACTCTTTCTCTCCGATTGTTCTGTCTGAGTTATTTTCATTAGTTACTTCATCCAAACCATCAACATGTTTATTAGACCCCATTCCTACCAGGCTGCTCAAGGAAGCCCTACCATTATTTAATGCTTCGATCTTAAATATGATCAATCTATCTTTGTTAGTTGGCTATGTACCACAGGCTTTTAAGGTGGCAGTAATTAAACCATTACTTAAAAAGCCATCACTTGACCCAGCTATCTTAGCTAATTATAGGCCAATCTCCAACCTTCCTTTTCTCTCAAAAATTCTTGAAAGGGTAGTTGTAAAACAGCTAACTGATCATCTGCAGAGGAATGGTCTATTTGAAGAGTTTCAGTCAGGTTTTAGAATTCATCATAGTACAGAAACAGCATTAGTGAAGGTTTCAAATGATCTTCTTATGGCCTCGGACAGTGGACTCATCTCTGTGCTTGTTCTGTTAGACCTCAGTGCTGCTTTTGATACTGTTGACCATAAAATTTTATTACAGAGATTAGAGCATGCCATAGGTATTAAAGGCACTGCGCTGCGGTGGTTTGAATCATATTTGTCTAATAGATTGCAATTTGTTCATGTAAATGGGGAATCTTCTTCACAGACTAAAGTTAATTATGGAGTTCCACAAGGTTCTGTGCTAGGACCAATTTTATTCACTTTATATATGCTTCCCTTAGGCAGTATTATTAGACGGTATTGCTTAAATTTTCATTGTTACGCAGATGATACCCAGCTTTATCTATCCATGAAGCCAGAGGACACACACCAATTAGCTAAACTGCAGGATTGTCTTACAGACATAAAGACATGGATGACCTCTAATTTCCTGCTTTTAAACTCAGATAAAACTGAGTTATTGTACTTGGCCCCACAAATCTTAGAAACATGGTGTCTAACCAGATCCTTACTCTGGATGGCATTACCCTGACCTCTAGTAATACTGTGAGAAATCTTGGAGTCATTTTTGATCAGGATATGTCATTCAAAGCGCATATTAAACAAATATGTAGGACTGCTTTTTTGCATTTACGCAATATCTCTAAAATCAGAAAGGTCTTGTCTCAGAGTGATGCTGAAAAACTAATTCATGCATTTATTTCCTCTAGGCTGGACTATTGTAATTCATTATTATCAGGTTGTCCTAAAAGTTCCCTAAAAAGCCTTCAGTTAATTCAAAATGCTGCAGCTAGAGTACTGACGGGGACTAGAAGGAGAGAGCATATCTCACCCATTTTGGCCTCTCTTCATTGGCTTCCTGTTAATTCTAGAATAGAATTTAAAATTCTTCTTCTTACTTATAAGGTTTTGATAATCAGGTCCCATCTTATCTTAGGGACCTCGTAGTACCATATCACCCCAATAGAGCGCTTCGCTCTCAGACTGCAGGCTTACTTGTAGTTCCTAGGGTTTGTAAGAGTAGAATGGGAGGCAGAGCCTTCAGCTTTCAGGCTCCCCTCCTGTGGAACCAGCTCCCAATTCGGATCAGGAAGACAGACACCCTCTCTACTTTTAAGATTAGGCTTAAAACTTTCCTTTTTGCTAAAGCTTATAGTTAGGGCTGGATCAGGTGACCCTGAACCATCCCTTAGTTATGCTGCTATAGACGTAGACTGCTGGGGGGTTCCCATGATGCACTGTTTCTTTCTCTTTTTGCTCTGTATGCACCACTCTGCATTTAATCATTAGTGATCGATCTCTGCTCCCCTCCACAGCATGTCTTTTTCCTGGTTCTCTCCCTCAGCCCCAACCAGTCCCAGCAGAAGACTGCCCCTCCCTGAGCCTGGTTCTGCTGGAGGTTTCTTCCTGTTAAAAGGGAGTTTTCCTTCCCACTGTAGCCAAGTGCTTGCTCCCAGGGGGTCGTTTTGACCGTTGGGGTTTTACATAATTATTGTATGGCCTTGCCTTACAATATAAAGCGCCTTGGGGCAACTGTTTGTTGTGATTTGGCCCTATATAAAAAAAAATTGATTGATTGATTGATGTCAAAAGAAGGTGTAAGTTGCCTCCTTGATGGTACTGCTGTCTGCCAGCCAAGTTTCCTGGAGGCAGGCAATGTCAACATTTAGTCGTGAGAGTTCCCTGTCAATGATGGCAGTTTTGCGGGCATTGTTAATTTGCTGCATATCAGCAGAAAGGCCAGGGCACATGGTCCTGACATTCCAGCTTGCAAAACGAAGAGCTGGGGTCTTCTTTCTTCTTTTGTCCTTGTTGCTTGGTGCAGAATGTGTGGCCTGCCTTTCGAGGATTACTCTAAGGTTCACGCATCCAGTGGAGCAAGCAAGCCATGGTGAGACAGCACCTTACTTGCTGGGGGCTGCCCATCTTGAGGCGGGCCGTTGCTGTCCATTGAGATGTGATGATCCCTCCCACCATCAGAAGTGACTCTTGGCACTCGTTTCCATCACCAAACAGATGAGCTTATAACCACTAAACTTCCACTTCTGGAGGTGTGCCGACATCTTGTGATGACGCTGGAGAGTCCTCTCAGTGCAGCTACAAAGCCTGGGCAGGCTAAAATCTGCTGTTGTCCATGCAGCAGGTCCCCGTCTCCACACTGTCAATGTTGTCCAAAGGAAAGGCAGAAGCCAATGCAGTTTGGCAGTGGCAGCATCGCAGGAGTTGCTGAGAAAGTGCTGGGGTTCAGCAACAGCTTTAGCATAAATACTGAACAAAATAATCTGCACAGCTGGTCTGCTCTGTGTAAAGCCACCTCCAGATCTGAAAAGCCAAGCAGAGTAGGTCCTACTCAGTACTTGGATGGGAGACATCTTAGGAACATGAGGTGCTGTGTGTCTGTTTCTTTAGGTAAAAATACAGTTGCGTCAGGAAGGACATCAAAAATAAAACATGTTCCAAATTCCAATGTGGACCTGTACTGGATCTGGATCTGCTGTGGTAACAAATAAAGGACAAATTTCACTTTGCTTTCCATTTCCAGGCATGAGAATGAGAAGTCCTGTAAAATCCTGAAAGTTAGCAGGGGGGTCTGGGGCCCACTGTGCAGAGCCCTGGTGAGAGGCCAGGTGGCTCCTGGGTTTTATGGCAATATTACACCTATTTTAATTCTTGTTTTGGCTTCAATAAAAAAAAACACTTTTCACATACACTGTATCTATAGATTGCCAGTAAAATGGAAATAATCTGAAAATGCAGGTACTGTTTTTCAAGAGTTATTTCTTACTATGATAATATGTGATTCTAGCCATAGCTGTGGAATTTCAGCCAGCTCGGCTGCACATACTTGATTCAGTGGACTCAGATCAAATTAATCAAAACCATTACTGGTTTCAAAGTCATCATGGTTCAAGTGCATAACTTTATTCTTAAATATTACAAGTAAATGGACTGCATTTATATAGCACTTTTCCATCTGCATCAGAAGCTCAAAGATCTTTACAGTTATGTCTTGTATTCACACAGACACACACCGATGCAGGCTGCTGCCATGCAAGGTGCTCACTACACACCAGGAGCAACTAGGACATTCAGGACTTTGTCCAAGGGCCCTTAGTGATTTTCAAGTCTGGTTGGGTTTTGAATGGAGGATTCTCTGGTCTGAAACCCAAAGTTTAACCACTAGACGATCACCTAAGTAGTAAGTTATTACTATTAAATAATGTTATTTTAAAAAAATACTAGAATGTGGTTAATATTATTATGTGCAATAAAAGTCTTTAAAATGTCTTCAAAAGTGGACCTTTAAGGGGTTTGGTGGACCCTTTCCCATCCCTCACCATGGTGGGTCCACCCCTGTAACCGAGGAAGACACACTCTATGTGCGAGCTGCAGAACAGACAACAAGAGAAAAAGGGTTCACTGGCTGTTTTTAATCACTGTTATCGGCTCTGCAAATTTGCTCTGCAAGACAGATTTGCACGGGTGATGAGCTAAAAGAGACTTACTTCGTATTCAAAGCAAAGTAGTGTGTTTGTGTATTTTTTACAAATACACAGCGCTGTGTGCTGGTTGCTGCTGCAGCAAACACTGACTGTGCGCTCCAACTTATAGACAACGCGAGAGGAAGCATGCGCTTTTTTAGTGAATCAAGTTTAACTGACTAAACAAATAAATAAACAAAATAAATAAAATAAATAATAAACTAAATAAACTAAATAAACAAAAAAAAAGCCTTTATCGAGTCAATTCTTATGAGAATCAGAGTTTTGATCTGTTTGTCACCAGGGTGCACAGAGGCTTTTGAGGAAATCAATGTGGAAAAGCCACACTCTGCAACCCCAGGGACATCACTGAAGCGAAGCACGCAGCTCCAACCCGTCCACTCAGTGTGGGATTTTACTACGAATGTATTGAAATAAACATTGTTATGACTTTAAGAACAAATGACACATGTTGTTTGTCAAACCATGAGGGTGGCCCAGATGGATCAGGGATCAGCTGTTATCCATTACACCATCTGCATCAGACACTTGCATCTGATGCAGATGGAAAAGCGCTATATAAATGCAATCCATTTACACCACTAATTCTAATACGTATATTCAGTAAAACTTCCAACAGTTCATTGCAAATCTAAATCATCTGAACACAGGGCCGTTTCAAGCATTTGGGGCTCCCAAGCAAAATGTACTTAGGGGCCCCCCTACGCCTCCCCACACCTCCACACCTATCCAAAGCCTACATGAACCACAGCAAAGACACACCATTTAAGCTCACACTTATAAAATATTTCTTTGACAGTGCATTTGAACATTTGAAAAAAAAAACCCACCACCATCCCATAATAATCAATATATCAAGAGAGTGCAAATTGTGTAGTAACTACAAAATCCAAAATACTTCAAAAAATGTGCACAGTAACTAAATCAAACATACTTTCAAAATGTTACTAAAAATACGAGGTCTGTCCATAAAGTATCGTACCTTTTTATTTTTTTTTTAAACTATATGGATTTGATTCATATGTTTTCACGTCAGACAAGCTTGAAGCCTTGTGCGCATGCGTGAGTTTTTCCACGCCTGTCAGTGACGTCATTCGCCTGTGAGCACGCCTTGTGGAAGGAGTGGTCCCGCCCCGTCATCGGATTTTCATTGTCTGGAAATTTGGAAGCGAGACAAAGGAACACCTCCGTTTCGGCGTGTCAGAGGACAAGTTTGGACATGTCCAGCTCTCCACAATTTCACTGATACTTACTGGACTGGTAAGCATTGAAAGCCGAGATAGACATGTCCAAACTTGTCCTCTGACACGCCGAAATGGAGGTGTTCCTTTGTCTCGCTTCCAAAGCGAATCGGTCGTGACGCGCGAAGCCTCCGCGTGGCTTTCCATGACAAAATCTCTTGTTAAAAGTGAAATCTGCTGGAAAATGGCTGATGTCCAGCTCTTGTGATAACCAGAGAAAGAGCACACAACGGTCTCGTATCCACAGAGCCATCAGCTCAGAAATGGTCCGGTGGCTTGTGCCGTGTCGTCGCTGCTCGGAGCACGGCGTGCTGAGTGTCCTTAAAGGGGTCCTTAAAGCTGTACTACCAGACCTTATTCTCTTGAAGCCCGTAAAATTTTCACCAAATGCCGGATAAATTTTTCGAATAGTTTCCAGCTGCCAGTCTCTAACAGCTTCTGAAAAAATTCTGATGGAAAAAACCCCAAATCATTCCGCCATTTCCAGACAATGAAAATCCGACGACGGGGCGGGACCACTCCTTCCACAAGGCGTGCTCACAGGCGAATGACGTCACCGACAGGCGTGGAAAAACTCATGCATGCGCACAAGGGTTCAAGCTTGTCTGACGTGAAAACATATGAATCAAATCCATATAGTTAAAAAAAAATAAAAAGGTACGATATTTTATGGACAGACCTCGTAAGTCATTAACAAACCAATATTTAAATGTGAACAGGTATAGTTGTTAATGCTGCATTTACACATAAAAACAAGTCACATATGCCACGAAGTATACATTTTTGGCCGCTTATCATGAATGTGATGATTTGAGGCAGAGGCGTCAGGTGTCCTTAGGAACAGCTGCGACCTGTTACCACGCATTACGATTAATGGCACATGTTGCTGGTGAATTATCAGGAACCAATACACATGGTCAAGAATCAAGTTCAGCGCTGTTGCTCACTGTTCTGCGCTACTGTGCGTAACAGCGCATCGTTACAGTCTGTGATGTTGTGAATGAGGCACCTTGTCTCCACACACACACACATACACACACACACACCCATATTCATCCATAACCTGCTGAACAATTCAGATCGCTCCAGTTTGCTCCTCAAAATCCACAGCTGAAGAACTTTGTAATTGCATGCTTAGTTGGGCTCTGTGCCGTGGAGTGGCACAGAAGGAGGAGGAGACGGAGAGAACCTGATGTGTGGCTTCACATGGCTCTCGTCTCGCTTGTTTTCCCAAACATCAGGCACAGCAGCAGCAGCAGCAGGTGGAACACCTGCAGGAGCGCGCTGAGGAGCATTGGAACGAGACTTTTAGCTGACTTGGTGTCACTGTCCTTCTTTGGCATATTGCAGCAATGAAACTGAATGCGGTGCAGCAGGGTTTAATTGTGCGCACGTCAGAGAAGAACGCTGTCACGCTCTATTAAGGATCACCACTAATCAAGATGGATCAACACGCTCAGTTGCAACCTCCATGACATGAGGCGAAATAAAGGTGGTGTGTGACATTCTTGGACAATTTTTTGACAGGCAAAAACATGCTCCACGAAAATCATGAATATCATGCACCAACACACACTATCAAGAAACCTATTCAGATGCGTTAAGTCATATTAAGATTGTCAGGAATGTGCCAAGAATTAAGTAAATATGACATTTGTTACACGTCCTGCCTATGTGTAAACGCAGCATAACTTAAGAGGAGCAGATGTGGTATCATAGATATTATGTTCGCATGTCTACATATGAGTCCTTGAGTTTTATGCTCATAACCCTACAGCATAGGGTGATGTGAGACTAAGGAAGTTGTCTGAGCATTGTTCAGTAGATTAGTTTTTTGGAAACTCAGTTGAAGATGCAACACTGTTAATATAACACAGCCAGGCAAATAGCTAACATAAATATTATATTTTGTTGATACGTAGGCCTAATTCATCCAATGCAAATTACCACTTACCGCAGTCCTGTTTTTTTCTTTTCTTCCTCTTCCTTTCTCTTCTTTCTTTTCTGGCTTCCTGACAGATAACTGAAGTTTTATATTTTGCTGGTGTCCCAAGTCCAGTCGAAATGAACTAGTACACATCAAGATGAGCTCCACCGCGCAACTTTGCTGCACATGCGCATCTCTCTCTACCCCGGACTTTACACCTCACCATTGAGTTGAGCTACGTCACGTGGCTGGCTACTGTGGGAGGGGCCACCTTGAGGGAGATTCCAATAATAGTGTCACTTTCCTGCAGTGGACTATCACAGAATTTAAAGGGGAACTCACACAGTTTGTCGTTGCATTAAATTCATAACTGGTCGTTGTCTGGGGACCCAAGGCCAGGTCTGGGCTCCAGGCAATTGATTGGCTTGTTTGCCTTATTACAGTGGGTCTGTCTGAACATACTAATAGTTGTACAGTTGTAGATGACAACTGCTGTTTGTCTTTCACTTGTATTGTGTATCAAATGGGCCATGTTAATGTAGATTGCATCTGATCATCTGGGACTGTAGGTGGCCCTCCAAAGTGCAGATAGCCAGAACCAAAACACTTTGCAAATCTAAACACCATGTGCAAAGCATGCATATTCACAAAAACATGGCATACTAACGTTCCATGCTAACGTTCAGATGTATCAAAAGTGAGGTAGTGATGTATCAAAAATGACTATAGGAATGCTCAGCGTGCCACGCAAAAACTATGGCTAGTGTTCACACATTTCTACAGCTATTGTTCCACTGCCAACCTGTAGAGGTGATGCTGGGAACCATTAATAGTGTGAAAACAAGATGTCATCATAGTGATGTGCACATCAGAGACACACTTATGAACAATTAACACACCCAAGTGTTTGCAATTATATGGGTGGGCATAAAATCATACGCAAAGTGATGCGTAAAATGGTATCTCTGTCTGCCTGTCTCTCTCCAATATGAATGGTATTGGAACCCGATACCGTGATCGGATCGGTTTCATCCCTAGTAATAACAAGTAATGAAGATGGTTAAGGGAAATGTATTGGAGTAAAAGTATACATTTTATGAGGAAATGTAGTGGAGTAAAAGTGAAAGTCAACAGAAATGTCAATAACAAAGTAATATTCAATATTCGATATTATCAATATTATTAGAATATGTCAATATTCTACTTAAGTATAGTAACTATTTCTACTTTGTTACATTAGAACACTGTTTCTTTGTGCATGATCCAGCATGCAGGTGCCTCACTGTTTTTACTGCTGTGTTGTTGGCTTGCTCAGTAATTTTGTCCACAAATGTCAGGTCCAATTAGCATTAATCCATTAATATCAGGGTGGCATTTGCAGTAATGTTATTTCATGTTGTTGTGGTGAAGAAAGAGATTCAAGTCAAAGCTGCAAATGTTACAGCCATTACCTACATGCAGTAACTGAAATAATGGCATCACATACAGACATGACTCAAGTGAGATTTATTTTTGGTGCATGAATTTTGTGGCAATAAAATCACACTTTGCACCACTGATCAAATATGTAGTGGCAACAAACACACCCAAGAATTTAACACTTTTACACAGTACAGACCTAAAATCAGGTAGACTATGTCTTTTATGAATATGTATACCTCCATGCAAGAACAATAAAATTAGCAACCAAACAAACATTTGTCATTTGGCTTATTTATCGTTAACTGTAAAACATTACACTCATGCTCACATAACATTAAGGTCTTTTTGCCAAGGGTTGTGTCGCACATAAACATTGGTTACACAACCTGCACAATTTCCAGCTGTATTTTTCTGTTTCTTTCTTATCTGTAAACTTTCAGAAAATGGATACAAACGTGAACCAAATGATGCAGAGTGCAGACAGAAGGCTCTGCCCATATCCGTATATAACCCTGAGCATACCATATTTTCCAGAATATAAGTCGCACCAGGGTATAAGTCGCACTTAAAAAAATGCAAAATGCGAGGAAACTGCTTCTTTCAGCCACTGAACAAATAACCGTACGAGGGTAGGCTGAAAAGTTCTAAGGCTCACCAAGAAGGAGAAATGCCATTTCAATAAAACTTGGCATGCATTAAGTTCAACTCTTCCAATGACTAACTGTGTTATTTTCTTCCAGGTTGTAAGGTAGTTTGTGGTTCATAGCCAAGTTTGAAAGTTCGTGGTAGAGGGAAATGGCAAAAATGGACAAAATCTGGCATCGCGGTGTGATTAAGTACCTGCATAAGAAGGGGTTAAAGCCCAAGGACATTCATGCGGATATGGTTGCTACATTAGGGGATGAATCTCCCTCCATATCTACAGTGCAGAAGTGGGCAGGTGAATTTAAGAGGGGCAGAGAGAGCCTTGAAGACGACCCAAGGTCTGGGCGGCCTGCAACAGCCACAACCCAGAAAAACATTGACCTTGTTCATGAAATGGTGATGGACGACAGACGATCAACAATTAATCAGCTAGTAGATGCTGTGAAAATATCCCGTGAGAGAATTGAACACATTCTGCATGAAGAACTTGGAATGTCAAAGGTGTCAGCTCAGTGGGTGCCACATCTTCTGACGCCTGATCAGAAACGCACCAGGCTAGTCATGTCGAAGGCAAACTTGGCGCAATTTGAAGAGGATCCAGCCAATTACATGGAACGTTTTCTTACCCAGGATGAGTGTTGGGTTCACCACTTTGAACCAGAGACAAAAAACAATTGATGCAGTGGAAACACCCAAGGTCACCACCTCCAAAGAAGGCAAGGTCGTTTCGTCTGCGGGGAAGGTCATGGTTTCAGTTTTCTGGGATGCCAAGGGCATTGTGTTCATGGACTATCTTGAAAAGGGACAAACCATAAATGGACAGTACTATTCTAACCTACTGAGACAGTTACGCGAGGCTATCAAAAAGATGTGACCAGAAAAGCTGACGAAAGGGGTGATGTTCCATCAAGACAATGTCCCAGCTCACAAGTCAACAGTGGCCATGGCCACTATCCACGAGTGTGGATTCGAACTGGTAGATCACCCACCATACTCCCCTGACTTGGCACCCTCGGACTTTCATCTGTTCCCAAACCTGAAAAAAAAACTTGGCTGGGAAGCACTATCGGAACAATGATGAGGTGATGGCTGCCGATAAGGACTATTTTGACTCTCAAGATGAAAGCTTCTATGCCATGGGAATCAAAGCACTCAAGCACCGCTGGAAGAAGTGTGTGGAGTTACAGGGAGACTATGTAGAAAAATAATCCTGAATTTGTTCAATTCGACAACTGCATCATAGTCAGCCTTAGAACTTTTCAGCCTACCCTCGTATGTGGAAAAAGTGAAGTGCTGTGAATACTTTCCAGATGCACTGTATGTGAGGTGAATGTACCATGGAGAAACAGCCTGCGAGGCAGGCCTGGTGGCCCATACCACCAACCGAAGGTTTCTCCCTCTTGACGTGGACCAGGCTCTTCTCGTGGATCTTCTCACCTACGGTGGCCGCTGGAATCACGTTTTGTGATCAGAGGACAGACTGGGTTTTAATCTTTTGGGACTTTTCCTCTTCCAAATTGAATAATTAACAGTGTATTATCACACATAATTTTTGAGCCGAACTCTGACCTCTTCTAGGTTACTATTCTATGTGGAACATTTCCCAAAGTGACAGAGGGATCTAACGCACATATGGTAAGCGGCATTTATCTGTTTACTGATTATGTTGTTACTCTGCTGTCGACAAGAACATCTTTTCGTTTACGGCATAGCAAATGCGGGAACAGTGCACAGGAACAACTGTGTGTTGCAGCTGTTTGTGTCATTCGACAGCACTATTTGCTGTTTGCCAAAAACATTTGTTCATATTTGTTTGCTTAAAAAGTGAGAATGACTGCTAGCTGTATTTTGTCTGGACCCTGACATGAGGAAAAGCTCAGTATAGTAACACCATCATGATCACTCATATAACGAACACTTTAATTGTGACCCGACTCGGTTCTAAACGTATGTGGCGTTGGGGTTTGGTTCTTTTCAGGTGTTTTGTGTTCTTTTCATGTGATTTTAGCCCTCTGTCTCCTGCTGCAGACGAACTTAGGAGAACTTTCCCCCCACTGCAGGAGAACTTTTCCTGCCACATTCTTCTCCTGCAGCGTGCCATGCAGCGTGCCGTGCAGCGTGCCGTGCAGCGAGCGCTGCAGGCGTGAGTTTTTTTTGACCGGGGCCATTTCCCCCCTGAAACCTTTTAAATTTAGAACTCTCTGAAACACTATTGCCTGCATTTTGAGGGCCAAATTTTGTGAAGTGGTATTAATATGAGTGAAGCAAGGTGCAGTGGCGCAAAGCTCACTCATGGTACAGGGAGTCCCAAACAGGAAGTACCAAATTTTGAGTCAGCAGTGAAACAGGAAATGTCAAACACTTCCTGGATTGACACTTCCTGGATTGACAGACGAGATCTCATGGAATCTCGCAGGAATTCAGTGGTAAGTTCACACTGTGCCAAATTTTGAGTCCACAGTGAAACAGGAAATGTCAAATGTTGAACACTTCCTGGCATGGGTGTAGCTGGGTTGCACTGGACTTCCCTGAAATCTGATTGGACACCCCAGGTGCCACTGGGATAATTGACATGTCATGGCACAACACATCTGGTTGAAAAGAGCCATTTTGAAATCGATGACACTCATTGACTGCAAGTTCCATCCTGTAGTAGTTGGTGCTGTGTTCCACAAAAAGTTCTAATCCACCTTAGTAGAAGAAGAAAAATGTTTGAGCCAGTTTTGAATTTGAACACATCGTCTGAACCACAGACTCCTAGTTATATTGGTGAGTAAACAGTCATTTTCTAATGTCTAAATGATCTTCCTTAAACTCAAACTGATACAACTACAACTTGGTATAAATTTAATTAAAAAGGTAAACTATAACTTCCTGATGGAGTGGTTCAGAGGAGGTTTTTCTTAAAAAGACCTGGAAGTTCAGCTAATTTGACCATATTGTGCAGCCCTACTGTGAAGTAGCTGAAAAGTTAGAATCTGAATTTATATCAACATAAAAAATACTTAAAGTGGTAGGGGGCTAAGAGAGGGCATAGTTGGGGGGGGTCAGGGTTAGATTTTTAGCCATGCATATGCTCCTCAGAAGCATTTACTGAAAACAAGTTTGATGGACCTAAATGAGATGATGAGGACTCTTTATCCAGGCATGTGAGAATGCAAATCAAGAAAATGCTTAAAGTGGCAGGGGGTTAAGAGGGCCATAGTTGGGGGTTCTGGGGCCCAAACTCCCCAGAAGCAGAAGATTTTTTGGCCATGATTATGGTGTTTTTTGGGAACTATATTTTGTTAGCTGGGATGTGTTTGTGCACATGATCATGCACTAGTTTTATTTCCCTCACATAATCTGTTTCTCTCCTCTGTTGACCATTTATTCTCCTCCACATTTCTTTCTGCATTCTTTTTGTTTATGTTTCACCTTCAACTGCTCTCTCTCCATGCATCTGTTCTTCCTGCACAGTATTTCCCCCTCTCTCTCATGTCCCCATACTTTCACTGTTAACTGCTTGGTGTTCTGTTTAAGCCACATTTATGTTCACCACCATTGCCAGATTGTTTTAAATTCTGCCCTAGCTCTCCCATGTTCAGTTTATTCTTCATCTTCTCTTTGTGTATGACCTCTCTGCTGTTTGTGACCTTGGAGTTTGTCTGCTGGATTCAACTCATTTGCATGGTAGGACTGAACTTTATTATTGATCTGTTCTCGATCATTGGAGTAACCTTGACGTTTCCTTCAGAAAGACTGTCACCTGTTGGAGTGTTTTTCTGTGTACCAACCTTGGCTGACATCAACAGCCGGGCTCCTGTTTGCAAGTTCAATTGATTTCTAAGAACTGTTACATATCCATCCATAGTCTATACCAACTTACTCCAATTAATGGTCACAGGGGGCTGAAGCCTATCCAGCACTACTGTAACATATGCATTTGTGCAGTAAAACTGCTTTTGTCTGAAACATTTCCTCTCTCTCTCTCTCTCTCTCTCTCTCTCTCTCTCTCTCTCTCTCTCTCTCTCTCTCTCTCTCTCTCTCTCTCTCAGAATGTTGCACAGACTCACAGCAAGTTGACACATTCAGTGACAGTGGGGCTGCTTCCTTGGTAGCACGCAGTCACATAATAAGTTAGCCCACATGTTCTCTATCTTTATCTATGGTTTAAACATCAAGCTCCACTATTTTCAATCAATCAATCAATTTTTTTATATAGCGCCAAATCACAACAAACAGTTGCCCCAAGGCGCTTTATATTGTAAGGCAAGGCCATACAATAATCATGTAAAACCCCAACGGTCAAAACGACCCCCTGTGAGCAAGCACTTGGCTACAGTGGGAAGGAAAAACTCCCTTTTAACAGGAAGAAACCTCCAGCAGAACCAGGCTCAGGGAGGGGCAGTCTTCTGCTGGGACTGGTTGGGGCTGAGGGAGAGAACCAGGAAAAAGACATGCTGTGGAGGGGAGCAGAGATCGATCACTAATGATTAAATGCAGAGTGGTGCATACAGAGCAAAAAGAGAAAGAAACAGTGCATCATGGGAACCCCCCAGCAGTCTACGTCTACAGCAGTATAACTAAGGGATGGTTCAGGGTCACCTGATCCAGCCCTAACTATAAGCTTTAGCAAAAAGGAAAGTTTTAAGCCTAATCTTAAAAGTAGAGAGGGTGTCTGTCTCCCTGATCTGAATTGGGAGCTGGTTCCACAGGAGAGGAGCCTGAAAGCTGAAGGCTCTGCCTCCCATTCTACTCTTACAAACCCTAGGAACTACAAGTAAGCCTGCAGTCTGAGAGCGAAGCGCTCTATTGGGGTGATATGGTACTACGAGGTCCCTAAGATAAGATGGGACCTGATTATTCAAAACCTTATAAGTAAGAAGAAGAATTTTAAATTCTATTCTAGAATTAACAGGAAGCCAATGAAGAGAGGCCAATATGGGTGAGATATGCTCTCTCCTTCTAATTTTGTCTGTTATTAAATCACTAATCAAGCTTGTCACCTGAACACAGTGGTAAATTCAACCAATCAGCTTTATTCCCTGAATAGTACAAGTAACAGGTCTGTTTCCACCTTTGTGTGTGTGTCTCCATTGCAGGGCCCTCACCTGAAAATTTTTTGGAGTCCCTACTTTGAGGTAGGTACCTCTAAGCGATTGATGAACTCATATAGGAAAAGATGGCTTGATACCACAAGCAGAAGAAACAAAAAAGCTGGGATAGCAGACGTAACAGGTGTTGTTGGTTTCCTCCTCAGTGGTCAAGGTCCAGCAAATGTTTGAATCTTCAAGGAAGAATAAGAAAATCTACATGTTGTATCAGTGCACTTGGATACCCTTGAAAATAACCAAACCACAAAACAGTGTTGAGAGAAATTAGTAAAAATTAAAGCAGGACTACAAATGTCTGAAAGAATACAACATAAGTGACTCACACACTGTCGTGCTGTAATGTGGGGACAAAAGACTTATTGCTTTGTTTGACCGCGGACTGACACAGTGGTGGACACTGCGTCAAGAAGCTTGGAATCAAGGTAGTGGTGGATTCAAGGTGGTCCCCATATTTAAAAACAGGAGAGTGTGTGCCAATTACAGGGGTATCACACTACTCAGCCTCCCTGGTAAAGTCTACTCCAGGATGCTGGAAAGGAGGCCAATACTCAAATCTCTGATTGAAGAGGAACAATGTGGGTTCCATTCTGGTCATGTAACAACCGACCAGCTCTTCACTCTCACAAGGATCCTGGAGGGTGCCTGGGAGTATGCCCATCAAATCTGCATGTGCTTTGTGGAGTTGGAGAAGGCGTATGATTGGGTAATCTGGGAGATACTGTGGGAGGTGCTGCGGGAGTATGAAGTGAGGGGGTCCCTTCTCAGAGCCATCCAATCTCTGTACTCACAAAGTGAAAGCTGTGTTCGTGTGCTCGGCAGAATGTCGGACTCGTTTCTGGTGGGGGTTGCCTCCGCCAGGGCTGCACCTTGTCATTAATTCTGTTTGTGATATTCATAGGCAGGATATCGAGGTGTAGCCGGGGAGGAGGGTTTCCATTTTGTTGGGCTCAGGGTCTCATCACTGCTTTTTCTGGATGATGTGGTCCTCTTGGCTTCATCAGCCTGTGACCTCCAACACTCACTGGATCAGTTCGGAGCCAAATGTGAAGTGGCTGGGATGAGGATCAGCGCCTCTTAATCTGAGGCCATGGTTCTCAGCAGGAAACCAATGGATTACCTACTCCAGGTAGGGAATGCGGTCGTGCCCCAAGTGAAGGAGTCAAGTATCACGGAGATTTGTTCACGAGTGAGGGGACAATGGAGTGTGAGACTGGCTGGAGAATTGGTGCAGCAGATGTGGTATTGCATTCGCTCTACCATAGTGTTGTGATGAAAAGGGAGCTGAGCCAAAAGGCGAAGTTCTCGATCTACTGGTCAGTCTTCGTTCCTACTCTCACTTATGGTAATAAGGGTTGGGTCATGACCGAAAGATCTAGATTGCGGGTAGAAGTGGCCGAAAGGGAGACACCAGCCACCCTCCTGAAGGCGGTCATCCGTGGAACAGACATCCGTTTGCTCCTTCACATTGAAAGGAGCCAACTGAGGTGCTTTGGGCATCTGGTAAGGATTCAAGATTCAAGATTCAAACAACTTTATTGAGCCCTAAAAGAGCAATTCATCTTCACACCCAATTACCTCAAACAAAAATACAGCAATTAATCCACAATTATGACTAGTTGAACGTAATAATGGCACACATCAGAATTAAAACATCTGCACATATACATTTGATGTGTTTATTTACGTTAAGCTTTGAAACAGTCTGTCATCCGAATTGTGGCAAAGAGTGTGTGTGGGCTGCAGCAGCATTTCTGTTGCATGGCCGAGCTCGAGAGGAGTGGCAGAGCAGAGGCCGGGGTGGGGAGGTGAGGACAGAAACACAAGGGGGGTAGGGGTGGGGAAGCGTGTGTCATGTGTGCAGATGAGTTCATATCAGTCTCTGTCCATGTATGCATAGAGTCTGGAATGGCCTTGACGACTGCAGATTGTAGCAGAGGGCAAATGAAGACAGAGCCAGATGCTTCACCAAGGCCATTGAAATCCTTCTGGAGGAAAACAAATGGGGTATTTTAACCTTCAGTAGCTGATAAGACTGCCATGTTTGGGTTAGGCAGAGAAGCCCAGAGTTCCAGTACAGGCTCTCTTTAACCGTTCAGATCCAATTGTAAATATCCACTGGTCTCCACCATCAATTCCTTTGCAGGGCAGACATTTGCTCCAAGATGATTTCCAATTTGCATTTAAGTTGAAGAGTTAATGCAGGATGCCCCCTGGGCACCTCCCTAGGGAGGTGTTCCTGGCACATCCATCTGGGAGGAGACCCCGGGGAAGACCCAGGACTATGTGGAGAGATTATGTCTCCACACTGGCATGGGAACACCTTGGTATTTCCCAGTCAGAGGTGGTCAGTGTGGCCAGGGAAAGGGAAGTCTGGGGTACCCTGCTGGAGCTGTTGCACCCACCACCCAAACCTGGATAAGCGGTTGAAGATGAATGATTGTGATGAGTGAAGGTAATCCTGCTTTTTCCTTTTGACATAAATACTTACTAGGTTGCCACTCAAAAATAAAGTTTCTAATTATTATTGTCCAATTTGTTTATAATGTGAAAAGAAAAAAGCTGACAAAATTTGGATGTATTATAATAATATTTACTGGTAGCCCAACAGCATCAAAGTTTTGTACTTTTTGGAAAAATTTGGATATGATAAATAACAATTGTTTTAACATAAACATAAGAATATTGTAGAAATACTGAAATGAAGGCTAGAAGGTGCTAACAATTACTTCAGAACTTAATAAGTGCTTTTTGATCAAAATCACATTAACACAAAAAAAAATTACTGAAAATATCACAATGCACTGTCCAGAGAATGACTTTACTGTAGCTTTAGGAACAGCTTCTTTTGTCCTCTTGTAGCTGTCCAGCTCACGCAGTAGCTGCAGATCATTTTGTGGAGCAGATGATGCACACATGCATGTGAACCAAGCCTTAAGGTACACCTTTATCACAAATGTGTTGAAACGACCAAGAGACAAGAGTTTATGTGCAGTCAGTCGGAACTGGGAACAAAAGATGTGTATCTTCAGACTGCATATGAGCTTTGCAATCATCTAACTCGATGGAAATTCCCCAGGAGCCCGAATGTGTACATCACCTTTGCAATCAGATCCCAGAAACAGCAGTGACAAGTGCAGGAGCTCTACGGTAATCATCTCTGGGATGAAACTCTGTTAGTTGTTGCTAAATGAAGCGAATGATATCACCCTTAACTGGATTGACAGCTAACGCTATGCAACTAGTCCACTTTCATAGACAGACTGGTCACTTGAGCCCCAGTTATATTACATGATATAGGAAACACTTCAGCTCATTGAGCTACCAGTAAATATCCATATATCTGAATGAAATTGTAGCAGTTAATATGTGTCATAGAAGGAAAAAATTAGGGGTTGGGACCTAGATAAAGTAAAAAAAAAAATTAAAAATTGGCCATAATATTGAGTGCCACCCTCCTAACATTTATATGCTAAGCAGCATGGTGGCTTAGTGGTTAGCCCTGATGCCTCACAGCCTGAAGGTTGTGGGATCACTTCCTGCCTGTTCCTTTCTATGGGGAGTCTGAATGGATTTTCCTTGGGCATTCCGGTTTTCTCCCACAATCAAGAACATGCGTAGTTATGGTCTACTCCTTTCTCCACTCCTAACCAAGGCAGGATCTCTACATCTGGAGTTGGTCCCTGGGCGCTGGACTGTGGCTGCCCACTGCTCCGAGTGGTTGGATTGCATCTAACTGCAGTTATGACGGGTTAAATGCAGAGGACAAATTCTGATGTATTTACATATGTACGATGACAATCAAGGCACTACCATGCACACAGAAGGCGTGTGCATGGTATTTAAAGAAGCGTATAGCACTCGCCACCCAACTTGCCACTACTTCCCACAAACACATCACACAATGTCACATGGTTGCCAACACTCGCTGGGGTGTGGCCAGTATTTTTAGAGTTGCCAATTGTCCCGCATTGGGTATTTACCCCCGTGTCCTACATCCCGTATGGATGTGTTTGGGACGACTATTAGTCACCCATTTGTGTGGGTCCATGCATGCTCCCGGACCCCCCTATTTACGCTCCACACCCTTGGCGCTCGTGGCCACGCACTGGTGTGTCCTGCATTAGTGAGTTCAATTGTTGGCAGGTATGTATTTTGAACATGCCCAAATCACTCAGCACTCCAAATCTGTGCTAAAATTGAAGAAAACAGAGACAAAGTTAATAAAACAACAGCCAGGAAGCGGCAAACGATGTGCAACATTAAACACCACTGAACAGCACGCGTGTGGAGTGGTCACACGCCGATCATATACCGTGCACTCACGACCAATACTGCGTGCTCGTGGTTGCCGCTTGCATGCCACCAATCCTCCTTCTGTGTGAGAGCAGCATAACACATCTAACATTAAAGTGTATAAGCCTGGTGGATCTTCACGGGTTCGTTCCTGTAAACGTTGGTGACATCTGGGAAGTAGGTCGGATTCTTGCGGTTGCAAGTGTAGCTTATGTGGTCGTGACAGTCAAGACAACTCAACGTCACGCCAGCAAAAAGGCCTGTGCGTTGTTTGATGACTTGTAATTCTTTTCACCGCATCCGTGCAGAAGTGAAAACCAGTCTGAATTGAATGAAAAATAGATGGACGAACACAATGTTACTCATCCATTTTGATGCAACATAAGAGAAGGTATCTGAAAGCCCGGGAGTGCCTCAAAGCACCGACGCAGTGCGCGAACAGAGAGACCAGCTGAGATCATTAGCATGAGAAATGGAAAGAAAGAGCAGATTGTGCACATGTATGTTTGGTGATGAGATCGAAAGGTTTGGGTTGGTCCCTCTGCTCACAAATACCCAGCAGGGAGGGAAAAGGCCTCGAACAAACTTGAGCCGGGGGTGTGCGAGGCTGCGCATCTCAGAGCAGATGTCTCAAACTGAAAAAGAGAAGAAGACAAAAGGCTCTGACGGATCTCAAGCTTAAATCCGTCTGCCTAAATCTGTGAAGCACCAGCGGAGCGTCGGCGGCTGCCACTCAAACTTTGAGAGGGTTTTTTTCTCGGCCTCGTTTGTTACGGCCTGTGGGGCGTGTGAGCGAGACATTGAGCTGCTGTGGATTTGGGGGCTTCTCTTCTGCTCGTGGAGGGTTTTAGCGTTTGGCGTTAGCAATGAGGACACACAGGGATCAAAACCAGTGGAAGTGAGAGAACCGACTGTACGGCGTGTCGCACCGCCTCATTCCGTTACTGAGGTCAGTCTGACTGCAGGTTGGGAATTAAATGGAAAGCAGCTCTTGAATCCGGACTGATCTCTCTCGCTTGTTTTGTTTTTTTTGGGGGGGGGGTGCTATTTTGGCGACACAAACACGTGCACAAGCAGGCAGAGTGTTATCGCCTGAAACTACGTGTATATTTGAAATAAATGGCCTGCCAAGCATTTGATGGGTTGGCTAGAAATCCCAAATGCTTATACTGCCTCGGCTGCTTTCAAGTAATCATCCCCATGGTAACACCTGACACCAGCTATTCATCATGTAGTCTGTATAAACTCCGGCGTTTTCAGGAGAATGAGTCGCACAATCAACTTCTTATGCACGCTGCTGACAAAAAGCCACCCGACGCACGCTCAGGCGTCATGATGCATCCACTTATTAACACATAAGCTGAGCTGTACGTCAGCCGTGCCCGTGGAGATGCGCGCCCGTGCAAGTACCATGTTGCATCACGCACTTCCATCAGCATTAATTGGCAGGTGTTGATGGCTTTGTGACAGGTGGGTGATCATTTGTTCGTCTGGTGCTGATTTAACATGTTCATTGTGCTTTATATCAGGCCAGCGTAGCATGAATATTCTTCAATCACAGCCTCATTTAGGATTAAAATAGACAGAAATGGAAATTCCTGAGCTTTAAATTAAACCAGATGAGGATGCACACATAGCCTGGAGAGGCAGCTAGGCTTCTTTCTTCTTTTTTTTTTCCTCCACACTCTTGCAGTGTTTCAACCATCTGTCAGTAATATTGATGTTTCTCACTCTGAGCTACAGGGCTCAGGATGGGGGCGGGGGGGGGGAGCACTGAGAGTGAGGGAATATTTTCAGGGTGTACTTGTCTTCTCATCACTCCTTCATGTCCACTCAGACAAACTCTGAGACCTGAGTTTTCATCTGGATGTCGGACTACAGTGATGTGCAGTCGGGATTTTTCAGGATTTTTCTGCAGACTCAACAGCATGTAGGGGGAACCAGGGATAGTTGTAACAAGGAATTGGTATGATTTTATGGCTGTGCACAAGGAGGTGCACGTATTACAGCAAAAACTAATGTGGAGGAAACAGACTTACAGTCAAGTTGTTAACACCCAAAATGTAAATCAGCTGCAAATTGTGAATTATCCACAAACTGTGAATTGCAAAACGTGAATACTGAAAAAATATCTCTCGAAAAATGAGCGCAGGTCTGGCAAAACATGAAAATCACAGCAAAAAACATTTTTGCATTGATAGTGTTTGCAATCAAGATTTCCTGCAGTAACTGAACCATAAATTGAAATTTGTGAACTACTTAAACTGATATATATATATATATATATATATATATATATATATATATATATATATATATATATATATATATATATATATATATATATATATATATATATATATACGAGGTCTATTAGAAAAGTATCCAACCTTATTATTTTTTTCAAAAACCATATGGATTTGAATCACGTGTGATTACATCAGACATGCTTGAACCCTCGTGGGCATGCGAGGGTTTTTTCACGCCTGTCGGTTACGTCATTCGCCTGTGGGCAGTCTTTGAGTGAGGAGTCGCCCACCCTCTCGTCGATTTTTTCATTGTTTAGGAATGGCTCAGAGACTGCTGCTTTGTTTGATAAAAATTTTTTCAAAACTGTATGCACAACTGAGTGGACACCATTCGATAAATTCAGCTGGTTTTCATTGAAAATTTTAACGGCTGATGAGAGATTTTGGTCTGGTAGTGTCGCTTTAAGGACGGGCCACTGTGCCTGACGGCGATCTGCGCTTCGAGGCGGCAGCATCTCGCTGTTTCAAGTTGAAAACTTCCACATTTCAGGCTCTGTTGACCCAGTAAGTCGTCAGAGAACAGAGAACTTTCAGAAGAAGTCGGCATGAGGAGTTTATGCGGACATTCCACTGTTAAAGGTCATTTTGTAATGAAAGAACGTGCGGGCAGAGTCGCATGTCGGGCTGCACCGCGGGGGGTCGCGACAGGAAAAACACCTCCGTTGGAAACCTTAACGGGCAAGTTGAAACATGCCCAACTGTTAAACAATTTCTCAGTTACTCACTTGTTGAAAGCCATCAAAAGCCGCCTGAATTTTACAAATGGTTTTCAACACGGAGGTGTTTTTCCTGTCGCGGCGCACACAGATTTGAGGCGTCGTCACGGAAATGACTCGGCGAATTTGCGCGCACGTTCTTTCATTACAAAATGACCTTTAACAGTGGAATGTCCGCATAAACTCCTCATGCCGGCCTCTTCTGAATCTTCTCTGTTCTCTCACGACGTCCTGGGTCAACAGAGCCTTAAATTAGGATGATT
The DNA here is from genome assembly GCF_902500255.1 of Thalassophryne amazonica. NCBI lineage: Eukaryota > Metazoa > Chordata > Actinopteri > Batrachoidiformes > Batrachoididae > Thalassophryne > Thalassophryne amazonica. The sequence continues at coordinate 34,363,321 of NC_047114.1, read as the reverse complement.
TCAGCTCGAAACAGCCAGACAATGTCGCCTGGGAGCACTGCGCGACATCCCGCTCCGTGGGAAGTCCTTAAAGTGACAGAAACACCCCATAATCTCTCATCAGCCGTTAAACTTTTCACTGAAAACCAGCTGAATTTCTTGAATAGTGTCCACTCGGATATCCCTCACAGGTCCTGAAAAAAGTTTGATAAAGCAACGTGCGCCATCTCAAGCAGCGTCTCAAACAAAGGAATTCAGCCGAGAGGGCTGGACCAGTGCTCACTCTAAGCCTGCCCACAGGGAAATGACGTCACCGACACGCGTGAAAAAACTCACGCATGCGCACGAGGGTTAAGCATGATTGGTGTAATCGCATGTCATTCAAATCCATATAGTTTTTTTTAATAAAACTGCCGGTTAGTTTTATAAGATAACTCGTATATATAGTATGTACGAGGTCTGTTAGAAAAGAAACTGACCTTTTTATTTTTTTTTAAAACTATATGGATTTGAATCACGTGTGATTACGTCAGACAAGCTTGAACCCTCATGCGCATGCATGAGTTTTTTCACGCCTGTCGGTTGCGTCATTCGCCTGTGGGCAGGCTTTGAGTGAGCACTGGTCCACCCCCCTCGCCGGAATTCCTTTGTCTGAGAACTCCTGAGAGACTGGCACTTTGCTTGATCAAAATTTTTTCAGAAACTGTGAGACACATCCAAGTGGACACCATTCGAGAAATTCAGACAGTTTTCGGTGAAAATTTTAACAGCTGATGAGAGATTATGGAATGTTACTGTCGCTTTAAGGACTGCCCACGGAGCCAGACGGATTCGAGCTTCGGCACCCAGCCGCTCATGGCGCAGCGCCACAGCAAAACACCTCCGTGTTGATAACCATTCGTAAGATTCAGGCGGTTTTCGATGGCTTTCAGTCGAGTGAGTAGCCGAGAAATTGTTTAACAGCTAGGCATGTTCAAACTTGTCCTGTAATGCTTCCAACTGAGATGTTTTTCTGTGGTGCCGACGCGCAAATCTGTCCGCACGTCTTTCATTACAAAATCTCCTTTAATAGTGGAATGTCCGGATAAACTGCTGATCCCGAGCTCTTCTGAAACTTCTCTGTTCTCTCACGACGTCCTGGGTCAACAGAGGCTTAAATTTGGAAGTTTTCAGCTTGAAACAAGCTGACGATGGCGGCTCGGGGCACGGCGAGCCGTCCGGTGGCGTGGGCAGTCCTTAAAGCGACAGTAACACTCCATAATCTCTCATCAGCCGTTAAAATTTTCACCGAAAACCGTCTGAATTTCTTGAATGGTGTCCACTTGGATGTGCCTTACAGTTTCAGAAAAAAGTTTGATCAAGCAAAGCACCAGTCTCTTAGGAAGAAGTCAGACAAAGGAATTCCGAAGAGGGGGTGGACCAGTTCTCACTCAAAGCCTGCCCACAGGCGAATGAGGCAACCGACAGGCGTGAAAAAACTCACGCATGTGCACGAGGGTTCAAGCTTGCCTGACGCAATCACACCTAATTCAAATCCATATAGTTTTTGAAAAAATAAAAAGGTTGGTTTATTTTCTAATAGACCTCGTATGGTGTGTATATACGAGGGCTGTCAATAAAGTATAGGTCCTTTTTATTTTTTTCAAAAACTACACCTCCGTTGGAAGCCTTAAGGACAAGTTGGAACATGTCCAGCTGTTAAACAATTTCTCATATACTCACTCCACTGAAAGCCATCAAAAGCCGCCTGGATTTTACAAATGGTTATCAACACGGAGGTGTTTTTCCTGTGCCGCCGCACCGCGCCAGCTGCGTCCCGACGCGCGGACCCGTCCGCACGTCTTTCATTAAAAAAATCTCCTTTAACAGTGGAATATCCGGATAAAATGCTGAAACCGACTTCTTCTGAAACTTCTCTGTTCTCTCACAACGTCCTGGATCAATAGAACCTGAAATGTGGAGGTTTTCAGCTTGAAACAGGCTGACGATGGCGCCTGGGAGTGCTGCACGACGTCTCGCTCCATGGGAAGTCCTTAAAGCGACAGTATCACCTCAAAATCTCTCATCAGCCGTTAAAATTTTCACCGAAAACCAGCTTAATTTTTCGAACCGTGTCCACTTCGATGTGTCTCACAGGTTTAGAAAAAATTTTGATCAAACAAAGCGCCAGTCTCTCAGCAACTTCTCAAACAAAGGAATTCCGACGAGGGGCTGGACAACTCCTCCCACAAGGAGTGCTCACAGGCGAATGACGTCACCGACAGGCGTGGAAAAACTCACGCATGCACACGAGGGTTCAAGCATGTCTGACGTAAAAACATATGAATGAAATCCATATAGTTTTTGAAAAAAATTAAAACTTTTTCCACATACACAATATCACCATTTCCCTCAAATATTGTTCACAAACCAGTCTAAATCTGTGATAGTGAGCACTTCTCCTTTGCTGAGATAATCCATCCCACCTCACAGGTGTGCCATATCAAGATGCTGATTAGACACCATGATTAGTGCACAGGTGTGCCTTAGACTGCCCACAATAAAAGGCCACTCTGAAAGGTGCAGTTTTATCTCACAGCACAATGCCACAGATGTTGCAATATTTGAGGGAGCGTGCAATTGGCATGCTAACAGCAGGAATGTCAACCAGAGCTGTTGCTCGTGTATTGAATGTTCATGTCTCTACCATAAGCCGTCTCCAAAGGCGTTTCAGAGAATTTGGCAGTACATCCAACCAGCCTCACAACTGCAGACCACATGTAACCACACCAGCCCAGGACCTCCACATCCAGCATGTTCACCTCCAAGATCGTCTGAGACCAGCCACTCGGACAGCTGCTGGAACAATTGGTTTGCATAACCAAAGAATTTCTGCACAAACTGTCAGAAACCATCTCAGGGAAGCTCATCTGCATGCTCGTAGTCCTCATCGGGGTCTCGACCTGACTCCAGTTCGTCGTCGTAACCGACTTGAATGGGCAAATACTCACATTCGCTGGCATTTGGCACGTTGGAGAGGTGTTCTCTTCACCGATGATGCAAAGGAGATGTGTTGCACTGCATGAGGCAAATGGTGGTCACACCAGATACTGACTGGTATCCCCCCCCCCCCCCCAATAAAACAAAACTGCACCTTTCAGAGTGGCCTTTTATTGTGGGCAGTCTAAGGCACACCTGTGCACTAATCATGGTGTCTAATCAGCATCTTGGTATGGCACACCTGTGAGGTGGGATGGATTATCTCAGCAAAGGAGAAGTGCTCACTATCACAGATTTAGACTGGTTTGTGAACAATATTTGAGGGAAATGGTGATATTGTGTATGTGGAAAAAGTTTTAGATCTTTGAGTTCATCTCATACAAAATGGGAGCAAAACCAAAAGTGTTGCGTTTATATTTTTGTTGAGTATATATATATATATATATATATATATATATTATACAAATAATGGCAAAATGACAAGGCGTAGCCAAGTCCAGTATAACTTTTCAATATAACTTTTCACAGAAATCGATCACGGTCATGGGAATCAATCCCATGACCATCTTGCTGTGAGGCAACAGTACACAGTAAAATCACCATTGTAAAACTAATTGTTGGGGAAGTGTCATGACACGGACCCACAACAGGGGGCGTTAATGAAGGGACAATGGAATAGCCAAAAAGTAACAATTTAATGTTGTGAAGGTGCACAACGTAGTACAGACAAAAACAAATATGCGTTATATCAGTCTGACACAAGGTGACTTGTGGCAGGCTCGAAGATAAGAGATGTCCGGTGTGAGAAGAGCCGGATCCCACACAGCTTCCACCACCAACGGGTCTGAAGAACACCGGAGCCGCCAAGCCCTGCGCCCCAGGTGGCCACTGTCTTTAGCAGTCAGACCCGGTACTGCTGGCAGAAAACAGAAACAGTTCTGGATGAGTGTGAGTTCGCACACTCAATAATCCCACAGTCTGTGTTCAGTAAGGAGGGAGCAACTCCACCTCCAATCACACACTCGTGCAGCTCCTGTCTAACCACTTATCTTGTTGGGGTGTGAAGCGAAGCCGTCGCTCATCACACCAAACGCCAATCCCACAGATAAGGCAACACCACAGGAAAACGGCTGCAAAGAAGTTCAGACTATTAGTCAGCGTTAAGTGTCGCAGAGAATATTACCTGTATGGTAGACGATTTCTCGGCGAGGAGGTGGAGTTGCAGTCCGGCCTTTGTAGTGGTGGTGATGGGTGACAGATGGTATTGATAGGTGACAGCTGTCACCTCCAGCGGCTCCGACACCCTCTCGTGCTTGGAGCCCGCACTCCAAGCAGGGCGCCATCTGGTGGTGGTGGGCCAGCAGTACCTCCTCTTCAGCAGCCCACACAACACTAATACTGGTTAATTTAACACTGCCAGTGTGTACTTATGGTCCTACTAGTACACTGGCAGTGTACCTATGGTATAGTAAAAATAGTAGTTGTGCACACATCCAATCCTGATTAGGCCAGGTGCAGGATCATCAAGAATAGCAGACAAAAAAAGAAAGAAAATCCACACACAAGTGGAGCTCCCAAAATCTTTATTGTAGCTACAGTTGCCTGAAGAAGACCTCAGGGTCACAACATTGCTTTTTTTGGTCAATTAAAGATTTTGGGAGCTCTACCGGTGTGCAAATTTTCTTTCTTTTTTAGTGTACATATAGTATACATATCAGTTGATGAAACGTTCAAGGTGTTATTTTGTCTTATTTTTCTTGCAAATATACTGAACAACAAAAGAAACAAGTATATTTTAACATTGCTTTATGAGTAAAATTTCTGACAGATTTTGTGCAGGATATCACATACAAGGTCTATTAGAAAAGTATCCAACCTTATTATTTTTTTCAAAAACCATATGGATTTGAATCACGTGTGATTGCGTCAGACAAGCTTGAACCCTCGTGCGCATGCGTGAGTTTTTCCACGCCTGTCAGTTGCGTCATTCGCCTGTGAGCAGGCTTTGAGTGAGGAGTGCTCCACCCCCTCGGCGGATTTTCATTGTCAGGAAATGGTGGAATGATTTGGGCTTTTTTTCCATCAGAATTTTTTCAGAACCTGTTAGAGACTGGCAGCTGGAAACCATTCGAAAAATTTATCTGGATTTCGGTGAAAATTTTCGGGCTTCACAAAGAATAAGGACTGTTACTACAGCTTTAAGGACGGCTTTAAGGACGCTCGGCGCGCCGCGCTCCATGCCGCCATCGAGAGCCACACACCACCGGATCATTTCTAAACGGATGGCTCTGTGGAGCCGGGACCGTCGTGTGCACTTTCTCTGGTTATCACAAGAGCTGGACATCAACCATTTTCCGGCAGATTTCACTTTTAACAAGAGATTCTGTCATAGAAAGCCGAGCGGAGGCTTCGCGCTTCACGATGGATTCGCTACTGGAGCGAGACAAAACCACCTCCGTTTTGGTCTCACAGGACAGCTTTGAGATGGCGTTCAGACTGTTGTGTGGGCCGCCAGAAGAGGAGGTACTGCTGGCCCACCACCAGAGGGCGCCCTGCCTGAAGTGCGGGCTTCAGGCACGAGAGGGCGCTGCCGCCACGGACACAGCCGGGAGTGACAGCTGTTACTCATTACTTCCTGACAGCTGTCACTCATTCTTCATCATCTCACTCCATAAAACCCAGACGTCATCTCCACCTCATCGCCGAGATATCATACTTCATTTGAGGTAATATCCTCAGCCGTTTTGTGTTACAATATTATTTGTATATTGTGAGTGTTTGCAGGAGTACCGGTACCTCTGTCGGTGGAAGCTGAGAGAGCGCTAGAAGGCACTCTTTTCCCCTGAGGAATTACTACAGTTCTCTGCAAGTTATAGAGTGAGAGGTGGAGGTGGCATTCCCACCGTTATTGTTACTGGGTGTGCACACACCTACACTTGACTGTCTTTGTTCTCGCCAGCAGTACCAGATCCGACAGTCGGGGATGGTGATCACCTGGGAATTCGGGACTTGGCGGCTCCAGTATTCACCAGGTTCGGTGGTGGCGGAAATCGTGTGGTTCCGGCTCTTCTCCGGACAGACGTCTTCTATCCTCGAGCCTGCCCACACGTCACCTTTGTGATTTGACTGTAATTATATTCTGAGATTGTCTGTATTTTGTTGTGCACATTTCACAACATTAAATTGTTACTTTTTGGCTCATCTATTGACCGTTCATTTGCGCCCCCTGTTGTGGGTCCGTGTCACTACACTTTCACAACAGGATATCTCGGCCAGCGTCATGGACTCCGAGGGGTGTCACCCGGCTGTTGAACGACCAATGGGAGAGCAGGGAGCACAGGCGTCTGCAGGAGACGTGATTGGTGAGCTACAGCACCTTCTCACCACCTTTACGGCTCGGTTGGATCAAATGACTGAGCAAAACATCCTCCTGAACTGCAGGGTGGAGGCTCTCTCTGCCAGATGGCGGTGAGCGCTCAGGGCGCTGCTGCAGCTCCTCCTCCTGCCGACCCTGTGCAGGATATGAACGTTCCAGTGGTGGTTCAACAACCCCTCCCACCATCCCCTGAAGCATACATAAGCCCTCCTGAGCCGTACGGAGGTTGTGTGGAGATGTGCGCGGACTTTCTCATGCAGTGTTCGCTCGTCTTCGCACAACGTCCCGTCATGTACGCGTCAGATGCTAGTAAAATAGCTTATGTGATTGCTCTGCTTCGGGGTAAGGCACGCGCCTGGGCTACGGCGCTCTGGGAACAGTTGTTATCAGCATACACTGGGTTTGTGGGGGAGTTCAGAACAGTGTTTGATCACCCTAACAGAGGAGAGACCGCTTCAACAATGCTGCTGTCAATGCGACAGGTGTGCCGATGTGCAGCCGAATATGCAGTCGACTTCCGCATCGCGGTTGCGAGGTCCGGCTGGAATGACGTTGCGCTCCGCGCCGCCTTCATAAACGGACTGTCGTTAGTCCTGAAGGAGCATCTGGTTGCTAAGGAGGAACCGCGGGATTTAAATGGGCTTATCGATCTCGTTATACGGTTAGACAATCGGTTGGAGGAACGCTGTCGGGAGCAAGGCGAAGGACGTGGCCAGATACGCGCCACCCCTCTCCTTTCCAGTTTCGAAAAGGGGCCGCCCTCCCCACGCTCCACAGCCGCAGCACTCTGTGGGGCAACAGCTCCCCCTGCTGACGTTGTTAGGGAAACGCACAGGGCCAAAATGAGGAGGCTGATCCGCGGGGAGTGTTTTCTCTGCAGCTCAAAAGAGCACACACAGAAAAACTGCCCCAAACGGCCACAACAACAACCGCCCTCAGAGACTGGGCTAAAGGGGGTCAAAACATTCACGTGAGACACACACAGATTGCCACACGACTCCCAGTTACAATCCTGAGCGGGGATGTAACCCTTCAAGCCCCAGCACTGGTGGACACGGGGTCAGAAGGGAATTTGCTAGACAGCAGATGGGCAAGGGAGGTAGGGCTCCCTCTGGTGGCGCTTCCTTCGCCATTGCAGGTTCGGGCACTAGATGGCACCCTCCTCCCTTTAATCACACACAAGACACAACCAGCAACTCTGGTGGTGTCTGGAAACCATCGGGAGGAGATTGAGTTTTTTGTAACTCCTTCTACCTCCCGCGTGATTTTGGGCTTCCCATGGATGTTGAAGCACAATCCCCGGATTGATTGGCCGTCTGGGGTGGTGGTTCAGTGGAGCGAAACCTGCCATCGGGTGTGTTTAGGATCCTCGGTTCCTCCTGGTTTACAGGCTAAGGAGGAGGTCAAAGTCCCTCCCAATCTGACGGCAGTGCCGGTTGAGTACGATCTTGCTGACGTCTTCAGCAAGGATCTGGCACTCACCCTTCCCCCGCACCGTCCGTACGATTGTGCCATTGATTTGGTTCCAGGTGCTGAGTTCCCGTCCAGCAGGCTGTACAACCTCTCATGACCTGAGCGCGAATCAATGGAGACCTACATCCGGGACTCATTAGCTGTCGGGCTGATCCGGAACTCCACCTCCCCGATGGGGGCAGGTTTCTTTTTTGTGGGCAAGAAAGATGGTGGACTCCGTCCATGCATTGATTACAGGGGGCTGAATGAGATTACGGTTCGCAATCGATACCCGTTGCCATTGTTGGATTCCGTGTTCACCCCCCTGCATGGAGCCAAAATCTTTACCAAGCTGGATCTTAGAAATGCGTATCACCTGGTTCGGATCCGGAAGGGAGACGAATGGAAGACGGCATTTAACACCCCGTTAGGTCACTTTGAGTACCTGGTCATGCCGTTCGGCCTCACCAACGCCCCCCGCGACGTTCCAAGCCTTGGTTAACGACGTCTTGCGGGACTTCCTGCACCGATTCATCTTCGTATATCTGGACGATATTCTCATCTTTTCTCCGGAACCTGAGACCCATGTCCAGCATGTACGTCAGATTGCCCCAACCAACAAGCAGTAGGAAGCTGCAACAGTTCCTCGGCTTCGCTAATTTCTATAGGAGGTTCATTAAGGGCTACAGTCAGGTAGTTAGCCCCCTGACAGCCCTGACCTCTCCAAAGTCCCCTTCACCTGTTCGGATCGGTGCGGAGCCGCGTTCAAGGAGTTGAAACGACGGTTCTCTACTGCGCCGGTTTTGGTGCAGCCCGACCCTAGCCACCAGTTCGTGGTTGAAAGTGGATGCCTCTGACTCAGGGATAGGAGCCGTGCTGTCCCAGAGCGGAGAGACCGATAAGGTTCTTCACCTGTGTGCCTACTTTTCACGCAGGTTGACCCCGGCTGAACGGAACTATGACGTCGGCAATCGAGAACTCCTTGCAGTGAAAGAGGCTCTTGAGGAGTGGAGACACCTGTTGGAGGGAGCGCCTGTGCCGTTCACGGTTTTCACTGACATCGGAACCTGGAGTGTATCAGGACCGCCAAGCGGCTGAACCCCAGGCAAGCCCGCTGGTCACTGTTCTTCGGGCGTTTTGACTTCCGGATCACCTATCGCCCTGGGACCAAGAACCAGAGGTCGGATGCCTTGTCCCGGGTACACGAAGAGGAAGTCAAGACTGCACTGTCGGATCCACCGGAGCCCATCCTGCCGGAGTCCACTATCGTGGCCACCCTCACCTGGGACATGGAGAAGATCGTCCGGGAGGGCCCTGGCACGGAGCCCGGACCCAGGAACAGGTCCGAAGAACCGTTTGTACATCCCACCAGAGGCCAGAGCTGCAGTCTTGGATTTCTGTCATGGTTCCAAGCTCTCCTGTCATCCAGGGGTGCGAAGGACCGTGGCAGTTGTCCGGCAGCGCTTCTGGTGGGCGTCTATGGAGGCCAACGTCCGGGAGTATATCTAGGCCTGCACCACCTGTGCCAGGGGCAAGGCAGACCATAAAAGGTCCCAATTAATGTTGTGAAATGTGCACATTTAACAACATTAAATTGTTACTTTTTGGCTCATCTATTGACCGTTCATTTGCGCCCCCTGTTGTGGGTCTGTGTCACTACACTTTCACAACACAGACAGCTTCATCACGGCGTTGCTACGTGCGACGCCTCTCGCTCCTCTTTCCATGACAATACTCCTGTAACAGTGGAATGTGCCGTTCATTTCCAAACTGGACGCTGTGTTTTATCCGGGACGTCATCTGACTAGCACAGGAATTGTGAAAAGACGTGGACATCAGCACTTTTTTCGGCACATTGAGACAGACGTGCGGAGGAATTCCGCGTGTCGCGGCGGTGCCAGCATTGCGCAAAGCAACGCCGTGATGAAGCCTCACGGGACATGTTCTGGCATGTCAGGCACATCCACAATTTCTCAGATAATCACTCGATGGAAAAACCACCGACAGCTGTCTGAACGCCATCTCAAAGCCGTCCTGTGAGACCAAAACTGAGGTGGTTTTGTCTCGCTCCAGTAGCGAATCCATCGTGACGTGCGAAGCCTCCGCTCAGCTTTCCATGACAAAATCTCTTGTTAAAAGTGAAATCTGCCAGAAAATCATTGCTGTCCAGCTCTTGTGATAACCAGAGAAAGTGCACACGACGGTCCCGGCTCCACAGAGCCATCCGTTTAGAAATGATCCGGTGGTTTGTGGCTCTCAATGGCAGCACGGAGCGCGGCGCACGGAGCACGGCGCACGGCGCATGGAGCGTCCTTAAAGCCGTCCTTAAAGCTGTAGTAACAGTCCTTATTCTCTGTGAAGCCCGAAAATTTTCACCGAAAGCCAGATAATTTTTTCGAATGGTTTCCAGCTGCCATTCTCTAACAGTTTCTGAAAAAATTCTGATGGAAAAAAAAGCCCAAATCATTCCGCCATTTCCTGACAATGAAAATCCGCCGAGGGGGTGGACCACTCCTCACTCAAAGCCTGCTCACAGGCGAATGACGCAACCGACAGGCATGGAAAAACTCACACATGCGCACGAGGGTTCAAGCTTGTCTGACGCAGTCACACGTGATTCAAATCCATATGGTTTGTTGAAAAAAATAATAAGGTCGGATACTTTTCTAATAGACCTCGTACAATAATAAATGGAGGTGTGTTTGACATGTAACGTTCTGGATCAGATCACGGTCAATAGTGCATGTGACCACCATGTTCTGCAATTAATGCAGCTAATCTGCACAGGGAATCACTAAATGGTGAATTTCCCTGTTGAGGAATGTCCTGCCATTCCTCCCTCAAGGCAATGTGGAGTTGAAGAACAGTGTTCAGTATTGGGATATGAGCGTGAACACCACCATCCAGAAGATCCCGTGAGTGTTCTTATGGGTTTGTCCGCGTGTTCCTCCACCTTAACCAGCTGATTATTGACTCATGAACATTTAAACGTCTGGCTGCGTTCAGCGCAGTCAAACCAGTATCCAGCATGCCAATGGAAAGCCTCAGTAAGGTGCGACATGGCAAAAATCAACACATTTTGGGTTTTATAGGCACATCGTATCACAAACAAAATGGCCACTCCTACCGGTTAATCAACAGTGATTTGTTGCTCAAACATGCCACAACTCCGGAATTGTTCCCAGGTGCTCACAGATGTCCGTGGTCATGTCTGTGGTGCAATGCACATTCCGTGACTTAAAACTCACTGTTTATCTGCATCTCTGTGGGACACATGAATGACAATTACTCTCCTCCCTACTGTTTGAAGAAACCCTTGTGTTCTTTTGTTGTTTAAGTGTCTTAAGATGTACATCAGTATGGGGTCCATCATTGTTGCATTGTTCAATTAAAAATGTATCCCAATACACATTTCTCCTGTGTGATGGTCCAACCTAAATGCCTCTGAGCCTGCAGAAGTCAATACCGCTTCTGGACAAGGTTAACATATGACTTTTTTTTTCACAGTAAAGTTTTAAGTGGCATTTTGAATGTACTCCATATTGTAATAGCTGACAAAGGTTTTGCAAAGTGTAAACCGCATCACAAGCTGCTGTGAAAAATAAATAAATAAATACATGCCACCCACGGGATTCTAACCTGCAATTTCCAAAAGCTCTGATTGCCTGCCAGAAACGTAACCACTGAAGCTGCATCGCTGTCCTGTAAAAGGTATGGGAAAATGCCTGATATCAAGAAGGATATGGATGTATTTTAAAAATAAACAAAGCCACATACTATATAAAACCCGCATTTTATTGAACCTTCTTATCAAGTGGACAATACAAGTATGATCCGTCTGTTCCTCTGTCGATGACCCATGGTTGCAGATGTACAGTCATGAAATGACATGAATGGAGTAATTCGTCCACACCGGGGTGTTCCAGCCGGCCCCGCGCGAGTGTCCTACGCAACACGTGTGTCTTGTGGACGGCGCGCCGCAGGACAGACACTGCGTCATGTAGAACACATCTCACGTGGGTGACGTGAAATTAAGATTGCCCACTGCGTGTTATGATCTGACGGTCCATTTCACCTGGGGTGGCCTGTCAGTGTGCACGACGTGTGCTGCTGCAGCCCATTGCTACAGTGATATATTTTTAATGTATGTCCATGTGAGGACAGCAAGCAGACAAGTGGCACATCACAGTGGAGCAGTTGTTAGTTCATGTCTATCCAAACATAGTAAGTGTTCCCCGGCTGGGGACATCCAGAACCACAGATCCTCAACAGCTGCTCCTGTCGGCGAACACACCCCTGTCAACATGTCACTATGTCTTGTTTGTAAGCCACGCTCATGGGGCACTTAGACAAATTTCACATTCAGCTTGAAAGTGATCGTCTGCTGACTGTTTTCTTGTTAATAGAGCAAATGGCCCCACATTTTCCAAGTGCCAAGCGAGCGGTGTTAGATGTTCATGTGAGTCAGCTGGAATTTGGCCGACACCTGCCACGAGAGGGTTTGATGGGCTTCTCACAGCACGCACTCTGTCTTTCAGCCGCTGGTGTGCGCAAATAGTTGTAGCAACAGGTATACGAGGCGTTGGAGGCAGCCACGATTTTACATGTATTGCATTACAATTCCGGCTTCATGCGCACTTCATGTGGAATTCGACCACATTTGTACTATGTTTGAAGGGGGCCCTTAGGCTTGCATTCTTGCCCCTTTACACAATGAAATTCTCTGGGTTCCTTGAATCATTTAATGATACTATGCATGGCAGATGACGAACTATGCAAATCCCAATCTAATCTTTATCTGAGGAACATAGTTTTGAAACATTTCAATAATTTTCTTGTGGCCTTTGTTAACAACCTGGAGATCCTCTGCCAATGTTTGCTACCTTAAAGACACTCGTGGATACTGTTCGTACCAGATCTCGATGATAATCACCTGTTTAAGGAAAGCATCATTATTTTATTGTATTTTATTATTTATTACCATATTACTACATTACTAAGTTTTTGGAATGTGTTACAGGCCTGAAATGCAGGAATGGATGTACAGATGAGGACAAAATTATTAGCCTCCTATAAAAAATGTTTTAAGTTTTTGTCAAAATTTTCCCAAGTGCTTTTGTTAGCAGAGCAATACATTTTCAACACAGTATTCTAAACATCCTAGTTTATTCTGGATGCTTACATCTTTTTACTTTGTACACGGAAACAAAATGATTTCACAAAACAAAAAACACCAGTGTCAAAATTATTAGGCCCTGTCAGAACTGACCTTTGGTTGAACCTTAACACAACCACTGTGGGACAAGGATGTGCTTAGGGCCCCTTCACATATAACCACAACATTGGGCGAAAGTCGCAGAAACCGGAAGAAAATCCATGAAACAAAAAACAAAATGGTGAACCGCAAAAATATTCCACTGCTGTCGGGAGGGGGACACACAGTCGGACAGGTGTGCACGATACCGTGTCGACGGTACTGTGCACAGTACTGTGCACGCTCATGTTCACAAGGGCACAAACACAGTGTGAACATGTGGAAAGTCATGCACACAGCAGCGGAACAAAATATAAAAAAAAAACCCCCCAATTTATAATACTTAATCCTGTTACAAAAAGTGGACTAAGACGCCGCCTAGACGTACCCCAGGAAGTAATGAAATGACGGGGATTTCTGCTCTCCCTTTTATGTTTTTACATGATTACCTGATGCACTCCTCTCATGAAGACATCAGCCGGGCTCCCGTCTCATGAAGAGCCAGCTCTGTGTCATGACCACATCAGCAGCATGGCGTGTCCAGCACGCAGTCTTCAGCTGGTGACTGCATTGCAATATGATATATGTTTTAATTACATTTACATTAAATTACATTAATTTAACAATGTGGGGAAATCCCGCAGTGACATGCACCTCAGCATGGCACGATATTCACCAGCGTTGTGGTGTGCTGACGCGGTGGTCAGCTGAAGTGATATGTTCTAATTATTCCCACGTGAGGACAGCAACTTGATGTCCATGCTTGATGGTGTAGTTATGCAATGTCATATTCTACCAGCCACTACAGGGTTTCTCCAGCTGTGACTTGCGAGCACGATATCTGAACAGCTGCCAGCCACAGGGACATGCTCCCCCCTTTGTCTGCGGACCATCACTACTGTGGGGAAAAAATAAAAAACCACACACCATAAAACACCACCACAATGTCTAATATTTAATTCCTCTTATTGAGTGGACAATCCAAGTATGACTCTTCTGTTCCTCTGTTATGACCTGTGGTCACAGACGTACAGTCATGAAATGATATGTATGAAGCAGTGCACTCCCAACATGTCCACATCTGCTGGCCTGGCGTGTCCAGTAAGCGGCTCGCTGAAGGACAGACACTGCGTCATGTGGACCATAGCTCACACATGGGTAACGTGACATTCAGATCACCAGCTGAGTGTTCACATGATCTGACTGTCCGTTTCACCTGGCACAGCCTGTCGATGTGCGCTCGGTGCCGCTCACTGCAGCCCGTTGGAAAGGTAATATGTTTTAAGTATTTCCACGTGAAGACAGCAGGCACACACAGGTGCCTCACTGCACAGAATTGTAAGGTCATGTCCTTCACAACATGGCACATGTTCTCCAGCTGTGACTCGCAATGTCCAGAGATCTCAATAGCCGCTGCTGTGTCGTGATATGCCTACCTGTCTGTTTCAGCGCACAGTGCAAAGTGTCACTGTCTGTTTCTGTGTTATGTGATCATTTATGTTAGTTATTTTGTTCTGTAATTGTGTATGTAGTTATTGTAGTATTATATATATCTGTCCTGGCTGTGGTCTCTGTGTTGTTAATGTACTGTTGTGTGCACTGAGCCGTCATTTCCAGCGTCAGTGTGTGGCTGGCCGGCGATCAGCTGAGAGGCGCCTTGCCGTGCCGTGTGGTGCAAGCTTGGGGAGTACGGAACACATGTAACGGCGTTACGTATTAGGATACAACAAAAAGATAACTGTATTCCGCTACAGTTACAGAAAAAAGACGTATTCAGATTACAGGTATATTTAGTAAAATGGGAATTAGTTCGCAGGATTACAATTTAATGCATTTTATGATATTATCTGTATATAATTTTTTTTTCTTTGAAACGAAAACGTCCTTCATGGAAAGTGACATGGACGTCTCCTAACCGGGCAAATATTGATGAACGTACCGGAATGTTAATGCATTTTAAATGGAGATTCGCGACTGAACACACTCAGAAAAATGCTCGCAAAATACATGTTAAAATACCATTTGACCTGGATATTGAACCAGTAAAATTAAATGACATTAAATTATGTCAGGAAGTATTAAACTTACTTGGACACACACACATTCCCAAATAATAGTGTTGAAAGTTAACGGATCTGCACTATTCCAGCTGCTGAGCTGAGGCGTCCTGCTGCTGCTTCGTGCTCAACGCAGCTCCTAAAACCATTACAATACATTTTATATATATTATATTTTACATAATTATCCTTTATTGACCGAGTTTCAGTCATGAAGTCAGTGGTGTGGGTACACATCTCTATGTGTGGGTGTGACTGTGAGTGGCACAGCGCGGGTCATTATAATCTCATTATTTTAAGGTGCAAATTTAAAAAAAAAATCCCCAGTCTTGTTGAACAATTTTAATCACTAACGACAAGTATTTTACTAGACATTGGTCTAGTAGTGGAAAATATCAACTAGACATAAGTGAAGAGTTAATGGTCCGTGTATCGGGCGACACAGCAGGAAACATACATCTGTTTATCATCCAATATCACGGACAGAGTGACAAGAAGAAACCAAAACCACTTATTTATGGAAGGAATATTGTCTCCCTTGTTCCTCCGTTTGTGGCTTTGCCAACATGCGCAGCTTTCCGGCATATTCCACCTGTTTCTTGAACTTCTATGCACGCAAATCACTAACTTGCCCAGAATTAAAATGGTGACCACGCTCCTTACTGACAGGATTTACTTAATGGTTTTCATTATGCTGTTGTTCTTATTTTGAAAGTTCAATAAGTGGACTGATATGTTTAAACATGGTGCAAAATGCTACGTGAAAGACTAAAGTAAGATACTTTTATGTTTACTGAACAAGTAGCAGAATTTTTTTTGTTTGTTTTGTATATTGTTCTGCAAGCCACTTTCAATTACAAATTCATCCACCCCACCACCTGAGTTTTCATTATCCTTCATTTGTTTGGCATGTTTCTGTTGAAAATTTAGCAGGTGAACACTGGGTGTGTTTAAAACAATATTGTGGGTGCTCTTAATTCATAATGTGAAGTAAAACAGAGCATGCCATGTAAAAGAAACAGTTTTAATTTTGCTTAATAAACTGTACTATGTACTCAATACTATTTCTATTTAGTTTCTTTTGTCTGTATTATCATTATTGATATTGGAGTAATCCAGAAGTAATTGAAAGTACTCAAATTACATTATTTTAATATTATGGTACTTGGATTACGTTACTGACTCCATTTTTCAACAAGTAACTAGTAACTGTATCGGAATACATTTTTAAAGTAACCCTCCCAACCCTGCGTGTGTGCTCAGATGTGGCTGGCCGGTCCAGATGTGTCATGTCTGCACATACATATCAGTAAGTGTGACACCCCCCCCCCCCCCCCCCCCCCACACACACACACACATGCCACATGTGTTGCAGGGGAGGACCGGGTGGCACAATATGTGTAAAATAAGTGCATACGCGCAATATACACACACCACATGTGTTGAGGGGGGAGCTGACACTCTGACACGCCACGTGTGTTGCTTGGCAATGCCACACTCGTGAGGCACTTAAACAATTTTCACAGCCAGCTCGAAAGTGGTCGCCTGCTCTCTATTTTCGTGCTGGCTATGCAAACGGCCCCACATTTTCTAAATGCTCCTTGAGTGGTATTGGACGTTCGTGTGTGGCACCTGGAATTTGGCTGACACCTGCTGAGAGAGGGATTGAATGGGCACTCACAGTGCACACTATGTCTTTCGGCTGCTGGTGTGCACGAATGGTTGTGGCGACAGGTGTACGAGGCGTTAGAGGTAGCTCTGGTTTTTCATGAATGGCATGCGATTCCTCCTTCGTGTGCCTTTCGGCCTCATTCGTGCTATGCGTGAAGGGACCCTTAACTCTGTAATGCTCAAAGCTTGTAAAATCAAGTTAAAATTGAGGGTATCTTTCAATGTACACACAGTTAAATATATATATATAATCAGTAGTAGGGTTTGAGCTGTCACTTGAGGAAACAAAATAAATTTTATTCTTGAGAAAAATAATTGTTGATGTTTACGGAGCAGGAGGATATACAAAGTTCTCACAGTGTTCCCAAGTGTCTGGATCTGGATTCTGGATCAAGTTTCACTTTATATAGGCTTTGAAGGATCACTGTTAGCAGGATTACGTCAAAAGTACTTCACAAATTCTCACCAAGTTGCACAACAGATAGATATTAGGGAATGGAAGACTCCACTGAATTTTGAAGGTGATCTGGATCTGGATCCTGGCTCAGGATTTCACTTTATATAGGCTTTGAAGGATTACGTTAAAACTACTTACATATTCTCACCAAATTTGCACCACAGATAGATATTGGGGCATGGAAGACTCAACTGCACTTTGGAGGCGATCCGGATCCGGATTGGCGGACATCAGAAATCTGGTGTTCATTTTTTAGTATTACATGATAAAAACAAAGGCATATTATATTCCAGTTCTAAGGTGGAATTATGCTAGTATACTAAGGTATATTTAAATATCTAAAAAGGAAGAGTAAAATAGGAGAGTAGAAAAGAGTACAGTAGAGCCACTTAGGTGCCTGGTCTCGAGAACTAGCGATGGTAAGTTGAAAAGCTTTTTTTATCCCATGGGAACTCTCCCTACCCACCCAAGCAGCTCAAGAAAAAGGTATATATAATAATAAGACATAAGAAAGATAAGACATCAATATATAACTTATATTTAAATATTAAGGGTAATAAACAACATATACAGTAGTGTTCAGAATAATAATAGCGCTATGTGACTAAAAAGATTAATCCAGGTTTTTAGTATATTTGTTATTGTTACATGGGAAACAAGGTACCAGTAGATTCAATAGATTCTCACAAATCCAACAAGAACCAAGCATTCATGATATGCACACTCTTAAGGCTATGAAATTGGGCTATTAGTTAAAAAAAGGTAGCAAAGGGGATGTTCACAATAATAGTAGTGTGGCATTCAGTCAGTGAGTTCGTCAATTTTGTGGAACAAACAGATGTAAATCAGGTGTCCCCTATGTAAGGATGAAGCCAGCATGTTGAACATGCTTTCTTTGAAAGCCTGAGGAAAATGAGACGTTGAAGACATTGTTCAGAAGAACAGCGTAGTTTGATTAAAAAGTTGATTGGAGAGAGGGAAAACTCATACGCAGGTGCAAAAAATTATAGGCTGTTCATCTACAATGATCTCCAATGCTTTAAATTGGGACAAAAAAAAAAAACAGAACGCGTGGAAGAAGGAAAACGGAAAAACCATCAAAATGGATAGAAGAATAACCAGAATGGCAAAGGCTCATCCATTGATCAGCTCCAGGATGATCAAAGACAGTCTGGAGTTACCTGTAAGTGCTGTGACAGTTAGAAGATGCCTGTGTGAAGCTAATTTATTTGCAAGAATCCCCCGCAAAGTCCCTCTGTTAAATAAAAGACATGTGCAGAAGAGGTTACAATTTGCCAAAGAACACATCAACTGGCCTAAAGAGAAATGGAGGAATATTTTGTGGACTGATGAGAGTAAAATTGTTCTTTTTGGGTCCAAGGGCCACAGATAGTTTGTGAGACGACCCCCAAACTCTGAATTCAAGCCACAGTTCACAGTGAAGACAGTAAAGCATGGTGGTGCAAGCATCATGATATGGGCATGTTCCTCCTACTATGGTGTTGGGCCTATATATCGCATACCAGGTATCATGGATCAGTTTGGATATGTCAAAATACTTGAAGAGGTCATGTTGCCTTATGCTGAAGAGGACATGCCCTTGAAATGGGTGTTTCAACAAGACAATGACCCCAATCACACTAGTAAATGAGCAAAATCTTGGTTCCAAACCAACAAAATTAATGCCTCGCAGATGTGAAGAAATTATGAATAACTGTGGTTATACAACTAAATACTAGTTTAGTGATTCACAGGATTGCTAAAAAAGCAGTTTGAACATAATAGTTTTGAGTTTGTAGTGTCAACAGCAGATGCTGCTATCATTGTGAACACCCCCTTTTTGTCATGGTCTGGCCTCTTGGGGCCAGCTGTTATGATTTTGGACCTTTTTTTTCTATGTTCTGAGCCTCTATGCCATGTCTTATTATCATTGTCATGTTCATGTTATGTTTGCTTTTGTTTCATTTATTTTCTGTGTATTTTCTTTGCCACATTTTGTTTTGCTTTATTGTTTATTATTTGCTTTCACTCTTGGTCCCTTAGTTACTTTAGTCTTAGTTTCATTGTTTATCACATTTATTATATTATGCTTTAGTCACAGGGTTTTGTTATTATTTATCCTCAGTGTTTTTTATCTGATTATGTTCCATTTGTTATGTATTGCAATTTCTGTTTATCAGTTATCTTGTTTCATTAATTGCATTATTCTGTAGTCATCGGGTTTGTTTATTCTCTGTTTATCAGTAGTTTATTTTGGCTCTTCTCTTTTGTGATTTCAGTTATGTCCAGTTTTGTTTTCAGTTCTCATGTTCATGCTCTGTCCTGGTTATGGTTGTATTTCATCTGTCCATGGTTTCTGTTTTTGCCTCATCTTCTTTGTTTGCTCCTACACCAGCTCTTGTGTCCTCGTCTGTGACTATGACTCTTTCTGTTTTGTTTCTGTTCACTCACACTCTTGCACCTGCTCCCGTGTCTTTGTCTATTACATCACGCCACTTTGCTCACTCCCTTCCTCAGACTTTTGCCCTGTCTTACTCTTTAGCCACACCCCTTCTAGATTGTTCCTCACGTGCACCTCATTTACACCACCTGTCCCTCACTTCTCCCTAATTAGTCCACAAGTATTTAAGCTCCACAGTCCTTCACTTCTTCGCCAGATTGTAGTCTTTGTACTCTTTCCAGCGCCCATCACAGTCCTGTTTTTGTCTTGCCGTGTTCTGAACTTTGCTCTGTACCTCGACCATGCCTTTTGCTTCATCCCGGATGTCTGAGTTTGCTCGTGCCTCTGAACCCTGCTCGTTTGTGACTGCGTCTCAGCCTGATCCTGCTTGTACCTCTGCCACGCTGACTGATTACATGTGTACCGAAACCAAGCCTGGAATAAAGACCATGATTTCTCCCACACCAAAGCCTTGTCTGGGGGTTTGCATTGCGGGTCCAGCCGCTCCTGGTGACGGGCTCCCTCCCGCCCTGACACTTTTCTACTTTTTTTTAAACTAATAACC
Organism: Thalassophryne amazonica; assembly: GCF_902500255.1. Taxonomy (NCBI): domain Eukaryota; kingdom Metazoa; phylum Chordata; class Actinopteri; order Batrachoidiformes; family Batrachoididae; genus Thalassophryne; species Thalassophryne amazonica. The sequence continues at coordinate 34,343,091 of NC_047114.1, read as the reverse complement.
CAATTTCATAGCCTTAAGAGTGTGCATATCATGAATGCTTGGTCTTGTTGGATTTGTGAGAATCTACTGAATCTACTGATACCTTGTTTCCCATGTAACAATAAGAAATATACTCAAAACCTGGATTAATCCTTTTAGTCACATAGTACTACTATTATTCTGAACACTACTGTACAATAAATATGGTACTATATAATATACAGGAGTAGGTATTAAAATCTAAATATTAATACAGGAGAAGACTGTAGTATAGGTAATTTAGTATGTAGACTACAGAGGTGTCACTGTACTTAAGTACACTTTTTAGGTATCTATACTTTACTCCATTACTTATTTTTCTGCCTACTTCTGACTTCTACTTATTACATTTTCACACAAGTATCTGTACTTTCTATTCCTTATATTTTTAAAACAAACAGCCTCGTTACTCTTGGCGAGTAGGATGTGCGCCGGTGTGCGCTGACGCCTCAGCGCACATCCACCGGAAGCCCGAGGCATCAGCGCAGTTCCACCGGCGCGGCTTCACCGAGGCCCGAGGTGCCAGCGCAGTTCCACCGGCGCGGCTTCACCGAGGCCCGAGGTGCCAGCGCACATCCACCGGCGCAGCTCCACCTGAAGCCCGAGGCGCCAGCGCAGTTCCACTGGCGTGGCTTTACCGAGGTGCCAGCGCGGATTTATCTGACCATGGGTCCGAAGAAGGCACTGACGGCGGAGGAGGGAGACGATGGACTTTTTGTCTGAGGACATCTCTGTTGTTAAAATGCAGCAGAAATCCATTATGGAGCTGGTGGAAGAAGTGAAGGCTCTCCGGATCCAGAATGCCGAGAAAGACCGGCGTCTGGTGTACCTGGAGAACCGTGTTGCGGAGTTGGAACAGTACACAAGGATGAACGACTTATTATTACAGGAATTCATATTAAACCTCGACCCTACGCACGGGCGGTGTCAGAAGACAGCGGGGGGAGGCCAGCGAGCAGGAGGCCAGCTCAGTGGAACAACAGGTGGCTGACTTCCTGCAATCTAAAGGTATTCAAATGGACTGTAATAACATTGAAGCGTGCCACCCCCTGCCCAGGAGAGAGGATGGAGACAAGCGAGCAGTTATAATGAGGTTTGTCAACAGAAAACATAAAATGGCATTGTTAAAACAGGGACGGAAACTCAAAGGAACAAACGTATTCATCAATGAAAATCTGACCAAAAGAAACGCAGACATCACCAGGAAAGCTCGTTTCTTAAAAAAGCAGGGAAAAATTCAACAGACATGGACATCCAACTGCAAAATATTCATCAAACTGAACGGAACACCAGAACAAGCGAAGGTTATGGTAATCAGGAACATCGAGGATCTGGACAAATACGATCAATAATGTATGAGGACACAAACACATCACAACACCATGACACAGACCAGAGGAACCTATTCATCTACTACATCATCTACATCTGGAGACAAGAAGGATATAACTCACAGGATTGATGATCATGGAAAACTAGAACTGAGAACATTTAAATACACAGACCACAATGTACTGGACTTGGAGCACGATATAGACCCGGAATAATTTCTTCTCAGATATTAATGACAGTTGTTGCTATTATACCGATGAACAGTTTAATCGGATCATTAAAACGGATAACAAATTTCAATAATCCATTTCAACAGCAGAAGTCTGTATGTAAACTTTAACAACAATAAAGAATATTTAAGTCAATTTAAAAAATTTTTTAACATAATTGCTATATCAGAAACATGGATCAATGAAGATAAAGGAATGGATTTTGAACCAATCGAAGCAGTGGTTCGCAGATTGAAGCAATGCTTCGACTTATTGTTTCGTTATTCTTTCTTTCTTTCGCTTAATTTTCCCCCGCTAAAACCCTAAAGAGCATACTTCTGTGAGTATTATTTACCTTTTCTATGTTAAACCGACCTGTTATGGTCTTCTGAAACAGTTGATAGATGTATTTTATAACTTAAAAACGGGAGCGACGCTAACGCGTTAGCATGTCTATGGCATTTTCAATGTTAAAAGTTAGCATTAAGCTGTTGCAGCTCTCATCACGTTCGGGTGCATTTGTTTTCAAATTGTAATATTTCTTAAATTTATTTTTGTTTATATATTAATAATCTAATGATAATTATTATATACAATTTCAGAGAAAGAGACAAAAAGAACCTGAATAGAAACACAACAGAAAATAAAATATAAAGCAACCAACAATGAACATACATACATACATACAGAAATAAATAAGTGTTTCCTGTCTTATTTAAGTTTAATGACAGTTTGTTTTGGTCAAACCATATTGTCAATGTGTTAATTTCTTCAGTGATTTCCTCCAGAACTATCTGCCAAACTAGAAAACTGCTGCATCCTAGTAAGAGCAGAATACTACTGAAATGAATCTGAATAAGTTGTTTTTTTCTCACTAAATGGATGCAGCACTCACTGCAGTTTATTGTCTGGAATAGTCCCAGATTGCATTTCAGAGCTTCTAGAATTGAAACATTTTTGTGCAGGTGGTGTTGGGGAGTAATTTTGGGTTTTGGGTCTTGGGCCACATGTAGAACGAATCAGTTTTTAAATTAAGCTTTCAATTCATATAGTGGCATCTACTTTTTTTTTTTTAAGGTTACTTTATACTTTTATACTTTACGTAGGTTTTGGAGCACATACTTTTTCACTTTTACTTGAGTAAAGAGGTCAAGTTGATACTTCAACTTTTACCAGAGTGTTTTTAAACTGCAGTATCTATACTTCTACTTAAGTAACAAATGTGTGTACTTTTGACACCACTGGTAAAATTAAATTATAGTTAGTAGGCTAAGCTATAAATCTGGTATTTTATTATAGAAACAGAAGCTATGATGTAATGTGTATTGGTATCTATCTAAAGTAACTCTGTTAGCATACTATAGGGGAAAAAAAAGCATAATCTATATGCTATCAAATGGAAACCTAAGAATTTAGGTACTATATGTTGATATCTTTAAAAGAACACATAGACTGATGAATCATTGAAAAACTACACCATGTAAAATAAAAATGTAAATAACGAAAATAAGCTAGTTATAGTTAGAAGAGCTAAATTAGCCGTTAATAAGCCAACCATACCTAGCAAGCTAACAAGATAAACAAAACGGTAATTAGTGTATAAAGTATAATAGCGTAGTTAAACCTAAAATAACGGCATTAACAAATACATATAAAAATAAATGTGGACAAAAGTACGAATTAATGTGGGTTATCAAACAGAAAAGAACCAACTATATTGTAAGCTATGATAAATGGTGCTACAGACACAAACACACACACAACACACAATTTATTCTTACTTGTGGCAAGTTTGACAACAAACAAAAAAAGTTCCAGGGGCAAAAGTTAGAATGTGTTAAATGTGTCCCCTGTCTCCCCTACAGCCATAATCCTGCAGGAAAAAAGTTGCATTTAGAGACGTCTTCAAGCTGCATTTATGAGCCTCTTTGTTTCTCGCTTCAAAGAAGCGAGAAGAAAGCTGCACTCCTGACAAGTAAAGGCTTCCTGTCCCTGTGTGTGGACTTCAGATAATGAGGTGCTATCTGCAAGCTGGAAGAGAGCTGCTGGACCAGACATCAGTCTCATCCAGTCAAACACAAGCAGAAGGTTTTGTAAAGTACATCTTGAATTCCTCCAGGTTTAATGTCTCCATCAAAAGGAGATCAAAAGTGAGGGATCAGAGCTACATAACAGAGGTAAGTGCGGAGAGGAGTCTTCAGTCAACTCCAGAGCTCTTTTGATACCGCTCATCCCTTCCAAACCGTTTCCATGGCAACAGCGGAGAGAGGAAGTGTGCAGCATTGATAAGAGTGCGACAGGGGATAAAGAGGTTGACAGATCATTTTGGAGAAGGCTGACCCTTTTGCAGAAGGACCGTGGTCTTGTCTGGGAAATTAATACCGTACGCAGATGGTGTGCAGAGATTGACAGTCTCAGACCCACTTCTCTCTGTGGGAGCAATTTAACACATATCACACTACAAAGTGTTAACTTCAGGCACTAGTGAGGCTATTTTCACACTTTAAATGTCTGTGACTGCGGGTCTCTTCTCCAAGTCCTTTAGGATTTATCTGCTTTGCCGAGCTTACATTGCCTCACATTGTTAGAGAAATATGCACAAAACTCCGGCAGCCGCCTTCAGCCGGGCTTTAGCTCTGTATTACACTAACCGATGTCACGCACATGAAGACGCCCCACATCAAGGGGCTCAGTTTTAGAAAGGACACCACTGCACACAGCAGCAAATTAAATACCGACACTCCCGCTGCTCCCTAATTTGTTAAAACTGCACTTCTTGCAAATAGGATTTTGTGTAAACAAGTACAAAAACCCCCAACTAACTAGGGAAAACCATTGGGAATGCCAGAGAGAGAGAGATGGAAGAATGGCCTCCAGGCATCCTGAGGGGCAGCGAGCTAGAACCACCATATCATTTGACAAACAACGGTAGTTTTTGCATCACTGATTCACGAAGAGGGCACTTAATTAGTCAAAATGAACCCTAATTGAGCCCCAGCTGTATGATAAAATAAAAACATGACTCTCCGAGTGCGTAGCAAACCCCAGAGACCCGTGTGTGTGATCCCGCCTTCCCCCCGTGCGCTCTGGCAGCTTGCTCCGTGAGCAGCTTGTTAGCGCAAAGGAAGATTTGTCAAGACATTCACAAATTTGGAGATTCAGCATTTCGATCCAAAATAATAAATTTTAAAAAAGCCACCCGTGCTATTCTTGCCAGGGATGCACTAAAGCTTAAAATGTGAATGAATGAATCATCACATTTATAAATCGTACATTATGAACACAGTCAGCAGCAAAAGCCTGTCTTTCTTTTCGTTGTATTTGGGTGTTTTCCTATGATTGGAACACGGCAGTAAAATCGATGGTCGCCAACATTCCAGCACAATTTCTTTTTCCCAAACTGAGTTATATTTACTAAAAGTTTCATGTCTAGTATGTAAATCAGAAGTCATAGTACATGTCAAGGGCGTTGAGTGCATTGCTTTTTTGCAGGAAAAAAAAAGTTTTTTTGTGTATTTTTGTGACAGAAAGACAGCAACTTTTCCAGTCAATGTTAAGATTAAAAAGTCGTAGATTCCACTGAATTTGTCCTGAATTATTCATTTTAGTAGGATTACGGCAAAACTACTGCACGGAATTCGACGAACTTTTCACCACAGATAGATATGAGGCCAAGGAAGACTCCAAAATTTTGGAGGTGATCCGGATCCGGATTCTGGATCAAGTTTCACTTTATATAGGCTTTGAAGGATTATGTCAAAACTACTTCATGAATTTTCACCCAATTCACACCACAGATAGATATTAGGGCATGGAAGACTCCACTGAATGTTGGAGGTGACCCAGATCCGGATCTGGATTCTGGATCAAAATTTCATTTATATAGGCTTTAAAGTATGTAAAAAAAAAAAAAAAAACTACTTCATGAATTCTCACCAAATTTGCACCACAGATAGATATTAGGGCATGGAAGACTCTAGCGAATTTTGGAGGTGATTCGGTTCCAGATTGGCAGACGTACATTTAGATACTTGTAGCTATAACTGCAATCTGCATGCAAATGTGATCACCACATACCTTCTTGTGATTCTCTTTTTCTAACGCACATTTCAATATTTGCGATGTAAATGTTGGGAAGGTGTCGTAACACGGACCCACAACAGGGGGCGCAAGTGAACGGACAATGGATAAGAAAGGAGTAACAATTTAATGTTGCGAAAGTACACACGGAATACAGTGTTGCACTGCATGAGGCAAATGGTGGTCACACCAGATACTGACTGGTACCCCCCCCCCCCCCCAATAAAACAAACTCACCTTTCAGAGTGGCCTTTTATTGTGGGCAGTCTAAGGCACACTGTGCACTAATCATGGTGTCTAATCAGCATCTTGGTATGGCACACCTGTGAGGTGGGATGGATTATCTCAGCAAAGGAGAAGTGCTCACTATCACAGATTTAGACTGGTTGTGAACAATATTTGAGGGAAATGGTGGATATATGTGTATGTGGAAAAAGTTTTAGATCTTTGAGTTCATCTCATACAAAATGGGAGCAAAACCAAAAGTGTTGCGTTTATATTTTGTTGAGTATATATATATATATATATATATATATATACAAATAATGGCAAAATGACAAGGCGTAGCCAAGTCCAGTATAACTTTTCAATATAACTTTTCACAGAAATCGATCACGGTCATGGGAATCAATCCCATGACCATCTTGCTGTGAGGCAACAGTACACAGTAAATCACCATTGTAAAACTAATTGTGGGGAAGTGTCATGACACGGACCCACAACAGGGGGCGTTAATGAAGGGACAATGGAATAGCCAAAAAGTAACAATTTAATGTTGTGAAGGTGCACAACGTAGTACAGACAAAAACAAATATGCGTTATATCAGTCTGACACAAGGTGACTTGTGGCAGGCTCGAAGATAAGAGATGTCCGGTGTGAGAAGAGCCGGATCCCACACAGCTTCCACCACCACCGGGTCTGAAGAACACCGGAGCCGCCAGCCCTGCGCCCCAGGTGGCCACTGTCTTTAGCAGTCAGACCCGGTACTGCTGGCAGAAAACAGAAACAGTTCTGGATGAGTGTGAGTTCGCACACTCAATAATCCCACAGTCTGTGTTCAGTAAGGAGGGAGCAACTCCACCTCCAATCACACACTCGTGCAGCTCCTGTCTAACCACTTATCTTGTTGGGGTGTGAAGCGAAGCCGTCGCTCATCACACCAAACGCCAATCCCACAGATAAGGCAACACCACAGGAAAACGGCTGCAAAGAAGTTCAGACTATTAGTCAGCGTTAAGTGTCGCAGAGAATATTACCTGTATGGTAGACGATTTCTCGGCGAGGAGGTGGAGTTGCAGTCCGGCCTTTGTAGTGGTGGTGATGGGGTGACAGATGGTATGATAGGTGACAGCTGTCACCTCAGCGGCTCGACACCCTCTCGTGCTTGGAGACCGCACTCCAAGCAGGGCGCCATCTGGTGGTGGTGGGCCAGCAGTTACCTCCTCTTCAGCAGCCCACAAACACTATACTGGTTAATTTAACACTGCCAGTGTGTACTTATGGTCCTACTAGTACACTGGCAGTGTACCTATGGTATAGTAAAAATAGTATGTGTGCACACATCCAATCCTGATTAGGCTCAGGTGGCAGGATCATCAAGAATAGCAGACAAAAAAAGAAGAAAATCCACCACACAAGTGGAGCTCCCAAAATCTTATTGTAGCTACAGTTGCCTGAAGAAGACCTCAGGGTCACAACATTGCTTTTTTTTGGTCAATTAAAGATTTTGGGAGCTCTACCGGTGTGCAAATTTTCTTTCTTTTTTAGTGTACATATAGTATACATATCAGTTGATGAAACGTTCAAGGTGTTATTTTGTCTTATTTTTCTTGCAAATATACTGAACAACAAAAGAACAAGTATATTTTAACATTGCTTTATGAGTAAAATTTCTGACAGATTTTGTGCAGGATATCACATACCAAGGTCTATTAGAAAAGTATCCAACCTTATTATTTTTTTCAAAAACCATATGGATTTGAATCACGTGTGATTGCGTCAGACAAGCTTGAACCCTCGTGCGCATGCGTGAGTTTTTCCACGCCTGTCAGTTGCGTCATTCGCCTGTGAGCAGGCTTTGAGTGAGGAGTGCTCCACCCCCTCGGCGGATTTTCATTGTCAGGAAATGGTGGAATGATTTGGGCTTTTTTTCCATCAGAATTTTTTCAGAACCTGTTTAGAGACTGGCAGCTGGAAACCATTCGAAAATTTATCTGGATTTCGGTGAAAATTTTCGGGCTTCACAAAGAATAAGGACTGTTACTACAGCTTAAGGACGGCTTTAAGGACGCTCGGCGCGCCGCGCTCCATGCCGCCATCGAGAGCCACACACCACCGGATCATTTCTAAACGGATGGCTCTGTGGAGCCGGGGACCGTCGTGTGCACTTTCTCTGGTTATCACAAGAGCTGGACATCAACCATTTTCCGGCAGATTTCACTTTTAACAAGAGATTCTGTCATAGAAAGCCGAGCGGGAGGCTTCGCGCTTCACGATGGATTCGCTACTGGAGCGAGACAAAACCACCTCCGTTTTGGTCTCACAGGACAGCTTTGAGATGGCATTCAGACTGTTGTGGGGCCGCCAGAAGAGGAGGTACTGCTGGCCCACCACCAGAGGGCGCCCTGCCTGAAGTGCGGGCTTCAGGCACGAGAGGGCGCTGCCGCCACGGACACAGCCGGGAGTGACAGCTGTTACTCATTACTTCCTGACAGCTGTCACTCATTCTTCATCATCTCACTCCATAAAACCCAGACGTCATCTCTACCTCATCGCCGAGATATCATACTTCATTTGAGGTAATCTCCTCAGCCGTTTGTGTTACAATATTATTTGTATATGTGAGTGTTTGCAGGAGTACCGGTACCTCTGTCGGTGGAAGCTGAGAGAGCGCTAGAAGGCACTCTTTTCCCCTGAGGAATTACTACAGTTCTCTGCAAGTTATAGAGTGAGAGGTGGAGGTGGCATTCCCACCGTTATTGTTACTGGGTGTGCACACACCTACACTTGACTGTCTTTGTTCTCGCCAGCAGTACCAGATCCGACAGTCGGGGACGGTGATCACCTGGGAATTCGGGACTTGGCGGCTCCAGTATCACCAGGTTCGGTGGTGGCGGAAATCGTGTGGTTCCGGCTCTTCTCCGGACAGACGTCTTCTATCCTCGAGCCTGCCCACACGTCACCTTTGTGATTTGACTGTAATTATATTCTGAGATTGTCTGTATTTTGTTGTGCACATTTCACAACATTAAATTGTTACTTTTTGGCTCATCTATTGACCGTTCATTTGCGCCCCCCTGTTGTGGGTCCGTGTCACTACACTTTCACAACAGGATATCTCGGCCAGCGTCATGGACTCCGAGGGGCGTCACCCGGCTGTTGAACGACCAATGGGAGAGCAGGGAGCACAGGCGTCTGCAGGAGACGTGATTGGTGAGCTACAGCACCTTCTCACCACCTTTACGGCTCGGTTGGATCAAATGACTGAGCAAAACATCCTCCTGAACTGCAGGGTGGAGGCTCTCTCTGCCAGATGGCGGTGAGCGCTCAGGGCGCTGCTGCAGCTCCTCCTCCTGCCGACCCTGTGCAGGATATGAACGTTCCAGTGGTGTTCAACAACCCCTCCCACCATCCCCTGAAGCATACCATAAGCCCTCCTGAGCCGTACGGAGGTTGTGTGGAGATGTGCGCGGACTTTCTCATGCAGTGTTCGCTCGTCTTCGCACAACGTCCCGTCATGTACGCGTCAGATGCTAGTAAATAGCTATGTGATTGCTCTGCTTCGGGGTAAGCACGCGCCTGGGCTACGGCGCTCGGGAACAGTTGTTATCAGCATACACTGGGTTTGTGGGGGAGTTCAGAACAGTGTTTGATCACCCTAACAGAGGAGAGACCGCTTCAACAATGCTGCTGTCAATGCGACAGGTGTGCCGATGTGCAGCCGAATATGCAGTCGACTTCCGCATCGCGGTTGCGAGGTCCGGCTGGAATGACGTTGCGCTCCGCGCCGCCTTCATAAACGGACTGTCGTTAGTCCTGAAGGAGCATCTGGTTGCTAAGGAGGAACCGCGGGATTTAAATGGGCTTATCGATCTCGTTATACGGTTTAGACAATCGGTTGGAGGAACGCTGTCGGGAGCAAGGCGAAGGACGTGGCCAGATACGCGCCACCCCTCTCCTTTCCAGTTTTCGAAAAGGGGCCGCCCTCCCCACGCTCCACAGCCGCAGCACTCTGTGGGGCAACAGCTCCCCCTGCTGACGTTGTTAGGGAAACGCACAGGGCCAAAATGAGGAGGCTGATCCGCGGGGAGTGTTTTCTCTGCAGCTCAAAAGAGCACACACAGAAAAACTGCCCCAAACGGCCACAACAACAACCGCCCTCAGAGACTGGGCTAAAGGGGGTCAAAACATTCACGTGAGACACACACAGATTGCCACACGACTCCCAGTTACAATCCTGAGCGGGGATGTAACCCTTCAAGCCCCAGCACTGGTGGACACGGGGTCAGAAGGGAATTTGCTAGACAGCAGATGGGCAAGGGAGGTAGGGCTCCCTCTGGTGGCGCTTCCTTCGCCATTGCAGGTTCGGGCACTAGATGGCACCCTCCTCCCTTTAATCACACACAAGACACAACCAGCAACTCTGGTGGTGTCTGGAAACCATCGGGAGGAGATTGAGTTTTTTGTAACTCCTTCTACCTCCCGCGTGATTTTGGGCTTCCCATGGATGTTGAAGCACAATCCCCGGATTGATTGGCCGTCTGGGGTGGTGGTTCAGTGGAGCGAAACCTGCCATCGGGTGTGTTTAGGATCCTCGGTTCCTCCTGGTTTACAGGCTAAGGAGGAGGTCAAAGTCCCTCCCAATCTGACGGCAGTGCCGGTTGAGTACGATCTTGCTGACGTCTTCAGCAAGGATCTGGCACTCACCCTTCCCCCGCACCGTCCGTACGATTGTGCCATTGATTTGGTTCCAGGTGCTGAGTTCCCGTCCAGCAGGCTGTACAACCTCTCATGACCTGAGCGCGAATCAATGGAGACCTACATCCGGGACTCATTAGCTGTCGGGCTGATCCGGAACTCCACCTCCCCGATGGGGGCAGGTTTCTTTTTTGTGGGCAAGAAAGATGGTGGACTCCGTCCATGCATTGATTACAGGGGGCTGAATGAGATTACGGTTCGCAATCGATACCCGTTGCCATTGTTGGATTCCGTGTTCACCCCCCTGCATGGAGCCAAAATCTTTACCAAGCTGGATCTTAGAAATGCGTATCACCTGGTTCGGATCCGGAAGGGAGACGAATGGAAGACGGCATTTAACACCCCGTTAGGTCACTTTGAGTACCTGGTCATGCCGTTCGGCCTCACCAACGCCCCCGCGACGTTCCAAGCCTTGGTTAACGACGTCTTGCGGGACTTCCTGCACCGATTCATCTTCGTATATCTGGACGATATTCTCATCTTTTCTCCGGAACCTGAGACCCATGTCCAGCATGTACGTCAGATTGGCCCCAACCAACAAGCAGTAGGAAGCTGCAACAGTTCCTCGGCTTCGCTAATTTCTATAGGAGGTTCATTAAGGGCTACAGTCAGGTAGTTAGCCCCCTGACAGCCCTGACCTCTCCAAAAGTCCCCTTCACCTGTTCGGATCGGTGCGAAGCCGCGTTCAAGGAGTTGAAACGACGGTTCTCTACTGCGCCGGTTTTGGTGCAGCCCGACCCTAGCCACCAGTTCGTGGTTGAAGTGGATGCCTCTGACTCAGGGATAGGAGCCGTGCTGTCCCAGAGCGGAGAGACCGATAAGGTTCTTCACCTGTGTGCCTACTTTTCACGCAGGTTGACCCCGGCTGAACGGAACTATGACGTCGGCAATCGAGAACTCCTTGCAGTGAAAGAGGCTCTTGAGGAGTGGAGACACCTGTTGGAGGGAGCGTCTGTGCCGTTCACGGTTTTCACTGACCATCGGAACCTGGAGTGTATCAGGACCGCCAAGCGGCTGAACCCCAGGCAAGCCCGCTGGTCACTGTTCTTCGGGCGTTTTGACTTCCGGATCACCTATCGCCCTGGGACCAAGAACCAGAGGTCGGATGCCTTGTCCCGGGTACACGAAGAGGAAGTCAAGACTGCACTGTCGGATCCACCGGAGCCCATCCTGCCGGAGTCCACTATCGTGGCCACCCTCACCTGGGACATGGAGAAGATCGTCCGGGAGGCCCTGGCACGGAGCCCGGACCCAGGAACAGGTCCGAAGAACCGTTTGTACATCCCACCAGAGGCCAGAGCTGCAGTCTTGGATTTCTGTCATGGTTCCAAGCTCTCCTGTCATCCAGGGGTGCGAAGGACCGTGGCAGTTGTCCGGCAGCGCTTCTGGTGGGCGTCTATGGAGGCCAACGTCCGGGAGTATATCTAGGCCTGCACCACCTGTGCCAGGGGCAAGGCAGACCATAAAAGGTCCCAATTTAATGTTGTGAAATGTGCACATTTAACAACATTAAATTGTTACTTTTTGGCTCATCTATTGACCGTTCATTTGCGCCCCCTGTTGTGGGTCTGTGTCACTACACTTTCACAACACAGACAGCTTCATCACGGCGTTGCTACGTGCGACGCCTCCGCTCCTCTTTCCATGACAAATACTCCTGTAACAGTGGAATGTGCCGTTCATTTCCAAACTGGACGCTGTGTTTTATCCGGGACGTCATCTGACTAGCACAGGAATTGTGAAAAGACGTGGACATCAGCACTTTTTCGGCACATTGAGACAGACGTGCGGAGGAATTCCGCGTGTCGCGGCGGTGCCGCATTGCGCAAAGCAACGCCGTGATGAAGCCTCACGGGACATGTTCTGGCATGTCCAGGCACATCCACAATTTCTCAGATAATCACTCGATGGAAAAACCACCGACAGCTGTCTGAACGCCATCTCAAAGCCGTCCTGTGAGACCAAAACTGAGGTGGTTTTGTCTCGCTCCAGTAGCGAATCCATCGTGACGTGCGAAGCCTCCGCTCAGCTTTCCATGACAAAATCTCTTGTTAAAAGTGAAATCTGCCAGAAAATCATTGCTGTCCAGCTCTTGTGATAACCAGAGAAAGTGCACACGACGGTCCCGGCTCCACAGAGCCATCCGTTTAGAAATGATCCGGTGGTTTGTGGCTCTCAATGGCAGCACGGAGCGCGGCGCACGGAGCACGGCGCACGGCGCATGGAGCGTCCTTAAAGCCGTCCTTAAAGCTGTAGTAACAGTCCTTATTCTCTGTGAAGCCCGAAAATTTTCACCGAAAGCCAGATAAATTTTTCGAATGGTTTCCAGCTGCCAGTCTCTAACAGTTTCTGAAAAAATTCTGATGGAAAAAAAGCCCAAATCATTCCGCCATTTCCTGACAATGAAAATCCGCCGAGGGGGTGGACCACTCCTCACTCAAAGCCTGCTCACAGGCGAATGACGCAACCGACAGGCATGGAAAAACTCACACATGCGCACGAGGGTTCAAGCTTGTCTGACGCAGTCACACGTGATTCAAATCCATATGGTTTTTGAAAAAAATAATAAGGTCGGATACTTTTCTAATAGACCTCGTACAATAATAAATGGAGGTGTGTTTTGACATGTAACGTTCTGGATCAGATCACGGTCAATAGTGCATGTGACCACCATGTTCTGCAATTAATGCAGCTAATCTGCACATGGGAATCACTAAATGGTGAATTTCCTGTTGAGGAATGTCCTGCCATTCCTCCCTCAAGGCAATGTGGAGTTGAAGAACAGTGTTCAGTATTGGGATATGAGCGTGAACACCACCATCCAGAAGATCCCGTGAGTGTTCTATGGGTTTGTCGCGTGTCCTCCACCTTAACCAGCTGATTATTGACTCATGAACATTTAAACGTCTGGCTGCGTTCAGCGCAGTCAAACCAGTATCCAGCATGCCAATGGAAAGCCTCAGTAAGGTGCGACATGGCAAAAATCAACACATTTTGGGTTTTATAGGCCACTCGTATCACAACAAAATGGCCACTCCTAACGGTTATCAACAGTGATTTGTTGCTCAAAACATGCCACAACTCCGGAATTGTTCCCAGGTGCTCACAGATGTCCGTGGTCATGTCTGTGTGCAAATGCACATTCCGTGACTTAAAACTCACTGTTTATCTGCATCTCTGTGGGACACATGAAATGACAATTACTCTCCTCCCTACTGTTTGAAGAAACCCTTGTGTTTCTTTTGTTGTTTAGTGTCTTAAGATGTACATCAGTATGGGGTCATCATTGTTGCATTGTTCAATTAAAAATGTATCCCAATACACATTTCTCCTGTGTGATGGTCCAACCTAAATGCCTCTGAGCCTGCAGAAGTCAATACCGCTTCTGGACAAGGTTAACATATGACTTTTTTTTTCACAGTAAAGTTTTAAGTGGCATTTTTGAATGTAACTCCATATTGTAATAGCTGACAAAGGTTTTGCAAAGTGTAACCGCATCACACAGCTGCTGTGAAAAATAAATAAATAAATACATGCCACCCACGGGATTCTAACCTGCAATTTCCAAAAGCTCTGATTGCCTGCCAGAAACGTAACCACTGAGCTGCCATCGCTGTCCTGTAAAAGGTATGGGAAAATGCCTGATATCAAGAAGGATATGGATGTATTTAAAAATAAACAAAGCCACATACTATATAAAAACACCGCATTTTATTGAATCCTTCTTATCAAGTGGACAATACAAGTATGATCCGTCTGTTCCTCTGTCGATGACCCATGGTTGCAGATGTACAGTCATGAAATGACATGAATGGAGTAATTCGTCCACACCGGGGTGTCCAGCCGGCCCCGCGCGAGTGTCCTACGCAACACGTGTGTCTTGTGGACGGCGCGCCGCAGGACAGACACTGCGTCATGTAGAACACATCTCACGTGGGTGACGTGACATTAAGATTGCCCACTGCGTGTTATGATCTGACGGTCCATTTCACCTGGGGTGGCCTGTCAGTGTGCACGACGTGTGCTGCTGCAGCCCATTGCTACAGTGATATATGTTTTAATGTATGTCCATGTGAGGACAGCAAGCAGACAAGTGCACATCACAGTGGACAGTTGTTAGTTCATGTCTATCCAAACATAGTAAGTGTTCCCCGGCTGGGACATCCAGAACCACAGATCTCAACAGCTGCTCCTGTCGGCGAACACACCCCCTGTCAACATGTCACTATGTCTGTTTGTAAGCCACGCTCATGGGGCACTTAGACAAATTTCACATTCAGCTTGAAAGTGATCGTCTGCTGACTGTTTTCTTGTTAATAGAGCAAATGGCCCCACATTTTCCAAGTGCCAAGCGAGCGGTGTTAGATGTTCATGTGAGTCAGCTGGAATTTGGCCGACACCTGCCACGAGAGGGTTTGATGGGCTCTCACAGCACGCACTCTGTCTTTCAGCCGCTGGTGTGCGCAAATAGTTGTAGCAACAGGTATACGAGGCGTTGGAGGCAGCCACGATTTTACATGTATTGCATACAATTCCGGCTTCATGCGCACTTCATGTGGAATTCGACCACATTTGTACTATGTTTGAAGGGGCCCTTAGGCTTGCATTCTTGCCCTTTACACAATGAAATTTCTCTGGGTTCCTTGAATCATTTAATGATACTATGCATGGCAGATGACGAACTATGCAAATCCCATCTAATCTTTATCTGAGGAACATAGTTTTGAAACATTTCAATAATTTTCTTGTGCCTTTGTTAACAACCTGGAGATCCTCTGCCAATTTTTGCTCCTTAAAGACACTCGTGGATACTGTTCGTACCAGATCTCGATGATAATCACCTGTTTAAGGAAGCATCATTATTTTATTGTATTTTATTTATTTATTTACCATATTACTACATTACTAAGTTTTTGGAATGTGTTACAGGCCTGAAATGCAGGAATGGATGTACAGATGAGGACAAAATTATTAGCCTCCTATAAAAAATGTTTTAAGTTTTTGTCAAAATTTTCCCAAGTGCTTTTGTTTAGCAGAGCAATACATTTTCAACACAGTATTTCTAAACATCCTAGTTTTATTCTGGATGCTTACATCTTTTTACTTTGTACACGGAAACAAAAATGATTTCACAAAAACAAAAAACTACCAGTGTCAAAATTATTAGGCCCTTTCAGAACTGACCTTTGTGTTGAACCTTAACACAAACCACTGTGGTACAATGATGTGCTTTAGGGCCCCTTCACATATAACACAACATTGGGCGAAAGTCGCAGAAACAGGAAGAAAATCCATGAACCAAAAACAAAATGGTGAACCGCAAAAATATTCCACCTGCTGTCGGGAGGGACACACAGTCGGACAGGTGTGCACGATACCGTGTCGACGGTACTGTGCACAGTACTGTGCACGCTCATGTTCACGTGCACAAACACAGTGTGAACATGTGGAAAGTCATGCACACAGCAGCGGAACAAAATATAAAAAAAAACCCCACAATTTATAATACTTAATCCCTGTTACAAAAAGTGGACTAAGACGCCGCCTAGACGTACACCAGGAAGTAATGAAATGACGGGGATTTCTGCTCTCCCTTTTATGTTTTACATGAATTACCTGATGCACTCCTCTCATGAAGACATCAGCCGGGCTCCCGTCTCATGAAGAGCCAGCTCTCGTGTCATGAACACATCAGCCAGCATGGCGTGTCCAGCACGCAGTCTTCAGCTGGTGACTGCATTGCAAATATGATATATGTTTTAATTACAATTTACATTAAATTACATTAATTTACAATGTGGGGAAATCCCGCAGTGACATGCACCTCAGCATGGCACGATATTCACCAGCGTTGTGGTGTGCTGACGCGGTGGTCAGCTGAAGTGATATGTTCTAATTATTCCCACGTGAGGACAGCAACTTGATGTCCATGCTTGATGGTGTAGTTATGCAATGTCATATTCTACCAGCCACTACAGGTGTTCTCCAGCTGTGACTTGCGAGCACAGATATCTGAACAGCTGCCAGCCACAGGGACATGCTCCCCTTTGTCTGCGGACATCACTACTGTGGGGAAAAAATAAAAACCACACACCATAAAACACCACCACAATGTCTAATATTTAATTCCTCTTATTGAGTGGACAATCCAAGTATGACTCTTCTGTTCCTCTGTTTATGACCTGTGGTCACAGACGTACAGTCATGAAATGATATGTATGAAGCAGTGCACTCCCAACATGTCCACATCTGCTGGCCTGGCGTGTCCAGTAAGCGGCTCGCTGAAGGACAGACACTGCGTCATGTGGACCATAGCTCACACATGGGTAACGTGACATTCAGATCACCAGCTGAGTGTTCACATGATCTGACTGTCCGTTTCACCTGGCACAGCCTGTCGATGTGCGCTCGGTGCGCTCACTGCAGCCCGTTGGAAAGGTAATATGTTTTAAGTATTTCCACGTGAAGACAGCAGGCACACACAGGTGCCTCACTGCACAGAATTGTAAGGTCATGTCCTTCACAACATGGCACATGTTCTCCAGCTGTGACTCGCAGGTCCAGAGATCTCAATAGCCGCTGCTGTGTGCTGATATGCCTACCTGTCTGTTCAGCGCACAGTGCAAAGTGTCACTGTCTGTTTCTGTGTTATGTGATCATTTATGTTAGTTATTTGTTCTGTAATTGTGTATGTAGTTATTGTAGTAATTATTTATATATCTGTCCTGGCTGTGGTCTCTGTGTTGTTAATGTAATGTTGTGTGCACTGAGCCGTCATTTCCAGCTGTCAGTGTGTGGCTGGCCGGCGATCAGCTGAGAGGCGCCTTGCCGTGCCGTGTGTGCAAGCTTGGGGAGTAACGGAACACATGTAACGGCGTTACGTAATTAGGATACAACAAAAAGATAACTGTATTCCGCTACAGTTACAGAAAAAAAGACGTATTCAGATTACAGGTATATTTAGTAAAAATGGGAATTAGTTCGCAGGATTACAATTTTAATGCATTTTATGATATTATCTGTATATAATTTTTTTTTCTTTGAAACGAAAACGTCCCTTCATGGAAAGTGACATGACGTCTCCTAACCGGGCAAAATATTGATGAAGTACCGGAATGTTAATGCATTTTAAATGGAGATTCGCGACTGAACACACTCAGAAAAATGCTCGCAAAATACATGTTAAAATACCATTTTGACCTGGATATTGAACCAGTAAAATTAAATGACATTAAATTATGTCAGGAAAGTATTAAACTTACTTGGACACACACACATTCCCAAATAATAGTGTTGAAAGTTACACGGATCTGCACTATTCCAGCTGCTGAGCTGAGGCGTCCTGCTGCTGCTGCTGTGCTCAACGCAGCTCCTAAAACCATTACAATACATTTATATATATATTATATTTTTACATAATTATCCTTTATTGACCGAGTTTCAGTCATGAAGTCAGTGGTGTGGGTACACATCTCTATGTGTGGGTGTGACTGTGAGTGGCACAGCGCGGGTCATTATAATCTCATTATTTTAAGGTGCAAATTTAAAAAAAAAAATCCCCAGTCTTGTTGAACAATTTTAATCACTAACGACAAGTATTTTAACTAGACATTGGTCTAGTAGTGGAAAATATCAACTAGACATAAGTGAAGAGTTAATGGTCCGTGTCATCGGGCGACACAGCAGGAAACATACATCTGTTTATCATCCAAATATCACGGACAGAGTGACAAGAAGAACCAAAACCACTTATTTATGGAAGGAAATATTGTCTCCCTTGTTCCTCCGTTTGTGGCTTTGCCAACATGCGCAGCTTTCCGGCATATTCCACCTGTTTCTTGAACTTCTATGCACGCAAATCACTAACTTGCCCAGAATTAAAATGGTGACCACGCCTCCTTACTGACAGGATTTACTTAATGGTTTTCATTATGCTGTTGTTCTTATTTTGAAAGTTCAATAAGTGGACTGATATGTTAAACATGGTGCAAATGCTACGTGAAAGACTAAAGTAAGATACTTTTATGTTTACTGAACAAGTAGCAGAATTTTTTTTGTTTGTTTTGTATATTGTTCTGCAAGCCACTTTCAATTACAAATTCATCCACCCACCACCTGAGTTTTCATTATCCTTCATTTGTTTGGCATTTTCTGTTGAAAATTTAGCAGGTGAACACTGGGTGTGTTTAAAACAATATTGTGGGTGCTCTTAATTCATAATGTGAAGTAAAACAGAGCATGCCATGTAAAAGAAACAGTTTTAATTTTGCTTAATAAACTGTACTATGTACTCAATACTATTTCTATTTAGTTTCTTTTGTCTGTATTATCATATTTGATATTGGAGTAATCCAGAAGTAATTGAAAGTAATCAAATTACATTATTTTAATATTATGGTACTTGGATTACGTTACTGACTCCATTTTTCAACAAGTAACTAGTAACTGTATCGGAATACATTTTTAAAGTAACCCTCCCAACCCTGCGTGTGTGCTCAGATGTGGCTGGCCGGTCCAGATGTGTCATGTCTGCACATACATATCAGTAAGTGTGACACCCCCCCCCCCCCCCCCCCCCCCACACACACACACACACACATGCCACATGTGTTGCAGGGGAGGACCGGGTGGCACAATATGTGTAAAATAAGTGCATACGCGCAATATACACACACCACATGTGTTGAGGGGGGAGCTGACACTCTGACACGCCACGTGTGTTGCTTGGCAATGCCACACTCGTGAGGCACTTAAACAATTTTCACAGCCAGCTCGAAAGTGGTCGCCTGCTCTCTATTTTCGTGCTGGCTATGCAAACGGCCCCACATTTTCTAAATGCTCCTTGAGTGGTATTGGACGTTCGTGTGTGGCACCTGGAATTTGGCTGACACCTGCTGAGAGAGGGATTGAATGGGCACTCACAGTGCACACTATGTCTTTCGGCTGCTGGTGTGCACGAATGGTTGTGGCGACAGGTGTACGAGGCGTTAGAGGTAGCTCTGGTTTTTCATGAATGGCATGCGATTCCTCCTTCGTGTGCCTTTCGGCCTCATTCGTGCTATGCGTGAAGGGACCCTTAACTCTGTAATGCTCAAAGCTTGTAAAATCAAGTTAAAATTGAGGGTATCTTTCAATGTACACACAGTTTAAATATATATATATATAATCAGTAGTAGGGTTTGAGCTGTCACTTGAGGAAACAAAATAAATTTTATTCTTGAGAAAAATAATTGTTGATGTTTACGGAGCAGGAGGATATACAAAGTTCTCACAGTGTTCCCAAGTGTCTGGATCTGGATTCTGGATCAAGTTTCACTTTATATAGGCTTTGAAGGATCACTGTTAGCAGGATTACGTCAAAAGTACTTCACAAATTCTCACCAAGTTTGCACAACAGATAGATATTAGGGAATGGAAGACTCCACTGAATTTTGAAGGTGATCTGGATCTGGATCCTGGCTCAGGATTTCACTTTATATAGGCTTTGAAGGATTACGTTAAAACTACTTACATATTCTCACCAAATTTGCACCACAGATAGATATTGGGGCATGGAAGACTCAACTGCACTTTGGAGGCGATCCGGATCCGGATTGGCGGACATCAGAAATCTGGTGTTCATTTTTTAGTATTACATGATAAAAACAAAGGCATATTATATTCCAGTTCTAAGGTGGAATTATGCTAGTATACTAAGGTATATTTAAATATCTAAAAAGGAAGAGTAAAATAGGAGAGTAGAAAAGAGTACAGTAGAGCCACTTAGGTGCCTGGTCTCGAGAACTAGCGATGGTAAGTTGAAAAGCTTTTTTTATCCCATGGGAACTCTCCCTACCCACCCAAGCAGCTCAAGAAAAAGGTATATATAATAATAAGACATAAGAAAGATAAGACATCATATATATAACTTATATTTAAATATTAAGGGTAATAAACAACATATACAGTAGTGTTCAGAATAATAATAGCGCTATGTGACTAAAAAGATTAATCCAGGTTTTTAGTATATTTGTTATTGTTACATGGGAAACAAGGTACCAGTAGATTCAATAGATTCTCACAAATCCAACAAGAACAAGCATTCATGATATGCACACTCTTAAGGCTATGAAATTGGGCTATTAGTTAAAAAAAGGTAGCAAAGGGGATGTTCACAATAATAGTAGTGTGGCATTCAGTCAGTGAGTTCGTCAATTTTGTGGAACAAACAGATGTAAATCAGGTGTCCCCTATGTAAGGATGAAGCCAGCACCTGTTGAACATGCTTTTCTCTTTGAAAGCCTGAGGAAAATGAGACGTTGAAGACATTGTTCAGAAGAACAGCGTAGTTTGATTAAAAAGTTGATTGGAGAGGGGAAAACTCATACGCAGGTGCAAAAAATTATAGGCTGTTCATCTACAATGATCTCCAATGCTTTAAATTGGACAAAAAAAGAAAAAACAGAGACGCGTGGAAGAAAACGGAAAACAACCATCAAAATGGATAGAAGAATAACCAGAATGGCAAAGGCTCATCCATTGATCAGCTCCAGGATGATCAAAGACAGTCTGGAGTTACCTGTAAGTGCTGTGACAGTTAGAAGATGCCTGTGTGAAGCTAATTTATTTGCAAGAATCCCCCGCAAAGTCCCTCTGTTAAATAAAAGACATGTGCAGAAGAGGTTACAATTTGCCAAAGAACACATCAACTGGCCTAAAGAGAAATGGAGGAATATTTTGTGGACTGATGAGAGTAAAATTGTTCTTTTTGGGTCCAAGGGCCACAGATAGTTTGTGAGACGACCCCCAAACTCTGAATTCAAGCCACAGTTCACAGTGAAGACAGTAAAGCATGGTGGTGCAAGCATCATGATATGGGCATGTTCCTCCTACTATGGTGTTGGGCCTATATATCGCATACCAGGTATCATGGATCAGTTTGGATATGTCAAAATACTTGAAGAGGTCATGTTGCCTTATGCTGAAGAGGACATGCCCTTGAAATGGGTGTTTCAACAAGACAATGACCCCAATCACACTAGTAAATGAGCAAAATCTTGGTTCCAAACCAACAAAATTAATGCCTCGCAGATGTGAAGAAATTATGAATAACTGTGGTTATACAACTAAATACTAGTTTAGTGATTCACAGGATTGCTAAAAAAGCAGTTTGAACATAATAGTTTTGAGTTTGTAGTGTCAACAGCAGATGCTGCTATCATTGTGAACACCCCCTTTTTGTCATGGTCTGGCCCTCTTGGGGCCAGCTGTTATGATTTTGGACCTTTTTTTTCTATGTTCTGAGCCTCTATGCCATGTCTTATTATCATTGTCATGTTCATGTTATGTTTGCTTTTGTTTCATTTATTTTCTGTGTATCTTTTCTTTGCCACATATTTTGTTTTGCTTTATTGTTTATTATTTGCTTTCACTCTTGGTCCCTTAGTTACTTTAGTCTTAGTTTCATTGTTTATCACATTTATTATATTATGCTTTAGTCACAGGGTTTTGTTATTATTTATCCTCAGTGTTTTTTATCTGATTATGTTCCATTTGTTATGTATTGCAATTTCTGTTTATCAGTTATCTTGTTTCATTAATTGCATTATTCTGTAGTCATCGGGTTTGTTTATTCTCTGTTTATCAGTAGTTTATTTTGGCTCTTCTCTTTTGTGATTTCAGTTATGTCCAGTTTTGTTTTCAGTTCTCATGTTCATGCTCTGTCCTGGTTATGGTTGTATTTCATCTGTCCATGGTTTCTGTTTTTGCCTCATCTTCTTTGTTTGCTCCTACACCAGCTCTTGTGTCCTCGTCTGTGACTATGACTCTTTCTGTTTTGTTTCTGTTCACTCACACTCTTGCACCTGCTCCCGTGTCTTTGTCTATTACATCACGCCACTTTGCTCACTCCCTTCCTCAGACTTTTGCCCTGTCTTACTCTTTAGCCACACCCCTTCTAGATTGTTCCTCACGTGCACCTCATTTACACCACCTGTCCCTCACTTCTCCCTAATTAGTCCACAAGTATTTAAGCTCCACAGTCCTTCACTTCTTCGCCAGATTGTAGTCTTTGTACTCTTTCCAGCGCCCATCACAGTCCTGTTTTTGTCTTGCCGTGTTCTGAACTTTGCTCTGTACCTCGACCATGCCTTTTGCTTCATCCCGGATGTCTGAGTTTGCTCGTGCCTCTGAACCCTGCTCGTTTGTGACTGCGTCTCAGCCTGATCCTGCTTGTACCTCTGCCACGCTGACTGATTACATGTGTACCGAAACCAAGCCTGGAATAAAGACCATGATTTCTCCCACACCAAAGCCTTGTCTGGGGGTTTGCATTGCGGGTCCAGCCGCTCCTGGTGACGGGCTCCCTCCCGCCCTGACACTTTTCTACTTTTTTTTAAACTAATAACCCAATTTCATAGCCTTAAGAGTGTGCATATCATGAATGCTTGGTCTTGTTGGATTTGTGAGAATCTACTGAATCTACTGATACCTTGTTTCCCATGTAACAATAAGAAATATACTCAAAACCTGGATTAATCCTTTTAGTCACATAGTACTACTATTATTCTGAACACTACTGTACAATAAATATGGTACTATATAATATACAGGAGTAGGTATTAAAATCTAAATATTAATACAGGAGAAGACTGTAGTATAGGTAATTTAGTATGTAGACTACAGAGGTGTCACTGTACTTAAGTACACTTTTTAGGTATCTATACTTTACTCCATTACTTATTTTTCTGCCTACTTCTGACTTCTACTTATTACATTTTCACACAAGTATCTGTACTTTCTATTCCTTATATTTTTAAAACAAACAGCCTCGTTACTCTTGGCGAGTAGGATGTGCGCCGGTGTGCGCTGACGCCTCAGCGCACATCCACCGGAAGCCCGAGGCATCAGCGCAGTTCCACCGGCGCGGCTTCACCGAGGCCCGAGGTGCCAGCGCAGTTCCACCGGCGCGGCTTCACCGAGGCCCGAGGTGCCAGCGCACATCCACCGGCGCAGCTCCACCTGAAGCCCGAGGCGCCAGCGCAGTTCCACTGGCGTGGCTTTACCGAGGTGCCAGCGCGGATTTATCTGACCATGGGTCCGAAGAAGGCACTGACGGCGGAGGAGGGAGACGATGGACTTTTTGTCTGAGGACATCTCTGTTGTTAAAATGCAGCAGAAATCCATTATGGAGCTGGTGGAAGAAGTGAAGGCTCTCCGGATCCAGAATGCCGAGAAAGACCGGCGTCTGGTGTACCTGGAGAACCGTGTTGCGGAGTTGGAACAGTACACAAGGATGAACGACGTTATTATTACAGGAATTCATATTAAACCTCGATCCTACGCACGGGCGGTGTCAGAAGACAGCGGAGGGGAGGCCAGCGAGCAGGAGGCCAGCTCAGTGGAACAACAGGTGGCTGACTTCCTGCAATCTAAAGGTATTCAAATGGACTGTAATAACATTGAAGCGTGCCACCCCCTGCCCAGGAGAGAGGATGGAGACAAGCGAGCAGTTATAATGAGGTTTGTCAACAGAAAACATAAAATGGCATTGTTAAAACAGGGACGGAAACTCAAAGGAACAAACGTATTCATCAATGAAAATCTGACCAAAAGAAACGCAGACATCACCAGGAAAGCTCGTTTCTTAAAAAAGCAGGGAAAAATTCAACAGACATGGACATCCAACTGCAAAATATTCATCAAACTGAACGGAACACCAGAACAAGCGAAGGTTATGGTAATCAGGAACATCGAGGATCTGGACAAATACGATCAATAATGTATGAGGACACAAACACATCACAACACCATGACACAGACCAGAGGAACCTATTCATCTACTACATCATCTACATCTGGAGACAAGAAGGATATAACTCACAGGATTGATGATCATGGAAAACTAGAACTGAGAACATTTAAATACACAGACCACAATGTACTGGACTTGGAGCACGATATAGACCCGGACAATAATTTCTTCTCAGATATTAATGACAGTTGTTGCTATTATACCGATGAACAGTTTAATCGGATCATTAAAACGGATAACAAATTATCAATAATCCATTTCAACAGCAGAAGTCTGTATGTAAACTTTAACAACAATAAAGAATATTTAAGTCAATTTAAAAAATTTTTTTAACATAATTGCTATATCAGAAACATGGATCAATGAAGATAAAGGAATGGATTTTGAACCAATCGAAGCAGTGGTTCGCAGATTGAAGCAATGCTTCGACTTATTGTTTCGTTTATTCTTTCTTTCTTTCGCTTAATTTTCCCCCGCTAAAACCCTAAAGAGCATACTTCTGTGAGTATTATTTACCTTTTCTATGTTAAACCGACCTGTTATGGTCTTCTGAAACAGTTGATAGATGTATTTTATAACTTAAAAACGGGAGCGACGCTAACGCGTTAGCATGTCTATGGCATTTTCAATGTTAAAAGTTAGCATTAAGCTGTTGCAGCTCTCATCACGTTCGGGTGCATTTGTTTTCAAATTGTAATATTTCTTAAATTTATTTTTGTTTATATATTAATAATCTAATGATAATTATTATATACAATTTCAGAGAAAGAGACAAAAAGAACCTGAATAGAAACACAACAGAAAATAAAATATAAAGCAACCAACAATGAACATACATACATACATACAGAAATAAATAAGTGTTTCCTGTCTTATTTAAGTTTAATGACAGTTTGTTTCGGTCAAACCATATTGTCAATGTGTTAATTTCTTCAGTGATTTCCTCCAGAACTATCTGCCAAACTAGAAAACTGCTGCATCCTAGTAAGAGCAGAATACTACTGAAATGAATCTGAATAAGTTGTTTTTTTTCTCACTAAATGGATGCAGCACTCACTGCAGTTTATTGTCTGGAATAGTCCCAGATTGCATTTCAGAGCTTCTAGAATTGAAACATTTTTGTGCAGGTGGTGTTGGGGAGTAATTTTGGGTTTTGGGTCTTGGGCCACATGTAGAACGAATCAGTTTTTAAATTAAGCTTTCAATTCATATAGTGGCATCTACTTTTTTTTTTTTTAAGGTTACTTTATACTTTTATACTTTACGTAGGTTTTGGAGCACATACTTTTTCACTTTTACTTGAGTAAAGAGGTCAAGTTGATACTTCAACTTTTACCAGAGTGTTTTTAAACTGCAGTATCTATACTTCTACTTAAGTAACAAATGTGTGTACTTTTGACACCACTGGTAAAATTAAATTATAGTTAGTAGGCTAAGCTATAAATCTGGTATTTTATTATAGAAACAGAAGCTATGATGTAATGTGTATTGGTATCTATCTAAAGTAACTCTGTTAGCATACTATAGGGGAAAAAAAAGCATAATCTATATGCTATCAAATGGAAACCTAAGAATTTAGGTACTATATGTTGATATCTTTAAAAGAACACATAGACTGATGAATCATTGAAAAACTACACCATGTAAAATAAAAATGTAAATAACGAAAATAAGCTAGTTATAGTTAGAAGAGCTAAATTAGCCGTTAATAAGCCAACCATACCTAGCAAGCTAACAAGATAAACAAAAACGGTAATTAGTGTATAAAGTATAATAGCGTAGTTAAACCTAAAATAACGGCATTAACAAATACATATAAAAATAAATGTGGACAAAAGTACGAATTAATGTGGGTTATCAAACAGAAAAGAACCAACTATATTGTAAGCTATGATAAATGGTGCTACAGACACAAACACACACACAACACACAATTTATTCTTACTTGTGGCAAGTTTGACAACAACAACAAAAAAGTTCCAGGGGCAAAAGTTAGAATGTGTTAAATGTGTCCCCTGTCTCCCCTACAGCCATAATCCTGCAGGAAAAAAGTTGCATTTAGAGACGTCTTCAAGCTGCATTTATGAGCCTCTTTGTTTCTCGCTTCAAAGAAGCGAGAAGAAAGCTGCACTCCTGACAAGTAAAGGCTTCCTGTCCCTGTGTGTGGACTTCAGATAATGAGGTGCTATCTGCAAGCTGGAAGAGAGCTGCTGGACCAGACATCAGTCTCATCCAGTCAAACACAAGCAGAAGGTTTTGTAAAGTACATCTTGAATTCCTCCAGGTTTAATGTCTCCATCAAAAGGAGATCAAAAGTGAGGGATCAGAGCTACATAACAGAGGTAAGTGCGGAGAGGAGTCTTCAGTCAACTCCAGAGCTCTTTTGATACCGCTCATCCCTTCCAAACCGTTTCCATGGCAACAGCGGAGAGAGGAAGTGTGCAGCATTGATAAGAGTGCGACAGGGGATAAAGAGGTTGACAGATCATTTTGGAGAAGGCTGACCCTTTTGCAGAAGGACCGTGGTCTTGTCTGGGAAATTAATACCGTACGCAGATGGTGTGCAGAGATTGACAGTCTCAGACCCACTTCTCTCTGTGGGAGCAATTTAACACATATCACACTACAAAGTGTTAACTTCAGGCACTAGTGAGGCTATTTTCACACTTTAAATGTCTGTGACTGCGGGTCTCTTCTCCAAGTCCTTTAGGATTTATCTGCTTTGCCGAGCTTACATTGCCTCACATTGTTAGAGAAATATGCACAAAACTCCGGCAGCCGCCTTCAGCCGGGCTTTAGCTCTGTATTACACTAACCGATGTCACGCACATGAAGACGCCCCACATCAAGGGGCTCAGTTTTAGAAAGGACACCACTGCACACAGCAGCAAATTAAATACCGACACTCCCGCTGCTCCCTAATTTGTTAAAACTGCACTTCTTGCAAATAGGATTTTGTGTAAACAAGTACAAAAACCCCCAACTAACTAGGGAAAACCATTGGGAATGCCAGAGAGAGAGAGAGATGGAAGAATGGCCTCCAGGCATCCTGAGGGGCAGCGAGCTAGAACCACCATATCATTTGACAAACAACGGTAGTTTTTGCATCACTGATTCACGAAGAGGGCACTTAATTAGTCAAAATGAACCCTAATTGAGCCCCAGCTGTATGATAAAATAAAAACATGACTCTCCGAGTGCGTAGCAAACCCCAGAGACCCGTGTGTGTGTGATCCCGCCTTCCCCCCGTGCGCTCTGGCAGCTTGCTCCGTGAGCAGCTTGTTAGCGCAAAGGAAGATTTGTCAAGACATTCACAAATTTGGAGATTCAGCATTTCGATCCAAAATAAATAAATTTTAAAAAAGCCACCCGTGCTATTCTTGCCAGGGATGCACTAAAGCTTAAAATGTGAATGAATGAATCATCACATTTATAAATCGTACATTATGAACACAGTCAGCAGCAAAAGCCTGTCTTTCTTTTCGTTGTATTTGGGTGTTTTCCTATGATTGGAACACGGCAGTAAAATCGATGGTCGCCAACATTCCAGCACAATTTCTTTTTCCCAAACTGAGTTATATTTACTAAAAGTTTCATGTCTAGTATGTAAATCAGAAGTCATAGTACATGTCAAGGGCGTTGAGTGCATTGCTTTTTTGCAGGAAAAAAAAAGTTTTTTTGTGTATTTTTGTGACAGAAAGACAGCAACTTTTCCAGTCAATGTTAAGATATATTAAAAAGTCGTAGATTCCACTGAATTTGTCCTGAATTATTCATTTTAGTAGGATTACGGCAAAACTACTGCACGGAATTCGACGAACTTTTCACCACAGATAGATATGAGGCCAAGGAAGACTCCAATAAATTTTGGAGGTGATCCGGATCCGGATTCTGGATCAAGTTTCACTTTATATAGGCTTTGAAGGATTATGTCAAAACTACTTCATGAATTTTCACCCAATTCACACCACAGATAGATATTAGGGCATGGAAGACTCCACTGAATGTTGGAGGTGACCCAGATCCGGATCTGGATTCTGGATCAAAATTTCATTTTATATAGGCTTTAAAGTATTATGTAAAAAAAAAAAAAAAAAACTACTTCATGAATTCTCACCAAATTTGCACCACAGATAGATATTAGGGCATGGAAGACTCTAGCGAATTTTGGAGGTGATTCGGTTCCAGATTGGCAGACGTACATTTAGATACTTGTAGCTATAACTGCAATCTGCATGCAAATGTGATCACCACATACCTTCTTGTGATTCTCTTTTTCTAACGCACATTTCAATATTTGCGATGTAAATGTTGGGAAGGTGTCGTAACACGGACCCACAACAGGGGGCGCAAGTGAACGGACAATGGATAAGAAAAGGAGTAACAATTTAATGTTGCGAAAGTACACAACGGAATACAAACAGAAATTACAGGTGCCAATTGTATACAAGAGGACAGTGGGCAGGCTCGAAGATAGGAGACCTCTGATGAACGAGGAGCCGGGGCCCACACCGCTTCCACCACCAACGGCCTGAAGAACACCGGAGCCGCCAAGTCCTGAATCCCCAGGTGGTCTCTGTCCTCCGTTGTCGGCCCTGGTACTGCTGGCAAAGAAGACACAGAAGGAGGTGAGTGTGAGTCCTCACACTCAGCAACCTTTACACTCAAAGTCTCTGGGAGGGAAAACCTCCACCTCCAGATACGTTTCTCTCGTGCAGCTCCTGTTGGTCCCTCTTCTGGATCACCACAGGAATGCGGCTGCACACAGAACAAAGTTTAGACAATCGATAATCACAGCAGAGAAGATTACCTTTGTGGTAGATGATTTCTCGGCGAGGAGGTGGAGTTGTGATCCGCTTCTTGTAAGGAGGTTAATGAGAGACAGCTGGTGAGGTTGACAGGTGACAGCTGTCACTTCCAATAGCTCTGGCGCCCTCTCATGCTTGAAGCCCGCACTCCAAGCAGGGCGCCGACTGGTGGTGGTGGGCCAGCAGTACCTCCTCTTCAGCGGCCCACATAACAGTAAACCCTCCTTGATTACGTTGTAGTTGCTTAATTTGGATTTGTGGTGAGAAATTTCCATCCACAAAGTGTATTTTTATTTACTTGACTACACCCCTGGCAAAAATTATGGAATCACCGGCCTCGGAGGATGTTCATTCAGTTGTTTAATATTTCAGAAAAAAAGCAGCTCACAGACATGACACAAAACTAAAGTCATTTCAAATGACAACTTTCTGGCTTTAAGAAACACTATAAGAAATCAGGGAAAAAAATTGTGGCAGTCAGTAACGGTTACTTTTTTAGACCAAGCAGAGGGAAAAAAATATGGAATCACTCAATTCTGAGGAATAAATTATGGAATCATGAAAAACAAAAAACGCTCCAACACATCACTAGTATTTTGTTGCACCACCTCTGGCTTTTATAACAGCTTGCAGTCTCTGAGGCATGGACTTAATGAGTGACAAACAGTACTCTTCATCAGTCTGGCTCCAACTTTCTCTGATTGCTGTTGCCAGATCAGCTTTGCAGGTTGGAGCCTTGTCATGGACCATTTTCTTCAACTTCCACCAAAGATTTTCAATTGGATTAAGATCCGGACTATTTGCAGGCCATGACATTGACCCTATGTGTCTTTTTGCAAGGAATGTTTTCACAGTTTTTGCTCTATGGCAAGATGCATTATCATCTTGAAAAATGATTTCATCATCCCCAAACATCCTTTCAATTGATGGGATAAGAAAAGTGTCCAAAATATCAATGTAAACTTGTGCATTTTGTTATGTGTCGACGCGGGTTGAGGAGCGGACCTGCGTCCGACGGAACCCAGCGCTAAAAAACCAGAAAGCGGTTCCAATAACAAAAACAATTTATTTGTTCACCCTCTGGTGCTAAACAAAGTGTAGAAACTAAAACAGCGTCATTCTGGTTGAGTGAAGGCTGGCACGCTCTCCAGCGCCAAAAAGGATTGAAGCCCGGCGCTTCTGGACTCACTGTTACTGCCAAACACCCCCCAGGTGGACACGACAAACCGACTCTCTGTGAAGGATAGAAGAGGTGAGGTAAGTCAGCAGTTACAACCAATATCCTTCAAAAGACACACACCATCAGCAACACATTCAGGTCTGTATTTTAAGCTTTATGCAAATAAGCAGCCTCTCACAACAGGTAAAATGTGTACACCTTCCCTCCACATGCAAAACATTTTGCGATGACACTTCCAGGGCTCCGTAAAAATGCCTGTTTTTACAAATAAAAAAATTGAATATTTTACAAAAGCACATTTATCTGTAAACACCAACACACGACACATGCACATTAACGTGTTGGTTTACATAATGAATGACTGAACCAATCAGTGTTTAGCAGAGGCACTTTTACCCAGAATCCTTTGCGATCTATCTGTGTTTGTTACAAAACCTCAGAATTAGTGCATTATTCAACATTAAAAGATATATGTTATATTTTAACTTTGTACAAATGACAGAATTGACATTAATGGAGTTATTCTATCTGTATTCACACCAAACCATAAGTCAGCACTGCTTTATTTTCCAAGACCTCCGCCTGACGGGAGTGTTGTGATTGGGTAGAGAGCTGGGCTTTGTGGCTGCTCTCAGGGTGCCTCTGTGCTCCAGCTGGGGGCAGGATGTTCAAAGACAGAAGTGTGGGCTCATTGTTTGGGTCTGTTGTCATTTTTGATGCTACTAGAAGCGATCGTGGTGTTAAAACTCAAATTCAGTTTATTAGTAGTTGCAAATGTACCAGAGATGATACTGGAATTTATCGGTTATCTGTAACTTCCGATACATTTTTGGATGGTTTATCGTTTTATCTTTATCAAAGATAACTTTTCAGTTATCTGATTATCTGTTATCGAAGTTAATTTTTTGGTGATCTGTGCCCACCACTGCTCCATTGTGAGGTATAAAAGTGTCTTATCGTAGCGTTCGTGTGTATGGGCATTATAATGCCTCAGTGCATGAGCAAAGTTACGGTATTCTTCAGAACAACAATATACACAACATGCATCCAGCAGCATACACGTTGCTGTCATAGGCAACTGTCTGTAAAGTTTTTTGGCAAGTTATAACTTTCTAAACAGCGTAATTTGTAATGAAAACTGCTTCATTTGCGCGGCTCTTTCGGCACCATGTTTGTTTTCTTTGGAGACAGTGTTAAGCTCCTCCTACCCCTCCAAACGGAGTGTGCATCCAGATTCACTCCAAATGGAGGGGTTTGTAGCCCTCCGCCTTCCCCTCTGCCTCGCTCCAAAAAGAGAATTGAGACACCCCTCTGTCTCTCGCGTCCGCGCAAAATGGAGAGGAAGGGGTAAGGGGAAGGGCCAAGAAGTAGAATTGAAATTCAGCCTAAGGTACTATGTATTAAGGGTACTGTAAAATAAAGTGTTACTGACAATTTTGTTTTAAAAATTCCATTATTTATTTATTTATTTATTGGACCTAATTTAAATAAAAATGCCTGAAACATTTCAATTTATATGCAATGATTCTAGTGTGTACAGAAGTTGGCAGCACTGTGGTTTAGTGGTTTAGCACTGTTGTCTCACAATGCAAAAGTCCTGGGATCGCTTCCCATCTGCTCTGTTTTGTGGGGACTTTGCATGTTCTCCCCATGCTCCGGCTTCCTCCCACCTCCAAAAACATGCAGGTTAGGCGAACTGTAAATTGACCCGGTGTGTAAATGTGTTTGTCTCTCTATATGTGGCCCCGCGATAGACTGGCATCCTGTCTAGGGTGTACCCTGCATCTCACCCTATGTTTACTGGGCTACGCTCCAGCCCCTTGGGACCCTTAATTGGACTATAAGCAGATATAAAAACGAATGAATACACTATGTAACAAATTTTTATTTTTGTTTTGTTCCTGGGTACACAGTGTGTTTTCCTAACCTGTTATGCCTTAAATAAATAGAAAATAGCTGTTATTCCACAGAAACTTTGCTTCTGTGATCAGGACAATGATATTTTGAAATTTGTTTTCAAGAATATTCTCGATTTGCCTTCACTACTACTGAGTAGTCTTCTAGAATATTCAACTGCTAGAACTGTCCAGAATTTTCTAGAAGTTTCCAGAATTATCTAGAAATTTCAAGAAACTTTTAGAACTTTGTAGAACGTAAAAAAAAAAAATAATAAAATCAAAGTTTGTGCTGAATGTAGTCATTTTTCCATAGACTTTAGACATAAGCAGTTGAAATATAACACTTAGAAGCCAGGAACAAAAATTGTGTTACATAGTGATATCAGCCATAATATGTTTTAGAACCAAACTTCAACAAATTAATGTTTTAAGGAATCTCTGTATTCTACCTAAATCGTAATTCTGATTACCTTTTTTTATTTTACGTCCAACAAAGATGTCATCGGCATTTATTTATTTATTTGTCTGTCTGTCTGTTTGCACCACAGATAGATATTAGCGCATGGAAGGCTCCATTAAATTTTGGAGGTGATCTGGATCCAGATCTGGATTCTGGATCAAGATTTCACTATACAGGCTTTGAAGATTTATTGTTAGCAGGATTACGTGCAAACTACTGCAGGGATTTTGATGAAATTGTCACCACAAATAGATATTAGCGCATGGAAGACTCCATTAAAGTTTGGAGGTGATTTGGATACGGATACAGATTTTGGATCAAGATTTCACTTTATATAGGCTTTGAAGGATTACGTCAAAACTACTTCAGGGATTCAAATTTGCACCACAGATAGATATTAGCGCATGGAAGACTCCACTGAATTTTAGAGGTGATCCAGATCCAGATTGGTGGATGTCACAAATCTCTGATTGCTCTTGTTTTTTAAATATAATTGAAGTATAATTTTATCTGCGCATGTTTTACATACATTTCCCCACACTTCAATATAGGAGATTATCTCAGGAACAGCAGCTATGTCATATAAAATGTGCAGTCCTATTTCTGTCAGTGTTTTATAAAGGAAAGAAACTGGTTTAGGTATCCTTGGTTTCACATAAGTTCATTGTGAAGGTCAAGACTTGTTGTCAAGATGTCGTATGCACAGCATGTCTAATCACGGCCACTGAGGCTTATAACGCCTTCAGAGTCATCATAGGTGTCTTGGTGTCTTCTCTCAGTCATCTTCTTTTGGTACGGACACCATGCTGTGACATTATTTCACTGTGACTGTGATTATGCTGTGACTGCGTGTCTGACTTGCCAATAAAATGAAAAAAGAATAACACATAGACAAAAAAAAAAACAAAAAAAACACCTAGCAGACAATTGCCCAATTACTTTTTGTCTTTCATGGGTGACCACACACTAAATATTCTCACATTCCTGCACTGCTCACCCTTTTTGTATAATTATTATCATGTTAAAGCTGAAATTCTGCACTCTAAAGTCACGTTTTGACACAGTGCCTTAGTGGTTAGCACTGTTGCCTCACAGCAAGAAGATCATGGGTTTGATTCCCACCTGTGGCCTTTCTGTGTGGAGTTGTATGTTCTCCCTGTGTTTGTGTGGGTTTCAGGTTTCCTCCCACATTTTAAGACATGCAGATTAGGTGAATTGGAAACTTTAGAATTGTCCAGGTCTCACTTGCAAATGAGATCTCAATCTCAATGGGACTAAGCTGGTTAAATAAATAAAATTTGCTTTTAATTCTAGTACACTGTGATAGTTGGCTAAAACAACTCAAATATATACAAACTGAACGGTGCAGTAAAGACAAAAAAACATTTCTGGAGAAATAACTAGAAGTTGAAACACATTTTTAAGTGGACTGGCTGTTTAAAATCAATGCATTGGGCGTTTCATGCCACACAGGGTTTGCTGCTCAGCCTCATTTGCATATTTTATGCAGCAGGAATCCCGCAGCACAGTAAATATGATTCCAGCAGCTCCGGCAGACTGACTCAGCAAATGCAGCGAAGTGAATGAAAAAACAGATTTTAGTAAAAAGTGTAAACAAGGTTTTAGTATGTTAATGAAAATGTAAATTTTTCCAAAAGCATCGTAGCCTTGAATTTGTCTCTGCATGTTTGCATTTTTCACGAAGCACAAATTTGTGGGAATGTTCTAAATGAGACAGTGGGCTTTGGAACGGCTTATATTTGCACCTCAACTAAATGGATTTTGTTTTCTCCCACATCTGTGTCCTGGCATGTTTGCAGGATTATGCAAAAACTACGTTGCAGAAAATGTTGGCTGTGGTGTGGAATAAATTACATTACAGATCTGCAAAACATGGCACAGACATATTTTTAGCACTTTGAAAGACTTTTTAATCTTGCAGGATGGAATATCTTTGAAACACATTCAGTT
Source organism: Thalassophryne amazonica (assembly GCF_902500255.1). Classification (NCBI taxonomy): domain Eukaryota; kingdom Metazoa; phylum Chordata; class Actinopteri; order Batrachoidiformes; family Batrachoididae; genus Thalassophryne; species Thalassophryne amazonica. Next base: position 34,308,365 of record NC_047114.1, on the reverse strand, counting down.
TTCACTCAGCATACAGTAGAGGAAATAAAGACGTGACCTGAAATATGTTGCCGGGGGGGGGGGGGTGAGAAAACATAAAACCTCAAGTGAACAGGCTGCACAGACACTTTAGAGTTCACTCGACTTAAAAACATAACATCTGAAACATCTGTTCAGCTACCTGTTTTAAGCTTTCTCAACTTTCTTTTTACAGTGTCAAGGGGGCAACGCCTAGTTCTGTCATTATTGCCATCAACTAGGTGATAGTTCTCATGGTATGAAGACAATAATGGCACATTAGACATTGCTGACGCATTAGACAGCTCTGACTTTTGACCCAGTGACCTTGACCTTCACCAAAATGATGTATGTCTGGCTGTCTTTGTCAGGACAATTCTGCAATCCACCCCAAATGTGATGTGTGCCATGCTCAATGCAAATTGTTCTGAAAAACTTACATTTGTACCTCTGACGCCAATGAAATATGTGCCATATTTTGTCCAAATTGGATTGAAAATCGGATTTATTTATTTTGACATTTGCCAAAATGAAATTTTTAAAAGGCGCTTTTAGGGCCAACCTTCAATAACGTTCAAAGTTTGGTAGAAATCATCTAAAGGAACTCGAAGGAGGAAGCCAACAAACTAGCAGGCACACATGACCACGTTCACAATGACTGCCCTTTTGCATATTTGTCCTTGGCCTGGAACCGACATCCATATGTGTGCCAAGATCAATGCAAACTGGAGTGAAAAATCTATATTTACAATAATGACAGGGGCGCATTGTGCTGTTTTCAAATGCTCGAACGGAATTTATAGGCTTGAAAGTTGGCTGAAAACACGATTGCAAAGCTCCACCGAGTCCACACAAGGACGGAAAGTAGAAGAAATGTGGTTGTAAACCTCCGTTCATTCTACACAATTTCCTCACAGAAAAGAAAGATCCAGACAGACGTAAAAGACGGACTAAAATTGTAAGTTTCTTGCACACATTTATTTTGTCAATATCCTGAAATTGTGTTGAATTATAATGTGGTTGATGACGCCGTTTTCGTGCATCAGCTTATGACTGTAATGTCGCGCCATGAATGACGTGGTGCGTAATATTGTAAAATTGACATGTTCTATTTACTGCATGCATGCACATATTATTGTATGTCTGTCAACTTATCAAAACAAACATGACACCAAACAGGTTATATGTGAGACCCACCTTCCTTGTAGTCATTATGAAGCCAGCGGAGTAGCGATTTCTCATCCCTGCTTAGCAAATATTCTGCAATATCCACAGTTTCAGACTCTGGACTTCATCTAACCATCTGTCAGTTGCCTTCAAGGGGTCAGAAATTTGTTTGTCTCCAACTATCAACAAGGACTGGTCATTTTCGACAGCAGCGCTCTCTTGCTCCTTCGTCTGCACCAATGGTAGTTTCTGTAACGATGCAGCGTATGCAAAGGCAGCCAGCTCTTCTTTCCATTTCTGTCCACTGCCATACGTAGTCCTGGTTGTAACAGGCAATCTGCAGAACTTACAAAACACTTTAAATCGTCAACTTTCCAGCGGTTGAAATGATCCAAATCATAGCACTCCTCGCTGTTTTCCGCCGTCATAGCATGTGGGTTGGAAAAATTTAGCCAAAAAATTTAGACTACCCATGCACCGCGCGGCCCGAGATGTGCACTTCACTTATTCTGGGGTTGACTGTCATCTCCATATCAAGTGTGGTGGAAATCACAGGAGGAGAAGGGAAGACAGATCAACCAAAATTTTGACCTCTGGGCCCAATGACCTTGCTCTTTGCCCATCACTTTTGGGGTCAAGTAAAGACCTTTGTGGCTTGGGGAGTGAGTGAATGCTGGTGAGATTTGTTGCCGCTGCTCGCCAGTAACTGTTAAACTTGCTTATGTTAGAGTTTGCACTTTCGCTTTTCCCTTTCCTTGTGTGTCTTATCGTTTTCCCTCCCTGATGTGTGTCATGTTTGTCTCAGTCTGTCTCTGTGTTGCTGGGAGGGGACTCTGTGTTGCCTCCTCTGGCCTGCCTGCCTGATCCTTGGCAGCTGCTGAGTCTGCTCACCTGCAACCAATCTGCAATCAAGCCTCTGCAGGATTTAACCGCAGCTCAGACATCCAGATGCTGCCAGATCTTTCAGTCTCCACTGTGGAACAGACATATTGGCCTTATCGCTGAGAAGATTTTTCATGGTTTGTATTTTTGGTGTTGGTGTTTTGGTGTGTGGTTATTTTCCCGGACGTCTGTTTACCTGTTTTCTCTGTGCCTCAGATTCTCCAGGCCTGGTCCACCAGAATCCTAGTTGCCATCTGCTTTGCTACAGTCTTCACCGGCCTGTTTGATTCACTGATATTTGACTCCTCTGCCTGTCCTGCTCAGCTGTTCCTGCCCTCTGCTATCAGACCATTCCAGCCAATCCTGCCTACATTTCTCCAATATAAACTGTAAAAACTGTTCTCTGTCTCCAGGTTGTGTCTACATTTTGGGTCCTATCTGTCAGTCTCTATTTACGTCTCTGCTTAACTCCCTCAGTCCATTCCACCTGCTGCCTCTGTGCCACCTCCACCTCGAGATTCCCATGACATAGTCCCAGAGCCTTTTTCAGACATATGCGAGGTTTTCTCCTGCAATGTGCCAATACATTCACTTAAGACCAATCTTTTCTTTTTTCCCCTGTCTGCATATCGTAATGGTAAATGCCAAACTGGCAGAACCATTTATATACATACACTCAACAAAAATATAAACGCAACACTTTTGGTTTTGCTCCCATTTTGTATGAGATGAACTCAAAGATCTAAAACTTTTTCCATATACACAATATCACCATTTCCCTCAAATATTGTTCACAAACCAGTCTAAATCTGTGATAGTGAGCACTTCTCCTTTGCTGAGATAATCCATCCCACCTCACAGGTGTGCCATACCAAGATGCTGATTAGACACCATGATTAGTACACAGGTGTACCTTAGACTGTCCACAATAAAAGGCCACTCTGAAAGGTGCAGTTTTGTTTTATTGGGGTGGATACCAGTCAGTATCTGGTGTGACCACCATTTGCCTCATGCAGTGCAACACATCTCCTTTGCATAGAGTTGATCAGGTTGTCAATTGTGGCCTGTGGAATGTTGGTCCACTCCTCTTCAATGGCTGTGCGAAGTTGCTGGATATTGGCAGGAACTGGTACACGCTGTCGTATACGCCGGTCCAGAGCATCCCAAACATGCTCAATGGGTGACATGTCCGGTGAGTATGCCGGCCATGCAAGAACTGGGACATTTTCAGCTTCCAAGAATTGGGGCTGTGCATTATCCTGCTGCAACATGAGGTGATGTTCTTGGATGTATGGCACAACAATGGGCCTCAGGATCTCGTCACAGTATCTCTGTGCATTCAAAATGCCATCAATAAAATGCACCTGTGTTCTTCGTCCATAACAGACGCCTGCCCATACCATAACCCCACCGACACCATGGGCCACTCGATCCACAACATTGACATCAGAAAACCGCTCACCCACACGACGCCACACACACTGTCTGCCATCTGACCTGGACAGTGTGAACCGGGATTCATCCGTGAAGAGAAAACCTCTCCAAAGTGTCAAACGCCAGCAAATGTGAGCATTTGTCCACTCAAGTCGGTTACGACGACGAACTGGAGTCAGGTCGAGACCCCGATGAGGACGACGAGCATGCAGATGAGCTTCCCTGAGATGGTTTCTGACAGTTTGTGCAGAAATTCTTTGGTTATGCAAACCGATTGTTTCAGCAGCTGTCCGAGTGGCTGGTCTCAGACGATCTTAGAGGTGAACATGCTGGATGTGGAGGTCCTGGGCTGGTGTGGTTACACGTGGTCTGCGGTTGTGAGGCTGGTTGGATGTACTGCCAAATTCTCTGAAACGCCTTTGGAGACGGCTTATGGTAGAGAAATGAACATTCAATACACGAGCAACAGCTCTGGTTGACATTCCTGCTGTCAGCATGCCAATTGCACGCTCCATCAAATCTTGCGACATCTGTGGCATTGTGCTGTGTGATAAAACTGCACCTTTCAGAGTGGCCTTTTATTGTGGACAGTCTAAGGCACACCTGTGCACTAATCATGGTGTCTAATCAGCATCTTGGTATGGCACACCTGTGAAGTGGGATGGATTATCTCAGCAAAGGAGAAGTGCTCACTATCACAGATTTAGACTGGTTTGTGAACAATATTTGAGGGAAATGGTGATATTGTGTATGTGGAAAAAGTTTTAGATCTTTGAGTTCATCTCATACAAAATGGGAGCAAAACCAAAAGTGTTGCATTTATATTTTTGTTGAGTATATATACGATTTCTTCTTATTTGTTCTTGCAAGACAGATAGCATGTAGTGCATGAGTGAAGGTGGTGTGTGTGTGTGTGTGTGTGTGTGTGTGTGTGTGTGTGTGTGTGTGTGTGTGTGTGTGTGTGTGTGTGTGTGTGTGTGTGTGTGTGTGTGTGTGTGTGTGTGTGTGTGTGTGTGTGTGTGTGAGACCTTGATCTGCCCTTCCTGATCAGCCTATAACATTTTATTTAAAGCTAACAGATACCTTCTATCAGGAAGGGCAGACCACCAAAACAACATGAAGACAGACAAGAATGAAAGACAAGTGGTGTCAGTAATAACTATGAAGTGATGAAAAGTGAGACACCAAGGAGACAGAACCCCAACAATATAACATACCAGGACAAACAACCACACATGAACAAGCAGTGACAGCAACAGCCTGTTGTCTATTTAGTGAGTATCTATACTCTAATTTAAGACACCAGAGTCTTGATCCCCTTGAGAGCACCCAAAACCGAATTGTGGTGACGGCCACAAACACCGAACCATCCACACACAGAGACCCAGATCACAGCTAAATATCTGATCATTACTGTGGCTGGTGTGTTGGACCAAGACAAAAGTACAGAATCTTCCCATATGACGTGGACCACTCCCTGAAAGGAGCGATTGCATGCAACCAATGGAAAGGGGTCCGGGATGCAGGACCCCAGGAGAAACAAGGAGAAAAAGAACAGTAGAAGGGCACAGTGCACCCACTAGGACCACCGGGCAGCCCGACGAACGGCCCAGGCAGAGCCAAAACGCAACCCCACACCACATCCCCCCCCCTCTCACGGAGGCACAGGAAGCAACCTCACACACAAGGGGAAGCACACAGGATGCAGGCCCACAAAAGACGGTACCCCAGAACCGCACCACCTGGGCCATGGCCCCCCAAGGGAGGAGCGAGCGGCAGTGGGGACGAGAGGCCAAGGAGCCAGCACGACCGAATCCCAAGCCCAGGCAGGGACCCCCGAGCCAACGAGGGCGAGAGCCGGCCCCAGACAAGGGGCGGGACCAAAACCCCCGAGCCGGGAAGCACATGAGACTCCCCCAACACCTGAGACTCCCCCAACACAGCCAGCAGGACCCCCCAAGACCCCACCCCAGCCCGTCATCCAACTCCCCAACCCCACCGACCCCATCCCAAACAACAAAGCCCAAGATCTGGAGACCACCCAAGCCTTGAGTGGGACAACCCCCCCCATGCAGAGACCATGGCCCCCATCCTCCCAACAGCCGTCCACCTCCCCCCTAGTGTCATCACATGTACCCCACCACAACACCCACCTCCCCAACACGCCACGGCACTGTGGGCCCCACAAGCCCCAGAGTCATCCAAGGAACTGAACCCATCACTCTGGTACTCTTGGGAAATCACAGAGAAACAATTAGGTTCAATGTAATTTCTGCTCGCAAGACACCACTGCTGCTGAGATATCCATGGTTAAAATGTCATAACCCTCACATTGGTTGATCTACTGTGAGGGTTGTAGGTTGGAGTTAATTTTGCCACTCTTCTTGTTTGCAGTCTGCTTTGTCTGCCACAGAGGATGTTCTTGGCTTACCCAGTCCTCTGCCTTCAGATTTGTCCTCTGTACCAGCTGATTGCCATAACCTGGGTGAGGTTTTTAGTAAAGATCGGGCTCTTTCTCTGCCTCCCCATAGACTGTACAACTGTACCACTGATCTCCTCCCTGGTGACCATTTGCCTTCTAGTAACTTGTATAGCCTGTCTTGACCCAAAATAAAGGCCAAGGAGAAGTATATCACAGAGTCCCTGGCAGCTGGCATAATCCGCCTTACCTCCTCCCCTCTTGGTTCAGTTTCTTTTTTGTGGCAAAGAAGGACAAAACCTTACACCTCTTCTACAATGTGGACTGACAGAATATACACCTGGTCCATGTTTGTCTGGTTTCTCCTGTCGCTTGTCCACCAACATGTAATGTGTCTGTTTCAGTAGTAAGCTGCAGAGCTCCTTTTGGCTGCATTTCCACTGGTCTGAGCCTCCACTGGCTGTGCTACATCTCCACCTGGACATCGTTTTCCTGTCACATCAGAGATACATCCACCACAGGTCCTGCCGGAGTTTCCAAGTTGCCTCACAAACAATAAAATCCATTTGGTCCAACTCTCGAACCCCTCCACTTAACACCGGCTGGGTTGCTGACCACAGTGTGTTAGCCATCCCAACTCAGTCGGCTAACACTGCTACCAAACACAACAACACTACTATCAACTTTGGTTTGTTAAACATCCGCTCACTCATGAGCAAGGGTCATTTCATCCAGGATCTCCTCATTGACCGTAAGTTTGACTTTTTCTGTTTAACAGAGACATGGCAACAACCCAATGAATTTTCCCAATTCAATGAATCCAGTCCTCTGGGGTTTGTTTACATCTGCTAACCCCATGATTCTGGCCAGGGAGGAGGTCTCGCACTAATTTACCGTGAGAAGTGGAAAGTCTTGTTGGTGTCTATCCCTGCCTTCATCCAATGTGTGTCACCAGTCTGGACCTACTCCTACCATTATTGCGACTGTTTACCACCTTCCTAAAACTAGCAGCATTCTGATGTCCCTGCCCACTCTAAAGGGCATATCTTGGATTTAATCTGCTGCTCCAGTGACACCCCGTTTGATTGTACAGAAGATGACTCCCTATAGCTAATCATTTTCTCCTCTCATTCAATGTCAAATTCACTCTCTTCATTACTAACCTATCACCTTCCTCAACAGATTATCCTCCAGTGGCATTACCCACACTTCATTAGACTACTTTATATCTTATCTCTCAGGCAGCACTCAGATCATCTGGCTCAAAACCTTCATATCCCAGCCTTCCACTCTTACTTCAGGTGTGCCCCAGAGCTCTGTCCTGAGACCACTTCTCTTCATTATTTACCTTCTCCCCCTTGGCAACATTTTCCACAAATACAAGATCAACTTCCACTACTACACCGATGACACTCAGCTCTACCTCTCCAGCAAACCCACTTCCACTCTCCTACCCTCCTCCTTTACTGACTGCTTAATAGAAATAAAATCCTGGTTCTCCTCAAATTTTCTCAACTTAGTGATAAAACAGAGGTTCTCCTCTTTGGCACAAAATCAACTCTATCCAAAACTGACAGCTTTCCTTTCATTCTCTGTCACCACCTCTCCACAGGTTAAGAGTCTGGTTGTCATCCTCAAAAGTACTCTGTCTTTCCAGTCTCACATCAATAACATCATTGGGTCTACATACTTCCACCTACAAAACATTAACCGTCTCCGCCCCTCCTTACTTCCCCACAGCACTGTTTTCTTTGGTCACAGCCTTGTCACTTCTCGTCTGGACTACTGTAATTCCCTCCTGTTTGGTCTTCCTCACAATTACCTCCATAAGCTTCAGTTGGTTCAGAATTCAGATGCCCATATTATCACCATAACCACCTCCATTAATTTGGTTCCCAGTTAGGTTCCACATTGAATTCAAAATTATCTTGTTGACATTCAAAGCCATCCACAACCTCTCAACTTCATATCTGTCTGACCTCATCCATGTTGTCGCTCCCTCTTGCACCCTCAGATCTTCCTCCATTCACTTGACTTTCTCCCCACTTGTCTCACCACTATGAGGTGCAGAGCATTCAGTCATTCTCACTTTTCAAATACAAACTGAAAACCCATGTGTTTAAGACTGATTTTACTATATGACCAATTGCACTGACTGATTTTAATCTGTTTTTTTTATTATTTATGTATTTTAATTTATTTTTTATTGTTGTTTTATTTGTTTTTATTCCTGTGCAGTGTCCTTGACTGTGATGAAAGACATTTATGAATAAAATGCATTATTATTATTATTATTATTATTATTATTATTATTATTATTATTATTATTATTATTATTATTATTTATTAACCTACATGCACACAGCAAGTTTGCTGGAAATTGTCATAAGCGCCAAGAAGGAGTAAAGAAAGAAACAAGCAAACATACACAAACAAGACTTGGGAAGCAAGACAATGTTAAAGACTTTAATCCAGTATGATAATGCGCAGAATGTTAAAACAGTCTTTAGCAGAGGTCCCTGCCAAAGGAGTGGTATGTGGAGTTCAGATCCTGCCATTGGAAGAAGGCAGGGGAGGAGCCAACATCACCACTCTTAGCTTCATAGTGGAGTAGAGTAGAGAAGGATATTCTTTCACCAAAACACATCAAATCTAGGCTTGCATCTTAGATGTACCTTCTGGCAATTTGTAACTAAACTTTCAGGTCTTCTTTTAAAGAAAATCCTCCTCTATACCACTTTATTGTGGAGTTGTATAACTGGTGATACAAAATGCAAAACATGCACTGTGCACAATTTCTCCAATCACAGCCACATAAGGCTATAACTTCTCCTGAGCTGTCTGGGTGTCTTGGTGGCTTTCCTCGCTCTTCTTCTTCTTGCACAGTCACTCAATTTCTGAGAACTGTCTATTCCATGCAGATTTACCACAGAGTGCCATACTGTTTGCATTTCTTTGTAAACTGATGTAAATAAAGTCCAAGACATATTCAGTGGCAGTTTTACCATCAGAGAGTCTCGTCCACCAACAACCACAAAAGACTGCAATCAGTCATTGATGTTAAAAGGGGCAATATGTTGTGTGGGCCGCTGAAGAGGAGGTACTGCTGGCCCACCACCACCAGTCGGCGCCCTGCTTGGAGTGCGGGCTTCAAGCATGAGAGGGCGCCGAGACAACAGAGAGTGACAGCTGTCACTCATTTACACCAGCTGTCACCAATCACCACCTTCCCTACAAAAGCCGGATTATTACTCCACCTCCTCGCCGAGAAATCAGCTACCGTTTAAGGTCATTCTCTGCAAGTCATACTGTTTTGAGACTAATTATTGTTCTGTATGCAGCCGTATTCCTGAAGTCTGTCATAATTGGATTGGCGTGCAGTGAGAGTCTGCGACGTCTTCGCCTCTCACTCCATCCCAGGAGCAACTGTCAGGAGCTGCACGGGTGATTCTGTATCAGAGGTGGAGGTTTTCCCTCCCTGAAGACCTGTGGGTGAAGGATTACTGGGTGTGTGGATACACACTCACCATTAACTGTTTTCATCTTCTGCCAGCAGTACCAGGGTCTGCAACACAAGACGGTGACCACCTGGGGACTCAGGACTTGGCGGCTCCGGTGTTCTTCAGGCCGTTGGTGGTGGAAGCTGTGATCGCCAGAGGTCTCCTATCTTCGAGCCTGCCCGCACGTCACCTTGTGTTTAATTGGCATTATATATTTTTGTCTGTATCCAGTTGTGCGTTTCACAACATTAAATTGTTACTCTTTGTCTTATCCATTGTCCGTTCATTTGCGCCCCCTGTTGTGGGTCCGTGTTACGACACCTTCCCAACACAATACACAGTATTAAGAACAGGGGTATGTAAACATTTGATCAGATTCATTTGGGTAGTTTCTGTTGTCATTATGACTTAATAAGAGTAAACACAGTTGTTTGACAATAAATGGCTTCACCCAACCACGAACCATGAGTGAAAGAAAGTTTTGGTGTTATCATTCATATTCTCTGAAAAATAGCCAAAAAAATAAATAAATAAATAAATTCTGCCAGTGTATGTAAACTTTTGAGCACAACTTATCTGCATTTAGGGCCGGCGACACATTCCGAAAAAGTTGTGACAGGGGCCATTTATTCTAAACATAAGAATCAAATCATCACTTTTATAGCCAGTTTGCTTTTCAGAAGGATGAATGCATGAACATTTCCAAGTCATCTGTCTTGGGCTTCATTTACATCAATCATTAAGAAATACAAACAGCATGGTACAAACAGTTCTCACAAACAGAGTGACCACACTGGAGGAATAGTGAGGGTACTTGTGTGTGCATGTATGTGCGTGTGTCACTGAATCATAACACACCTACTTTATAAGGTTTTTGCACAGAGTTTGTACATACTTATTTGAACAAATTTTGTCATTGCAGAACTGCATTTGTGTTATTGTCTACCTATTATGATGTTTCTGTCATTTGAAAATATGAAATATTGAAAAGTTAGGAAGGGGCATTCACAGAGTGCAACGCCACCTTACATGCTTGACCCTGAAATACTGTAATAGTCGTCAAATCAAAGAGTAATTACTATTAAGGCTAGAAGACCAATGACAATCTGTTGTGAATGAAATAGTTAACAATATTTGATTCATATTAAAACAAATGAAATGAAATCAAAAGTGTAAAAGATTAAACAGGGCTGGAGTCATCAGTTTGGCGCACAATGCAGTGACCTGCAGACTTCCTTTTCATTTTTAGAGCTTAAGTACACAATGAATAAAACTGTTTGATGTGATTGTGGAAATCTCATTTCAGCACAACAGCTACTGTGATCAAAACAATAAATAAAGTACGTTTTGTAAAGCGCCCTGTGTTTAATTATGTAGGAAGCTGGGGTTTTTTCCAGACGCCAACTTATAATCATCTTGTTTCTCCTCTGCTACATTCAATAATGAAACTGGGTTTTGATTACTGCCACGCTGGTGAATCTGTGCCTCATTTGAACACATTAACATAGTTTGCAACAAGTAGATGAGCTCTGGCTGAAAATGATATGATTAGAAAATGGTTATGGAATGGAATACCTCATGTTTAATTCAAATTCTACGATCTACAACCACTTTCTGCAATTCCGATGAAAAACACCTTATCACACTAAAAGCCAGCTCTGTTTACTACATTTATGCATCATATATTTAAATACAGAAACAGTCTAAATTTCATTGGTTTAACAGCTGATGTTGCTGCACTGACAGATTATTCAATTCATTCATTCATGCACTCACACATTACAGCTACAATCAGTCTCTGTGTTAAAGCCTGCAGAATATTTCTCATGCACAACACTCAAATACTCGATTTGACCTTTGACCTCTCTGTAAAACTGGAACATGAACAGAAAATTTGCAAATGATGATTATTTCACATCATTTCCACATGATAAAATCTGCCTAAACCCAATTTAAATTTTTTCTTTTAATAATGAGATTGTAAATCGACCCACGTGCGTGCACATCCGCATGTGCGAGATTGTTGACGACAATAGTGTACAGTGTGTGATGTTTGACTTCTTGTTTTGTTTTTCATCAACTTCACAAAATCATGTTTTAATTGTTTGTACTATTGTTCATTTATTTCTATGCTCCAAAAAACACTAGAGTCCCATAAAAAAAATGTGAAGTTCAGAATTCAGCATCAGTATTCTGGGGATTTTTTTTTTTTTCCTTTCAGAAAACTGACCTTAAACTATGAACAATATATAAGAAAACTGATCATTAATATTAACCTGGCTGTCACCCAGTTTCTAGCTAAATTTGATGCGGCGCTGCTCCAGTCGTTCCGTCTTTTCCTTGCAATGAAAATCCACCGAGAGCACTACACACATCCTCACACAAAGGCTGCTTACCAGCAAATGACGCAATCGACAGGCGTGAAAAAATTCATGCATGCGCACGAAGGTTCAAAGTTGGCTCATGCAAGCACACGTGATTGAAATACATTAGGTTTTTGCAAAAATAAAAAGGTCCAATACTTTTCTAACAGACCTCATATATATATATATATATATATATATATATATATATATATATATATATATATATATATATATATATATATATATATATATATATATATATATATACAGTGAGGCAAATAAGTATTTTATTCACTATCACTTTTACAAGTTTCAAGTCTGTAAATTATATCATAGGTACACGTTTGAGTTCAGGTCTGGACACTGGCCAGGCTGCTCCATGACCTTGAAATGCTTCTTACGGAGCCATTCCTTAGTTGCCCTGGCTGTGTGTTTGGGGTCACTGTCATGCTGGAAAACTCAGCTACGACCCATACAGGATATATGACCCCATCCATCCTCCCTTCAATACGGTGCAGTCATCCTGTCCCCGTTGCAGGAAAGCACTCCAAAAAATGATGCTTTCACCCCCATGGTTCACGAATGGGATGGTTTTCTTGGGGTTGTTCTTATCCTCCAAACACTTCAAGTGAAGTTGATACCAAAAAGCTCTAGTTTGGTTTCATCTGACCACATGACCTTCTCCCATGCCTGCTCTGGATCATCCAGATGGTCACTGGTGAACTTCAAACGAGCCTGGACATGTTTTGGCTTGAGCAGGGGGAACTTGCTGCCCTGCAGGACTTTAAACCATGACAGCATCATGTGTTACTAATGTAATCTTTGTGACTGTGGTCCCAGCTCTCTTCAGGTCATTGACCAGGTCCTCCTGTGTAGTTCTGGGCTCAAAATCATCCTTTCCCCACAAAGTGAGAGCTTGCTTGGAGCCCCAGACTGCGGAAGAGTGACACTCATCTTGTGTTTCTTCCACTTTCTTATAATTACACCAACAGTTTTTGTCTTCTCACCAAGCTGCTTGCTTGTTGTCCTGTAGTCCATCCCAGCCTTGTGCAGTTCTACAATGTTGTCCCTTGATGTCCGTAGACAGCTCTTTGGTCTTGGCCATGGTGGACAGGATGGACTGTGATTGATTGTGTGTCTTTTATACAGGTAAGGAGTTCAAACAGATGCAGTTAATACAAGTAAGGAGTGCGGAATAGGAGGGCTTCTTAAAGAAACACTAACAGGTCTGTGAGAGCCAGAATTCTTGGTGGTTGGTAGGTGAACAAATACTTATTTCATGCAATAAAATGCATATTAATTATTTTAAAAATCATACAGTGATTTTCAGATTTTTATTTATTTATTTTATAGATTCTGTTTCTCACATTTGAAGTGTACCTATGATACAAATTACAGATCTCTCCATTCTGTGTAGGTGGGAAAAGTTGCAAAATCCACAGTGGATCTTTGCCTCACTATATATATATATATATATATATATATATATAGTATATATATATGGTACTATGAGGTCCCTAAGATATGATGGGACCTGATTATTCAAAACCTTATAAGTAAGAAGAAGAATTTTAAATTCTATTCTAGAATTAACAGGAAGCCAATGAAGAGAGGCCAATATGGGTGAGATATGCTCTCTCCTTCTAGTCCCCGTTAGTACTCTAGCTGCAGCATTTTGAATTAACTGAAGGCTTTTCAGGGAACTTTTAGGACAACCTGATAATAATGAATTACAATAGTCCAGCCTAAAGGAAATAAATGCATGAATTAGTTTTTCAGCATCACTCTGAGACAAGACCTTTCTGATTTTAGAGATATTGCATAAATGCAAAAAAGCAGTCCTACATATTTGTTTAATATGCGCATTGAATGACATATCCTGATCAAAAATGACTCCAAGATTTCCCACAGTATTACTAGAGGTCAGGGAAATGCCATCCAGAGTAAGGATCTGGTTAGACACCATGTTTCTAAGATTTGTGGGGCCAAGTACAATAACTTCAGTTTTATCTGAGTTTAAAAGCAGGAAATTAGAGGTCATCCATGTCTTTATGTCTGTAAGACAATCCTGCAGTTTAGCTAATTGGTGTGTGTCCTCTGGCTTCATGGATAGATAAAGCTGGGTATCATCTGCGTAACAATGAAAATTTAAGCAATGCTGTCTAATAATACTGCCTAAGGGAAGCATGTATAAAGTGAATAAAATTGGTCCTAGCACAGAACCTTGTGGAACTCCATAATTAACCTTAGTCTGTGAAGAAGATTCCCCATTTACATGAACAAATTGTAATCTATTTAGATAAATATGATTCAAACCACCGCAGCGCAGTGCCTTTAATACCTATGGCATGCTCTAATCTCTGTAATAAAATTTTATGGTCAACAGTATCAAAAGCAGCACTGAGGTCTAACAGAACAAGCACAGAGAGTCCACTGTCTGAGGCCATAAGAAGATCATTTGTAACCTTCACTAATGCTGTTTCTGTACTATGATGAATTCTAAAACCTGACTGAAACTCTTCAAATAGACCATTCCTCTGCAGATGATCAGTTAGCTGTTTTACAACTACCCTTTCAAGAATTTTTGAGAGAAAAGGAAGGTTGGAGATTGGCCTATAATTAGCTAAGATAGCTGGGTCAAGTGATGACTTTTTAACAGAGGTGTCAAGTAACGAAGTACAAATACTTTGTTACTGTATTTAAGTACACTTTTTAGGTATCTATACTTTACTCCATTACTTATTTTTCTGCCTACTTCTGACTTCTACTTATTACATTTTCACACAAGTATCTGTACTTTCTATTCCTTACATTTTTAAAACAAACAGGCTCGTTACTCTTGGCTTCAGCGCCGGTGGATGTGCGCAGTGCAGCGCAGCGCACATCCACCGGCGTGGCTTTACCGAGGTGCCAGCGCGGAGTTATCTGACCATGGGTCCGAAGAAGGCACTGACGGCGGAGGAGGGAGACGATATCAAGAAGTCCCTGGATTTTTTGTCTGAGGAAATCTCTGTTGTTAAAATGCAGCAGAAATCCATTATGGAGCTGGTGGAAGAAGTGAAGTCTCTCCGGATCCAGAATGCCGAGAAAGACCGGCGTCTGGTGTACCTGGAGAACCGTGTTGCAGAGTTGGAACAGTACACAAGGATGAACGATGTTATTATTACAGGAATTCATATTAAACCTCGATCCTACGCACGGGCGGTGTCAGAAGACAGCGGAGGGGAGGCCAGTGAGCAGGAGGCCAACTCAGTGGAACAACAGGTGGCTGACTTCCTGCAATCTAAAGATATTCAAATGGACTGTAATAACATTGAAGCGTGCCACCCCCTGCCCAGGAGAGAGGATGGAGACAAGCGAGCAGTTATAATGAGGTTTGTCAACAGAAAACATAAAATGGCATTGTTAAAACAGGGACGGAAACTCAAAGGAACAAACGTATTCATCAATGAAAATCTGACCAAAAGAAACGCAGACATCACCAGGAAAGCTCGTCTCTTAAAAAAGCAGGGAAAAATTCAACAGACATGGACATCCAACTGCAAAACATTCATCAAACTGAACGGAACACCAGAACAAGCGAAGGTTATGGTAATCAGGAACATCGAGGAACTGGACAAATACGATCAATAAGGTATGAGGACACAAACACATCACAACACCATGACACAGACCAGAGGAACCTATTCATCTACTACATCATCTACATCTGGAGACAAGAAGGATATAACTCACAGGATTGCTGATCATGGAAAACTAGAACTGAGAACATTTAAATACACAGACCACAATGTACTGGACTTGGAGCACGATATAGACCCAGACAATAATTTCTTCTCAAATATTAATGACAGTTGTTGCTATTATACAGATGAACAGTTTAATCGTATCAAAACGGATAACAAATGATCAATAATCCATTTCAACAGCAGAAGTCTGTATGCAAACTTTAACAACATTAAAGAATATTTAAGTCAATTTAAAAAAAAATTTAACATAATTGCTATATCAGAAACATGGATCAATGAAGATAAAGGAATGGATTTGAACCGATCGAAACAGTGGTTCGCAGATTGAAGCAATGCTTCGACCTATTGTTTTGTTTATTCTTTCTTCCTTTCGCTTAATTTTCCCCCGCTAAAACCCTAAAGAGCATACTTCTGTGAGTATTATTTACCTTTTCTATGTTAAACCGACCTGTTATGGTCTTCTGAAACAGTTGATGGATGTATTTTATAACTTAAAAACGGGAGCAACGCTAACGCGTTAGCATGTCTATGGCATTTTCAATGTTAAAAGTTAGCATGAAGCAGTTCGGGTCTTCACGTTCGGGTGCATTTGTTTTCAAATTGGAATATTTCTTAAATTTATTTTTGTTTATATATTAATAATCTAATGATTATTATATACAATTTCAGAGAAAGAGACAAAAAGAACCTGAATAGAAACACAACAGAAAATAAAATATAAAAGCAACTAACAATGAACATACATATATACATACAGAAATAAATAAATGTTTCCTGTGAACACCTATTGACTCTTCCACCCCCATTTCATCCCTGTTTTATTTAAGTTTAATGACAGTTTGTTTCGGTCAAACCATATTTTCATTGTGTTAATTTCTTCAGTGATTTCCTCCAGAACTATCTGACAAACTAGAAAACTGCTGCATCCTAGTAAGAGCAGAATACTACTGGAATGAATCTGAATAAGGAAAGTTGTGTTTTTTGTTTTTTTCCTTCACTAAATGGATGCTGCACTCACTGCAGTTTATTGTCTGGAATAGTCCCAGATTGCATTTCAGAGCTTCTAGAATTGAAACATTTTCATACAGGTGGTGTTGGTGGTAATTTTGGGTTTTGGGCCACATGTAGAACGAATCAGTTTTTAAATTAAGCTTTCAATTCATATAGTGGCATCTACCTTTTTTTTTTTTTTTTTAAAGGTTACTTTATACTTTTATACTTTACGTAGGTTTTGGAGCACATACTTTTTCACTTTTACTTGAGTAAAGAGGTCAAGTTGATACTTCAACTTTTACCAGAGTGTTTTTAAACTGCAGTATCTGTACTTCTACTTAAGTAACAAATGTGTGTACTTTTGACACCACTGCTTTTTAAGTAATGGTTTAATTACTGCCACCTTAAAAGCCTGTGGTACATAGCCAACTAACAAAGATAGATTGATCATATTTAAGATCGAAGCATTAAATAATGGTAGGGCTTCCTTGAGCAGCCTGGTAGGAATGGGGTCTAATAGACATGTTGATGGTTTGGATGAAGTAACTAATGAAAATAACTCAGACAGAACAATCGGAGAGAAAGAGTCTAACCAAATACCGGCATCACTGAAAGCAGCCAAAGATAACGATATGTCTTTGGGATGGTTATGAGTAATTTTTTCTCTAATAGTTAAAATTTTATTAGCAAAGAAAGTCATGAAGTCATTACTAGTTTGTGAGTTATACCACGGAGTCAGGCACTTCTGATTTAAAGCTCTCTTTTTCAGAGGAGCTACAGCATCCAAAGTTGTCTTCAATGAGGATGTAAAACTATTGACGAGATACTCTATCTCCCTTACAGAGTTTAGGTAGCTATTCTGCACTGTGTTGGTATATGGCATTAGAGAACATAAAGAAGGAATCATATCCTTAAACCTAGTTACAGCGCTTTCTGAAAGACTTCTAGTGTAATGAAACTTATTCCGCACTGCAGGGTAGTCCATCAGAGTAAATGTAAAAATGTAAATGTTATTAAGAAATGATCAGACAGAAGGGAGTTTTCAGGGAATACTGTTAAGTCTTCAATTTCCATACCATAAGTCAGAACAAGATCTAAGATATGATTAAAGTGGTGGGTGGACTCATTTACATTTTGAGCAAAGCCAATTGAGTCTAACAATAGATTAAATGCAGTGTTGAGGCTGTCATTCTCAGCATCTGTGTGGATGTTAAAATTGCCCACTATAATTATCTTATCTGAGCTAAGCACTAAGTCAGACAAAAGGTCTGAAAATTCACAGAGAAACTCACAGTAATGACCAGGTGGACGATAGATAACAACAAATAAAACTGTTTTTTGGGACTTCCAATTTGGATGGACAAGACTAAGAGACAAGCTTTCAAATGAATTAAAGCTCTGTCTGGGTTTTTGATTAATTAATAAGCTGGAATGGAAGATTGCTGCTAATCCTCCGCCTCGGCCCGTGCTACGAGCATTCTGGCAGTTAGTGTGACTCGGGGGTGTTGACTCATTTAAACTAACATATTCATCCTGCTGTAACCAGGTTTCTGTAAGGCAGAATAAATCAATATGTTGATCAATTATTATATCATTTACTAACAGGGACTTAGAAGAGAGAGACCTAATGTTTAATAGACCAAATTTAACTGTTTTAGTCTGTGGTGCAGTTGAAGGTGCTATATTATTTTTTCTTTTTGAATTTTTATGCTTAAATAGATTTTTGCTGGTTATTGGTGGTCTGGGAGCAGGCACCGTCTCTACGGGGATGGGGTAATGAGGGGATGGCAGGGGGAGAGAAGCTGCAGAGAGGTGTGTAAGACTACAACTCTGCTTCCTGGTCCCAACCCTGGATAGTCACGGTTTGGAGGATTTAAGAAAATTGGCCAGATTTCTAGAAATGAGAGCTGCTCCATCCAAAGTGGGATGGATGCCGTCTCTCCTAACAAGACCAGGTTTTCCCCAGAAGCTTTGCCAATTATCTATGAAGCCCACCTCATTTTTTGGACACCACTCAGACAGCCAGCAATTCAAGGAATTGAATATATATATATATAAATATATATATATATATATATATATATATATATATATATATATATATATATATATATATATATATATATATATATATATATATATATATATATATATATATATATATATCAATCAATCAATCAACTTTTTTCTTGTATAGCGCCAAATCACAACAAACAGTTGCCCCAAGGCGCTCCACATTGCAAGGCAAGGCCATACAATAATTATGAAACACAATCTACGTCTAAAGCAACATAACCAAGGGATGGTCCAGGGTCACCCGATCCAGCCCTAACTATAAGCCTTAGCGAAAAGGAAAGTTTTAAGCCTAATCTTAAAAGTAGAGAGGGTATCTGTCTCCCTGATCTGAATTGGGAGCTGGTTCCACAGGAGAGGAGCCTGAAAGCTGAAGGCTCTGCCTCCCATTCTACTCTTACAAACCCTAGGAACTACAAGTAAGCCCGCAGTCTGAGAGCGAAGCGCTCTAATGGGGTAATATGGTACTATGAGGTCCCTAAGATAAGATGGGACCTGATTATTCAAAACCTTATAAGTAAGAAGAAGAATTTTAAATTCTATTCTAGCATTAACAGGAAGCCAATGAAGGGAGGCCAACACGGGTGAGATATGCTCTCTCCTGCTAGTCCCCGTCAGTACTCTAGCTGCAGCATTCTGAACCAACTGAAGGCTTTTTAGGGAACTTTTAGGACAACCTGATAATAATGAATTACAATAGTCCAGCCTAGAGGAAACAAATGCATGAATTAGTTTTTCAGCATCACTCTGAGACAAGACCTTTCTGATTTTAGAGATATTGCGTAAATGCAAAAAGGCAGTCCTACATATTTGTTTAATATGCGCTTTGAATGACATATCCTGATCAAAAATAACTCCAAGATTTCTCACAGTATTACTAGAGATCAGGGAAATGCCATCCAGAGTAACGATCTGGTTAGACACCATGCTTCTAAGATTTGTGGGGCCAAGTACAATAACTTCAGTTTTATCTGAGTTTAAAAGCAGGAAATTAGAGGTCATCCATGTCTTTATGTCTGTAAGACAATCCTGCAGTTTAGCTAATTGGTGCGTATCCTCTGGCTTCATGGATAGATAAAGCTGGGTATCATCTGCGTAACAATGAAAATTTAAGCAATACCGTCTAATAATACTGCCCAAGGGAAGCATGTATAAAGTGAATAAAATTGGTCCTAGCACAGAACCTTGTGGAACTCCATAATTAACTTTAGTCTGTGAAGAAGATTCCCCATTTACATGAACAAACTGTAATCTATTAGACAAATATGATTCAAACCACCGCAGCGCAATGCCTTTAATACCTATGACATGCTCTAATCTCTGTAATAAAATTTTATGGTCAACAGTATCAAAAGCAGCACTGAGGTCCAACAGAACAAGCACAGAGATAAGTCCACTGTCCGAAGCCATAAGAAGATCATTTGTAACCTTCACTAATGCTGTTTCTGTACTATGATGAATTCTAAAACCTGACTGAAACTCTTCAAATAGACCATTCCTCTGCAGGTGATCAGTTAGCTGTTTTACAACTACCCTCTCAAGATTCTTTGAGAGAAAAGGAAGGTTGGAGATTGGCCTATAATTAGCTAAGATAGCTGGGTCAAGTGATGGCTTTTTAAGTAATGGTTTAATTACTGCCACCTTAAAGGCCTGTGGTACATAACCAACTAACAAAGATAGATTGATCATATTTAAGATTGAAGCATTAAATAATGGTAGGACTTCCTTGAGCAGCCTGGCAGGAATGGGGTCTAATAAGCATGTTGATGGTTTGGATGAAGTAACTAATGAAAATAACTCAGACAGAACAATCGGAGAGAAAGAGTCTAACCAAATACCGGCATCACTGAAAGCAGCCAAAGATAACGATACATCTTTGGGATGGTTATGAGTAATTTTTTCTCTAATAGTCAAAATTTTGTTAGCAAAGAAAGTCATGAAGTCATTACTAGTTAAAGTTAATGGAATACTCAGCTCAATAGAGCTCTGACTCTTTGTCAGCCTGGCTACAGTGCTGAAAAGAAACCTGGGGTTGTTCTTATTTTCTTCAATTAGTGATGAGTAGAAAGATGTCCTAGCTTCACGAAGGGCTTTCTTATAGAGCAACAAACTCTTTTTCCAGGCTAAGTGAAGATCTTCTAAATTAGTGAGACGCCATTTCCTCTCCAACTTACGGGTTATCTGCTTTAAGCTACGAGTTTGTGAGTTATACCACGGAGTCAGACACTTCTGATTTAAAGCTCTCTTTTTCAGAGGAGCTACAGCATCCAAATATATATATATATATATATATATATATATATATATATATATATATATATATATATATATATATATATATATATATTTATAGCCTCATCCACCAACATGAGGCTCATCAGCAAAAAAGTCAAAAGAATAAAAAGCATAGTAAAACAATATGTTAATCATATAAAATAGAAAACAAATGCGTCTTCAATCATGACTTAAAAGTCTCAACAGAGTCCGACTGCCTCACTAATGCAGGGAGAGCGTTCCACGGGACCGGGGCACTATAAAAGGCTCTATTTCCCACAGATTTTTATTCACCCTAGTGACAGCTTGCGTCCTGTGAATGCAAATCCCGGGTCGTTACGTAGGGTTTAAGTAGATCAGCCAAATAGGACGGTGCCAGTCCGTGAACAATTTTATAGGCCATTAGCAGTACCTTAAAATCTGATCTCGCAGAGACAGGAAGCGAGTGAAGAGATGCCAAAATGGGAGTAATGTGGTCAAACTTTCATGTCAAAAGTCTGGCAGCAGCATTTTGAACCAGTTGAAGACCCCTGATTCTGGACTGTGGCAACCCAGAAAATAAAACATTGCAATAATCCAAACCAATAACTAAACGCCAATGATTTTATTACGTCCTTGGCAGACATAATTAATACTTAAAAAGAAGTGTTGGAACACACTTGAAAGCATACTGACACTGACCGGCACTTGCGTACTCTGAGCAAACCATACTGACGTCTAACTTATTAATTATGTTAATATGTATATGTCGCGGACATGAACAAGTGAAGCTCTTCAGCATCTCACCATGTCATTTCCAGTTTGTGGCTTTGTCTGCCATTGGTTTGTGACTTTTTATGGCTTTTAACGACAATGTTGTCAAGTTTGTGGCTTTTTCCCCACTGGGCAGAATTTTGTGCCATTTCCAGTTTGTGCCTTCATCTACCATACAGCGAGCTTCATGCTGCTGCGCTGTGCTTGTTTGTATTGTAGTATATTTCCTTTTATCAATACTTTGAGGGACAGGCACTCTAGCGCCCTCTAGTGACCAGCAGGCCCTGATCCTGACGCTGAATTTTCATTTCACCTTTATGTTCTATGACTCCTCTCAAGAGACTCAATACACTGCAAGACCCACAAGCAAGAACAAAGAAGAACAGCAAAATCTATGGATTTACTGTTGGGGGTGTGTGTGTGTGTGTGTGTGTGTGTGTGTGTGTGTGTGTGTGTGTGTGTGTGTGTGTGTGTGAGAGAGAGAGAGAGAGCTAGCTGCTCTCAGCACATACTATCTCCAATTACGAGTGAGCGCTGGGCTCGCTGCTCTTCTTTAATAGCTTCTTCCATATCTGACACTCTTCATTTCACCTAATGAGACTCTTCACCATGTGAATAAAAACGTGCGTATGATTTTCTACATGGACTGAAAATGAGATACGCCTCAGGCCCCAGCTTCAAATGGAGCCAAAATGTGCGACTGATCTGATTCTGACTTTAAAGCAGACATGTGTTCTCGGCGGCTCTGTGGGCCGGACCGTGCCGCCTGGGTGACGGTGCCAAGCAGGGCTTCGGTGCAAAGCTTTGCCAGCTTCTTTGTGACTGTGTGGCATCGCTGAGCAGAAAACAGCTAAAAACTCTCACAGAGAAGACGGAAGGAGGAGGGCTGAAGTCAAACCAGATCCACTGGCTGCGTGGGAACGCCCTAAAATCGCCTCACGTTTATTGGCCGTCCATTTGTAAGCAGTTCAAAGAAAAGCTTTAGGGGTAGTCGCCTCAAAAACCTTCCTGTACTTTGATGGGGTCATCACCCCCCACCACCACCACTTCCACCCCAGAAAGAAGACACTGGAACCCAGAGACACGCCGACTGGGGCCACACAAGGTCATGTGGAGCCTCTAACGATGCTGCGCTATCATTAGTTACACATGCATTTTGCTCTGAAGCACACTGAAATTTTGAGACTTTAATGATGACCAAAAGTTGTGAAGCTGCTCTTCCAAGAAGAGATTTCTCAGGGGAATGCAGAGATCTTTAGTGTTATGTTGTAAACAAGCCCAGACGTGACATTACAGTCTGTAAACACTTTCGAACAACTTTGGCTTGGATTGTTTGTGTGCTTGCTGCCTTATATTCTTATTAGTCCTGTGTAAAAAAGAAGAAAATGTAAAAATAAAAAATGTGAAAACAGGCCTTAAAGAGGGACTTCAGAGTTTGTTTTTAGAAGTTTTGGTGTTCATCTCATCAGCACCCCGGGATGACGGAGAGGTAAGCAGCTAACTTTATAAACATTTCTTTACATTTAATGGCCGTGGTGTGCATAAGTGAGGACACATTTAAATATAATACAAATACACATCATCACTTTTATAGCCAGTTTTCTTCAGATGTGACTTTGACTTTGAATTTATTCAATGATCCCAACTATGATGTATGACAAAGGTTACAATACAGAGTAACACATCACAAAACCACAGCAGAGAGAGAGACAGAGAAATATTTTGTCCATTTTGAATCTTTTGATTTTAAGTTTCCATCCGTTTGTAATGACCACTTTGCCAATTCAAGTACATATTTGTCATGCCAATAAAGCAATTTGAATTGGAATTTGAGAAATAAAAAATGAGTAATCAAAGCATTTCAAGCCAAAGATTATTGTAGAAACAATACAATGCAAATAATGTAAAATAGTAAAATATCACTTAGATTCAATGGGAAGACCATTGCAGGTCACAGCAAACTCATTTGTGCCTAAACTAAATTCATTCATGGGTTTACAATTCAAAATGGTTTCCAAAATGGCTGCCAATAGACCCTTATCATTAAAATACATAGTAGGAAGTTGTTTATATGTTGTTTAAAGGTGTTTTAGTGAGAAAAACCCTATTTTGGTGGCCATCTTGGATATCTGGCTTGAGGCAAGTTTTTATTTTTGGGAACATCTTGATTGTGTTTTGGGGTCATCTAAGGAACCTAAAAAAGTTGGTTTGGTTTAGTCTGGGGGGGTGCAAAGGTAGTGGTCGTAGCTCCCCTAGTAGAAGATGTGAAATTTCTGCTACAGTTTGCCTGAAGACACATGCTGGACTTGAGGCTTCTTCCTGTAATAATGATAATAATAATAATAAACTGCTGCGTGTGTGTGTGTGTGTGTGTGTGTGTGTGTGTGTGTGTGTGTGTGTGTGTGTGTGTGTGTGTGTGTGTGTGTGTGTGTGTGTGTGTGTGTGTGTGTGTGTGTGTGTGTGTGTGTGTGTGTGTGTGTGTGTGTGTGTGTTTTCTGCCTCCAGTTGTTATGGGTCACCACAGTGGATCTGGATATCAACTCCGGTAGTACATAGAAGAACACATGCGGCTCCTGGTGTTCCTATGCAGTCTCCCGGCCATGTAATAATTAGAACCTTCTCTGCTGATGGGATCAGGTGTGCCCAGTACAGGATGGGTGCACAGGATAATGACAAATAATCTAACCAAATGACCAAATTGTTCAAAATTGCTCACAAAAATGGTTTGTGTTGTAGCTTGGCATTCTGATGAGCTGAAACAAAATATACCTTGTCACGCAGCACTGATGGCGTTATTTGGACTTTCTAACTCTTTCTTGCTACAGCTGCTGCTGCTAATTCTGGGTAGTTTAGAAAATGAACCACAGAGCAATGTAGCAATATGACAGATTACCACACCGCATAAACAATATAGTGAATTACTGAACACACTTTACAGACATACTTCATAATTGATTGCACTTCTATAATAAATTACTTTCATATTAACAGAATTATAACAGTATGTCACAATAGTCTATACAGTAAAATACTATGATTGCTGTAATTTCTTATAGTGTACTTAAGAAATATTACAAATCTGTAGTCAGATACATAGATTTTAGACTGTGATACAAGATTTGCAATTTTGCCGCTGCACACCACCACAATGGAGTTAAAATGACAGCCAAGAGACAGAGGAAGAAAACTGCAGCTTCAGTAAGTAAAAGTCCTACTATGTATTGTTTCTACCTGTCCACTTATCACAGGTGATTTAACTGATTATCTCAAATTAAAAGGAATTACAGTCAGCTGGTGGAACAAGTATGTGGTAATACTTTTGCTTTCTCTGTCAATATGTGAGTGAAATGCAGACTATGTTTTAATTCCAAGGGTTTAACAAACATTTTGGATAAACTATTTTGGAATTATAGTCATTTTTACACACATTTCCTCTATTTCCAAAGTCCAAATGTAACTAACATCATTTTGAAAATGCTGATTATTGTCACTACTTAGATAGAAACCACTGCAGTCAGTGAATGCCTGAAGTATTTAACCCAAGGGCATTGTCAAATGCTGAGTTTCCACCCTTGCCAGGTTTTGAATGCATCCTCCTTCAGTTGCTACTTGTTTGTTTGCTACTTGTGCTGTCTACCTTTGTTTTGTCTTTTGTAAGAAAAAAGTCTTGCTCTTCTGGATTGAGGTCAGGCGACTGACAAGGCCGATGAGGTCAGGTCTGGGAGCGTCACTGCATACACCACACTACAGAAATATGTTGCCACTGCACTTCTGATCAGTGGTGTAAAGTATGGCTTTATTGCTGCAAAATTCCTTGACCTAAAGTAAATCTCACTTAAGTCACCCGTGTCTGGCTGTAATATCAACTATTTCAGTCATTGCACATAGGTAATAGCTCCAACATTTACAGCTTTGACTGTTCTTCATTCTGACAACTTGAAGCAACACCAACATAACTGCAAATGCCACCCAGTATTAATGGATTAATGTTAATTGGACCTTACATTTGTCACAAAAATACAATGAACACCTTCATCAGAGCAGTAAAACCACTGATGCACCTGGCTCTTGTGCAAAGAAGCACAACACATGGCTATAATGTAGCTGAGGTTCCCTGTTGGATGCTTCTTTTGAGTTTTTCTAAGTTATCGTTTGTTTGATTATAAAGGTATTCCAGTGGCAGCCAAAGGATCTTGTCAAGAGAACTAGTAACAAAGACATCTAGTCATCACCTTTGACCATCCAAGTTTCACAACCATACAGTAAGACATGAAGCACCAGAACCCTAAAAACCTGCACCTATAGATGTTCTCTTGAAAAGGTGTAGACTTTGGCAAACACCTCCGGTGACCTCATCACTCCATCAGGTATTCCCAGATGTGATTTAACCTCACAGGGAGAGAACCCAGAGGCATAAATGTCAATGCAGAAATAATGGGTTAGCCATTAAAGAATAGTCTTTAATAATCATTATTATTATCTTATTTGTTTGCCTGGAAAAGCTCTTCTGTTGCTTTGGCAGTATGTTTTCAGTCATTATCCATCTGCACTTTGAAGCACCATCTTATCAGTTTGACTTTATTTGCCTTAATCTGTGCAGATAGTATCACTCTCCACACTTCAGAATTCATTATGCGACTTCCATCAGCAGTCACATCATTAATAAACACCACTGACCCAGTTCCATTGGCAGCCATACATGCCTATGCCATAACACTGTCTCCATCATGCTTGACAGATTATGTGGTATAATACAGCATGAGTCATTCCTTTCCTTATTCATACTCTTCTCTTGCCGTCATTCTGCTATCAATTAATTTTGGCTGCATCTGTCCAAAGGATCTTGTTGCAGAACTGGGCAGGCTTTTTTAGATGGTATCTGACAAATTGCACTCTGGCCTTCAAGTTCTTAAATGATACCAGTGGTTTGTACCTTGTCCTAAACACCATGATAGTGATGTAACACACTTTGTGACTTTATCACAAAATAATAAAAGAAATCCTTTTTTGTGACACCATCATTAACTGCCATGAGATAGGGTTGTCATCTAAATTATAATAGCCAAGTGGTCTTTGTGTGCATGTGTGCATGCACACGAGTGCGTATGGCTTTGATCATGCAAAAACTGGGAAGAGCTGACATTTGCTGTTTGGCATGCTTATGTATTTTAGGTCAGGGCTGAATGCTGCAAAAACAGAACGTTGATAGGTCAAATATTTTTGGAGAAATGAGCAATTTTAGCTAACCAAAAGACAATGTAGTTTGTGCTGCAGTGCACCATGGGAGTTTTGGGGTTTAAAATGTTATTGTGTTTCATGTTAGTTTAACAGTGTTGTTAGTGTTATTGATTTCTTCTGTTTTTGTAGATCAGTTGGTTTATTCAGTTTAGATAAGTGTTATGTTGCTGTCACCATGAGTAAGTTAAGTGTTATGTTGACACCATGAAAATGTGTAGTGCTTTTAATGTCTTCTGCCACTGTTTCCGTTTGTCAAATTAAAAGCACCTGCATACAGCAGAATGCAGAAAAGACAACCAGATGTCTGTGTGTGTAATTGTAATCACACACAAACTGGGGAGAGCTGACATTTGCTGTTTGGGTCAAGGATGAATGGTGCCAAAACCTAACATTGACAGGATTAACATTTTTAGAAAAGCTACATATATTAGATAACAACACTGAACAATGGACACTGACCTTTACATTCTGGACTCACACACCAATCCAGCAGGGGGCAGTAAATCATCCATATATTAAAAGCATGAGTGCTGATTTTATTTTGCAAGTTCATTGTAAGTACATAATATGTAAATACCTTAAAAATACATGGATGACACAAGAAAACGAAAACACTTATTTCCATTATGGTCCATTAAAATTAAATGACAAAATAGAAGTAAAAATAAAACAATAACAATAATAATAATAATAATATGGTTAATAAGAGATGTCCCAGTTGGACCTGAAAAGAACAACTCAGTTAACACACAAAAATAATCACGCAGGAGACACTGAATTTCTTTTCCTGATCAGGAGAGAACAAATGAGCGAGTCCCTTCATCAAGAACCGTCCTCGTCTGCTTTGAAGGGCCCCGCCCATTTGCTTCTACTATTTATTGATTAAAGTTACATACAAGCATATAGGAGTGACAATATCACAAAACAATGGAAAGACACAAAGTCTGGTCTCACGTTGATATGAAAACTGTTATGGCTAGAAGCCCTCAGTCTCCTAGGCTTCCCATAACAATGTCCAGCCCTGAACCAGTGTGCCGGTCAAACCGCTCTTCCCTCAAGGCTGAACCGTTAAAGATGCACATCTGCGCTTAGCAAAAACATAACTCTAGCAAAACAGTCTGCACATTCACTAAGCCAAAGATCATCTGCTCACTTTCTCATGTGACAGTTTTGATGATTACTTGAACAGTTCAGTGTATATGGTTGCTTTGACAATGAGTGATTAATTAAAAGAATAATGGTACATGAACTCTCACACATGCATATATGTATATATGAAAATAGAGAACAAAATCAAAGACAAGATCAAAGACAGTACATCAAAGTAAAGGCATTAACAATCAAAGTAAAGACATTAATATTTGATAATCATATTGCTAATATATAGAAAATCCTGTCATTATTCCCCCCTGTTTATCAAATTTTAATGTCTACATTCACAACATCATCATTGTAGAAACATCAAAAAGCTTACAGACAGTGTACCTAACCATCAGTTTTCCCCGTCTGGATGGGGTGACATAATTCAGCAACCGATAGCAATAACGCAACATAGTAATGGTCCAGCAATAAGCCATCTGTGGTGGAAATCATCCATTGAGGCATTGATCAAGCAAGAGGAATTCTACAACAAATTATAACATGTAGTAAGTCCAGAAAAACAACAATGGGGTGAGCAGTTGTAGCAGGATGTGATACCATGATCCGAAGAAGAGCCATGAGGTCCAGCTACCGTTTGTAATAAGGTCTATACTCACAGTACTCCTCAATAACATCAGATTTTGAATAGCTCCTATTTCGTTCTAGTTACCACAGTACATTCAATAGTAAGAATTTAGATGAAGCACATTCAACATACAACACAATTCAACGGTTTCCGTCAGATACATACCCCTCGAACACCATTTCTTTGTATAAATATTTAAACTGATTGATATTTGGACATCGTTGGAGTTTCTCTGGTAGCTTATTCCAATTTTTTAGGCCACAAATAGAGACACAGAAGCATTTCCTGGTCATCCTTGCGCCCGCAACTTTAAAATGATACAAACCCCTTAAATTATATATTCCTTCTCTTTGCATAAAATATCCTTGAATTCTGAAAGGTACTTGCTTATTTTTTTACTTTATACATCAATCAAAAAGTCTTAAATTAAATCATGTCATGGAGTTTTAAAATCCTTGATTTAATAAACAGTGGATTGGTATGACCCCGATAACCTGCATTATGAATTATTCTTAATGCTCCTTTTTGAAGGTTGAATAATGGTTGTACTGTAGTCTTGTAGTTATTGCCCCATACTTCAGCACCATAAGTCGAGTAAGGTGCAATCAATGTGCAATACAGAGTATGTAGTGCTTTACCATCAAGAATGTGCTTTGCCCTGCTTAATATTGCCATACTTTTTGATATTCTCTTTTGACTATACTATGTTGAATAAGTGCTTTCCAGTTGATTCTGTCATCTTTTGTATGGTTTCCAAATAACATTATTTTAGTTTTAGACCAATTTAGTGACAGTTTGTTCATATAAATCATCTCTTCAACTTTATCATTTCTGATCCCAGATCATCTAATAATTGTTGCAAATTATCTCCTGGACAAAATAAGTTTGTATCATCTGCAAAGAGGACTGCTCTAAACAGATCCGACTTTGGTGCCAAAACACAGAACCCAGAGGAACTCCACAAACGATGTCAATAATAATAATAGTGTGTATATGATAACAAGACCCTAAACAATTTCTAAATACATTAAGACAGTAAATTAACATTTAAAAAAGTATGTAATTAGCAGGCGATAAAACGGTTGGGTTCTTCTTCTAAAAACTGTTGAGGTCTAAGGTTCTAAAAACATTCTGGGCTCACACGCCATTCCAACTCATTATAGAAACTTTGCGCAATTTATTACCAACCTTGAAAAATGTCAGCTCCCTATTTTGTCAGCTACCCACGCTCTAGAGCCCATGGATCCCCATGGGCAATGTGCTAGTTGCATATATTTATATATGTTGTCATATTCTGCTTTTGGGCGTGGTTTTTGTTGCTTTCCAAGCATCTGCTGGCTATTTTACTGAATACTATGTGTTGCATCGTTGATTTAAAAAAAAAAAGCATATGAAATTTTGCACTTGCCAGTATCATCCAGGCTACATTGTTAAGCAAAAGCTTTACAGTGACACAATCTGGCTGTATCGGCACCACGGTGCACCCCAGTGGAAATCTCTAAAATGACAAAATCAGTGCTCAGCCAAGCCTGTCTGTCATATCTGTGCATCAAAAACTGCTCCTGCAAACTGCATAACACAATTACCTCAAAAACATAAGAGCCTGTAAGAGACACTTTCAGAAAGCACAGCGGATGTTGACTGAGAGTGGAAGAGACATCTGAATGAGCCAACAATAGACAAGGAGACAGGGTCAGAGAGGGGAGAGGAGCCTCCTGACTCCTACATAAAGAAACTGTCATACAGCTCCACTTTATCTTTTAATTATCATCTCATGCAGCAAGAAAAACAGACCATCAATAATGCAACAGCTACACACTACAATATTAATGTCAGCTGAAATGAGGTAATTAGACGCGGGAAAACTATTTTTGGCACGTCTGCCGATGTGGCGTGACTCTGTAAAAGAATGGGATCCCGTTAAAAGAAAGGCATGAAAAGAAGGGAGCAGCCGATCCCCCCATACGACTGGAGTCAAAGGAGGTGGCCGGGGCCAACTTTTGGTCTGTGGGAGTGAACAAATGGTAACAAATGATGGCAAATTGGGGTGAAGGCCCCCTGCTGAGCTATGGTCTGTCAACTGGCTTCCCCGCAGAGCACAGAGGCGCACACAACCACATATAAAGTTATCAAGATGTAGCAACATTCAAACTAAAGCAGCAACAACACAAGGACGCCGCAGAAAAGGGACACGCCCATTAGAAGAGAAGGAGTCCCTCGTATGCAATCCAATGAATCACATGAAAGAGCGGCGCCTCTGCTGAGCGCTCACACCGCATTCGGCTTAAATCCTATAAATCTGTATGATCGAAACAGATGGAATCTAACTTCTCCATCGGGGACGGAAAAAAAAAGACAAACACACCCGCACCTCTCATCCCAGGCTGGATTTCCAGCCTCTACCTCCATCTGCAGGGTGAAGCCTGGCTCTCACGGTCACAAAGAGATTCTGCGGCCAGCTCCAGCCAAGTGCAGAAAATGTATTTTTTTATTTAATTGGCTGGATAAGACAAAGATTTTTTAATTTCCCCTGAGATCTGGGTTGCCAGTTTTTGTTTTTACACTGCAGACAAGCAGATCTGCACTCGGAGCAAGTGTCGGGAATTTACAGTTTTCTCCTTTCCACAGGCAATGCGATGACCCCCCCCCCCCCCCCCCCCCCGAGACCTCCAGAGAAGAGACTATTGGATTAATTGTGCAGATGTTTAAATATCACCTCTCTAAAAGACTCTTACTGCTCTGTGAACCATGTTTGTGTGTGTAGTGTCTCTGCAGGCTTAACCTGCCATATGCTTTTGCACACAGGAGGTGGACATGCAGCTTCTCTCGTGCACACTCTCTTCTACACAGACAGCCTATTGTGTGCGGGCACAGATGAGATTTGCATGCATGTTAGACTGGATTACACTGGCAGGCTCTGGGAACTCGGACCCCTGTGGTGTCCTTTCAGTGTTTCAGCCCAACCCGGATCGCTTCCCTTTCAAAATACAACTTCAAACAAATCTCTCAGCTTAAGTGGCTCAGGAGCACAAAAAACTGAAGGTTAAATTCAGAGAGTTTTGGGAGAGAGCAAAATGTTCTGGATTGATTTCAACTGTGCTGCTTTGCAAAATTTTAGGTGTCTTAAAATAAATCTAATGGAACCCTCAAATAATGTTTTTAACCTTTGAGGACCTGAAGGTGTTTTTGAGTAATTTCCTCCTTAATGACAAACCCTAAAGTAAAAGATTATCACTCTTGAAAATGTGATAAAGGACTCATTGACTTTGTACCAGAAAACCTTAAAAAATGAGTTGTTTCTGATGAGGTTCAGCAATTTTACAATGAGATCATTTGCTCGAACCTCATAGATTTCCCATAATCCTTTGTGACCTGCTTCGAGTCAGCCATTGTTTTGGACGAGCCAAAGCGTTAGTATAGTTACTGTCTATGCGCACAAGTGAAAATAGTGATACACTTCTTTTTACTTGTTTTTAATTCAATTGCTTTAAGCAGCACTTCTCAAAAAAGTTATTTAATGAGTAGTTTATTTTCACCATCAGATACCGACACAGACCAGGAGCCAGCAAACGAGGAACTATTCTCCCGGCATATTGACAATTTGCGCGAACGTCACAGTGGAAAAATTATATTGTTAAATAGTCCAACTTTAGAGAGCACTTTTAATCACTGATATATACATTTGTGCACCTATTATTTTGTATGTGTGTGTATATATATATATATATATATATATATATATATATATATATATATGTATGTATGTATGTATTTCAGCCACTTATCCATGTCCACATCACGTTGGCAGCAGAGCAACCAGCTCCTCCCACACTTCCTCTGCCAAACTCTGTATCTCTTCCTGGAGGATCCCAAGGTGTTCCCAAGCCAGCGGGGAAATATAATCTCTACAGCCTGTAGGGGCTCTGGCCCAGGGCCTCCTCCCAGTTAGACGTGCCTGGAAGACCTCCCTTGGGAGACAACCAGGGATGGCCTCATCATGTGCCCAAACCAACTCAGCTGGCTCCTTTCAGTGTGACAAACCAGCAGTTCTACCTAAGCCTCTCTCCCATTTGTCAAGCTTCTCACCCTGTTCAGGAGTGTAAGACCAGTTATCCAACGGAGGAATCACTGCTTGTAGCAGTGTTGTTATTCTTCCATCATTACCCAAAGTCCGTGACCATAGGTGAGGATAGGAGTGTAAATCGACTGGTAAATTGAGAGCCTCATCTTCCAGCTCAGTTCCTTCTTTACCACAATGGTCCAGTATAGTGTCCATAAAATTTCAGATGCTGACCCAGTCAGTCTGTCAATCTCACATTCCAAATTACTCCCACTCCTGAACAAGACCCCAAGAACAAGACTCCTCAACTTGAGGCAATTTCAAGCACAGCTGTAGAGTAAAATTTTGTGAGCCCTTGAGCTTTTACACATCAGAATTTGAAATTGAAAAAACATATTCAGGTTTTTTTATATTAAAATTTCCAAAATGTTGCCTTTTACAACATGAAGGCGTGCATAAGCCCATCAATCAGTCAATGAAACATTTATTTTTATATCCATTTACAACAACCAAAAGGTGACCAAAGTGCTTTACAGTAAAATCAAGAAATAAAAAATGAGAATATGAGCATAACATACAATTAAAAAAAAAAGTCAGTGTTACTCGGTATTTAAAGCCATTCTGAATAAATAAGTCTTGGTCTTTTAAAAAAATGCAAGATCAGAAATAGCGTGTGTATCAGGAGGTATGCTAGCTACTGTAAAAGCATGATTGCCCCAAAGTTTGTATTTTGACCACATATGACTGCAATACTCTGCTGTAGCTGCGTAGTATTCTTTATGTATAATACAACTAAAGTGTCACTTTTACAGTCTATTTTCTTCAGATGAGACAGAGGAAGGACACATGAGCATTTCCAAGTTACTCAATCTGTCTTGGATGTCATTTCTATCCATCTTTAAGAAATACAAACAGTAGGATCATGTGTGGAAAATCTGTCTGGAGGAGGCACTTCTCAAAAACTGAGTTACCATGAAAGAGAAGACAAGTGAGCGAATCCAAAAAAGACACCCATGACAACTCTATAGGAGTCACTGGCTTCTGTGGCTTTGACTGGAAAAACTGTGCAAAGTACAACTTTTGTGTATTGCATCACTACTCACAGCTTATGGGTTGAGTGGTGCAGAAAATGATTTTCATCCAACAAAACAGATCAAATCTAGGCTGGCATCTCCCACGTGCACTCTAGCAAACTGTAGGTGAATTTAAAAAAAAAAATGCTTCTCTGTGCTTCTCCAGCATGACGCTCTGCACAGTTTCTCCAACCACAAATGCCTTTAACTGCTTTTGAGTTGTCACGGGTGTCACTCAGTTTGTGAGAACTGCCTCCTCCAGACAGATGAACCATACAGTACAGTACTGTTTTTATTTCTTAATCATTGACATAAATGAGGCCCTGGACAGAAGTGTGTGGTGGTATCAGTATATCTGCAGAAGAATGAAGGTCCAAGTCTTTGGGGTCCTATTCCATCTTGTTCTATTGTATGGTTGTGAGCCTTGGATGTGACTACAGGATGTCTTCAGTATTTGGTCTCTTCAGAGTGTTCTTGGGTGTTGTGGTTCATGTCCCTGCTGTCTGTCACCAGTGTTTTTTTAATATCTAGTGGTGCATTCTCAGTTTTGCATTCACCCTACTTCCTGTTTGATTTTGACACTGTATTCTCTGGTCTTGTTTGGTTTGCTTTCTTCCTGTTTGGGATCACACTTTAACTCATTTAGCCGTAATGCACCTGTGATCAGTTGTAATAACCTCCCAGTCTACTTTAACTCTGTTTTTCAGCTTCCTGGTTGCTCACTCATTAGTTTGTTTTTGCCATAGTGTTTCTTGTGTTAATGTCTGCCAAGACAGATGTCATGTTTTTGATCATATTTTCTTTGTGACCTTTGACCCCGCAGTTTGATTTTTTTTACCTGAAGCCAAAATATGGCCATCGGGTATTGCGAAGACTTTGTGTCCATCTGCTGTTTCGTCCAAGCTCAACATAAGTCCATTCCTATTACTGCCAGGGTCTTCAAATTCACAGGGAACATTCTTGGGACACAGACCTTGGACAAGTTCAAAGATGGCTAACCTTGACCTACTCTAAGGGGTCATAAGGTCATATTCTGTTTCCTACTTTTATGCTCATACGGCCAAGGGTATTTTAGCATTACATATTTTGACGTTGTGATCTGAAAGGTAAACACCACCTGTATTTGGCTTTGATTGAAGAACACTGTGTTGGGAAAGTGTAGGTACACGGACCCACAACAGGGGGCGCAAATGAACGGACAATGGAGTAGGTCAAATAACAACACTTTACTGTTGTGAATGTGCACAACAAATACAACAGATTACAACAATAGACAAGAGTCAATTCACAAAGGTGTCGTGTGGGCAGGCTCGAAGATAGGAGACGTCTGTCCAAAGCAGAACCGGAACCACATGATTTCCTCCGCCACCAGACCCCGGGAATACTGGAGCCGCCAAGTCCCGAACTCCCAGGTGGCCACTGCCTCCGCGTGTCGGACCTGGTACTGCTGGCGAGGAACAAAAAGCAATTAAATGAGGGCGCGTTTGCACCCAAGAATCCGTACGGCAGGAAAGCTACCTCCACCTCTCGTTGGAAAAGTAGTCCACAATACAACGCACAAAGTCACAAAAGAATACTGTCAAACAGTCAGCTGAGGTACGTTACCTTCCAGGTAGAACGATATCTCGGCAAAGAGGTGGAGATGACGTCTTGCTGATATACCGATGCTGATCCGATGAGTGGTGACAGCTGTCATAGGTGATGAGTGTCAGCTGTCACCCCGGCTGCTCCTGTGAGGCGGCAGCGCCCTCTGGTGCCTGGAGCCCGCACTCCAGGCAGGGTGCCCTCTGGTAGTGGTGGGCCAGCAGTACCTCCTCTTCAGTGGCCCACACAACAGGACCCCCCCCTCAACGGGCGCCTCCTGGCGCCCGACCAGGCTTGTCCGGGTGGCGGCGGTAGAAATCGGCCAGGAGGGCCGGGTCCAGGTTGAAGCTCCTCTTCACCCAGGAGCGTTCTTCAGGTCCGTACCCCTCCCAGTCCACCAAATATTGGAAGCCCCGGCCCATCCTACGGACATCTAAGAGCCGGCGCACAGTCCAAGCCGGCTCGCCATCGATGATCCGGGCAGGAGGTGGTGCCGGACCCGGAGTACAGAGGGGTGAGGTGTGATGGGGCTTGATCCGGGACACGTGGAAAACGGGATGGATCCGCAGTGAGGCCGGAAGCTGAAGCCTCACTGCGGCTGGACTGAGTACCTTGATGATCTTGAACGGACCGATATACCGGTCCTGCAGTTTAGGGGAGTCCACTTGAAGGGGAATGTCCTTAGTAGACAACCACACTGCCTGCCCTGGCCGGTACGTAGGGGCCAGGGTCCGCCGACGGTCTGCATGGGCCTTCGTCCTCATCCGGGCCCTCAGCAAGGCAGAACGGGCGGCACGCCACACCCGACGGCACTTCCATAGGTGGGCCTGGACCGAGGGCACACCGACCTCTCCCTCAACCACCGGAAACAAAGGAGGTTGGTACCCCAGACACACCTCGAAAGGGGAGAGGCCGGTGGCTGACGACACCTGGCTGTTATGGGCATACTCGATCCAGGCCAGATGGGTACTCCAGGCCGCCGGGTGCGCGGCTGTTACGCAATGCAGGGCCTGCTCCACCTCCTGATTGGCCCGTTCTGCTTGCCCGTTGGTCTGGGGATGATACCCGGATGAGAGACTCACCGTGGCCCCCAGTTCCCGGCAGAAGCTCCTCCAGACTTGCGAGGAGAACTGGGGACCGCGATCGGAGACGATGTCTGTTGGGATCCCATGCAGCCGGACGACGTGGTGGACCAGGAGGTCCGCTGTCTCCTGGGCCGTCGGGAGCTTCGGGAGGGCCATGAAGTGGGCCGCCTTGGAGAATCGGTCCACTATCGTGAGGATGGTGGTGTTGCCCTGGGACGGCGGGAGGCCCGTGACAAAATCCAGGCCGATGTGGGACCAGGGGCGATGGGGCACGGGCAGCGGCTGGAGCAGTCCCGAAGCCCTGCGATGGTGAGCCTTGCCCCTGGTTCAGGTGGTGCAGGCCTGGATATAGTCCCGGACGTCGGCCTCTAGGGACGCCCACCAGAAGCGCTGCCGGACAACTGCCACGGTTCTTCGCACCCCTGGATGACAGGAGAGCTTAGAGCCGTGACAGAAGTCCAGGACTGCAGCCCTAGCTTCTGGTGGGACGTAGAGTCTGTTCTTCGGCCCAGTTCCGGGGTCCGGGCTTCGTGTCAGGGCCTCCCGGACGGTTCTCTCTACGTCCCAGGTAAGGGTGGCCACGATAGTGGACTCCGGGATGATGGGTTCCGGTGGATCCGACAACTCCGCTTTGACTTCATCTTCATGTACCCGGGACAATGCATCCGATCTCTGGTTTTTGGTCCCGGGACGGTAGGTGATCCGGAAGTCAAAACGGCCGAAGAACAGTGACCAGCGGGCTTGCCTGGGGTTCAGCCGCTTGGCGGTCCTGATATACTCCAGGTTCCGGTGGTCAGTGAAAACCGTGAATGGCACGGACGTTCCGTCCAACAGATGTCTCCACTCTTCAAGAGCCTCTTTCACCGCAAGGAGTTCTCGATTGCCGACGTCATAGTTCCGTTCGGCCGGGGTCAACCTGCGGGAAAAATAGGCACACGGGTGAAGGACCTTATCGGTCTTCCCGCTCTGGGAAAGCACAGCTCCTATCCCTGAGTCCGAGGCGTCCGCTTCAACCACTAACTGGCGACTAGGATCGGGCTGCACCAGAACGGGTGCAGATGAGAAGCGCCGTTTCAACTCCTTGAACGCGGCATCGCAACGATCCGACCAGGTGAAGGGGACTTTTGGTGAGGTCAGGGCTGTCAGGGGGCTAACTACCTGACTGTAGCCCTTAATGAACCTCCTGTAAAAATTAGCAAAGCCGAGGAACTGTTGCAGCTTCCTACGGCTGGTGGGTTGGGGCCAGTCTCTCACCGCCGCGACCTTGGCCGGATCAGGAGCGACGGAGTTAGGGGAGATGATAAACCCCAGGAAGGACAAAGAAGTGCGGTGAAACTCGCACTTCTCGCCCTTCACAAACAGCCGGTTCTCTAATAACCGCTGCAGGACCTGACGTACATGCCGGACATGGGTCTCAGGATCCGGAGAAAAGATGAGTATATCGTCTAGATATACGAAGACGAATCGGTGCAGGAAATCCCGCAAGACATCATTAACCAACGCTTGGAACGTCGCGGGGGCGTTTGTAAGACCGAACGGCATGACTAGGTACTCAAAATGACCTAACGGGGTGTTAAATGCCGTCTTCCACTCGTCTCCCTTCCGGATCCGAACCAGGTGATACGCATTCCTAAGATCGAGCTTGGTGAACATTTGGGCTCCATGCAGGAGCGTGAACACTGAATCCAACAAGGGCAATGGGTATCGGTTACGAACCGTGATTTCGTTCAGCCCCCTGTAATCAATGCATGGACATAGTCCGCCATCCTTTTTTCCCACAAAAAAGAAACCTGCACCCATCGGGGAAGTGGAATTCCGGATCAACCCGGCAGCTAAAGAGTCCCGGATGTAGGTCTCCATTGATTCGCGCTCAGGTCGTGAGAGGTTGTACAGCCTGCTGGACGGGAACTCAACGCCTGGAACCAAATCAATGGCACAATCGTACGGACGGTGGGGGGGAAGGGTGAGCGCCAGGTCCTTACTGAACACATCCACAAGGTCATGGTACTCCACCGGCACCATCCCTAGATTGGGCGGGACTCTGACCTCCTCCTTAGCCTGGGAACCGGGAGGAACCGAGGAACCTAAACATACCCGATGGCAGGTCTCGCTCCACTGAACCACTACCCCGGACGGCCAATCGATCCGGGGATTGTGTTTTAACATCCAGGGGAACCCTAAAATCACACGGGAGGTAGCAGGAGTCACAAAAAACTCGATCTCCTCTCGGTGATTTCCTGACACCACCAGAGTTACTGGTGGTGTCTTGTGTGATTGGAGGGAGTAGGGAGCCATCTAGTGCCTGCACCTGCACAGGCGAGGTAAGCGCCACCAGAGGGAGCCCTATCTCCCTGGCCCATCTGCTGTCTAACAGATTCCCTTCAGAGCCCGTGTCCACCAGTGCTGGGGCCTTCAGGGTTAAATCCTCATAAAGGATTGTAACTGGGAGTCGTGTGGCAATGTGGGTGTGTCCCACGTGAATGTCTCGGCCCACCCCTAGCCCAGTTTCTAGGGGCGGGCGTTGGTGTTTAACCGCTCGGGGCAGTCTCTTACCTGATGCTCTATCGAGCCACAAACAAAACACGCTCCGCGGGCCAGCCTCCTCTGTCTATCTGGTGCCCTAAATGTGGCCCTGCTCGTGTCCATAGCTTCGTCAGCAGGGGGAGCTGTAACCACACGGAGCGTAGGGGCTGTGGAGCGTGGGAAGGGCGGAACGCGGTCAGAACCAGAAGGGAGAGGGACGGCGCGTGCCCGGCCACGCCCTTCGTCTCGTTCCCGACGGCGTTCTTCTAACCGATTGTCTAATCGTATAACGAGATCAATAAGCCCATCTAAATCCCGCGGTTCGTCCTTAGCCACCAGGTGCTCCTTCAGGACCAACGACAGTCCGTTTACAAAGGCGGCGCGGAGGGCAGTGCTATTCCAGCCGGACCTCGCAGCCGCGATGCGGAAGTCGACTGCATAGGCAGCTGCGCTCCGGCGCCCCTGTCTCACTGACAGCAGCACAGCTGAAGCGGTCTCTCCTCTATTTGGGTGATCGAACACTGTTCTGAACTCCCTCACAAACCCATCATATGTCTGAAGGAGCCATGAATTCTGCTCCCAGAGCGCTGTAGCCCAAGCGCGTGCCTCACCGCGAAGCAGGTTTATTACATAAGCTATCTTGCTGGCATCAGTCGCGTACATGACAGGACATTGTGCGAAGACGAGCGAACACTGCATAAGGAAGTCCGCGCATGTCTCCACACAACCTCCGTATGGCTCTGGAGGGCTTATGTATGCTTCCGGGGAAGGTGGGAGGGGTCGTTGAATGACCTGTGGAACGTCACTGCTACGCACAGGGTCGACAGGAGGGAGAGCCGCAGCAGCGCCCTGAGGGCGCGCTTCCACCTGCATGGCGAGAGCCTCCACCCTGCGGTTAAGGAGGACGTTCTGCTCGGTCATTAAATCCAACCGAGCCGTGAAAGCGGTGAGGATCCGCTGCAACTCACCGATCATTCCTCCTGCGGACGCCTGTGCGCCCTGTTCTTCCATTGGCCGTTCAACAGCCGGTTGACGCCCCTCGGGATCCATGACGGTGGCCGAGATATCCTGTTGGGAAAGTGTAGGTACACGGACCCACAACAGGGGGCGCAAATGAACGGACAATGGAGTAGGTCAAATAACAACACTTTACTGTTGTGAATGTGCACAACAAATACAACAGATTACAACAATAGACAAGAGTCAATTCACAAAGGTGTCATGTGGGCAGGCTCGAAGATAGGAGACGTCTGTCCAAAGCAGAACCGGAACCACACGATTTCCTCCGCCACCAGACCCCGGGAATACTGGAGCCGCCAAGTCCCGAACTCCCAGGTGGCCACTGCCTCCGCGTGTCGGACCTGGTACTGCTGGCGAGGAACAAAAAGCAATTAAATGAGGGCGCGTTTGCACCCAAGAATCCGTACGGCAGGAAAGCTACCTCCACCTCTCGTTGGAAAAGTAGTCCACAATACAACGCACAAAGTCACAAAAGAATACTGTCAAACAGTCAGCTGAGGTACGTTACCTTCCAGGTAGAACGATATCTCGGCAAAGAGGTGGAGATGACGTCTTGCTGATATACCGATGCTGATCCGATGAGTGGTGACAGCTGTCATAGGTGATGAGTGTCAGCTGTCACCCCGGCTGCTCCTGTGCGGCGGCAGCGCCCTCTGGTGCCTGGAGCCCGCACTCCAGGCAGGGTGCCCTCTGGTGGTGGTGGGCCAGCAGTACCTCCTCTTCAGCGGCCCACACAACACACTGTTTGTGTTATGTGTCGGACGCAGCTCGGAGAACTGACCAGCGTTTGAAGGACCCAGTATGAAATAAGCAGAGCACGGTTCAAAGGCTAACTGAATTTAATACATAACAGTGATAATATAACAAAAAGGTGCGGCCTGGCGTGGTGCGCTCCCAGCAGCGCTAACGGTCCGGAGCCAGAAGCTGTTTCGGACCCAAGGACCCCGTCGACACCCCCCAGGTGGCCGCAACAACCGAGTCTGTGAAAGAAGGAACCATTATGTGAGTCCACACTCTACACACAGAACACTTAAAGGTGTACAAACAGCAAACACTTCCTGGCTTGATTACTGATCAGCTTCCCAACCTGCAGGCATGGAACATCCAGTTCACAAAACTCCACTGCAGTGGAAGCTGATACATGACTAACAAACAGCTCAATACAATAAGGTGTGAGGGACACCACATTTACTGACTGTATAACTGTTAGTCACAAAATCTAACGTACCTCAGGAAGTGTGCTGACGAGCGTGAGACCTCACCCCCTCCTCTTTCACAGACTGTGCATCAAACCTGGACGTTCTCAGCATCCGCTGCTGATGAGATGGCTCCTGAGACGACGATCTCACCCGTCTGGTCACAAGGTCGGGTCTCTGGCAAATACACACTGTGCACTCCAGTCTTAAATGCCAACATGTTCCAATCCATCCAGATGCACCACAGCTGTGAGTCCTGACGAGTCGCAGGTGATCAGGGTGAGGTCCTGACAGCCTCAGCAACACAGCCACTCAGTCCCAAACGCAAGCCACCTGGGAGGAAACCAAAAGACAAACAAACCGGCAGCCAGGCCCCCCCAGCCATATAACAGTACCCCACCCTCACGGGAAGCCTCCCGGCGACCACACACACCTGGCCCAGGAGAAACACCCCCCTCCAGGGACCATGGCTGGAAAACGCGTCTGCGTTCATCCTCCAACAGACTGGTTGAACTGGCTGCATCTTTGCCCTTGTTTCTGACAGTCTTAGCACAGGTGTGGCCAGGAGTTCCTACACCTGTGCGGTCAGCCTTTAACCAAACATGTGTGATTAGTCATAAAACAAAACAACCAAAACATCCCCCCCTCCCCAGGGGACCGTCCCATCAAACCCCAGGGAAGGGGGGAAAAGAAAAACAACCCAAAGTTGAGCTCACAAACAAAAATGCCAAAATACCCCCCCTCCTCCCCCCCAAACGACACGTAGGGACCAACACCCCCCAGAGGGCCACCCGCCAGCTCCAGGAGTAATAACCACGGCCGAGGTCCCTCTGGGATCCAACGTCACCCACGGGGACTACCAGCGCCCCCCAGAGGACCACTCGTCAACCCCAGGAGACGCCTCCCCTCATGACTAATGGACCCAGCCCCGGCCGTCCACGGCTAGATGGACCCAACGCCCTTTCCCCCCCAGAGGACACCACAGTCAAACCCTGAGGGCGGAAACTGGGGGGGGGGGGAACAAAAAAAATACCCCAAACCCCCCCCCCCCCTCCCCTCCCGGGTGCAGAGGCCACCTGGGAAACGCCAAGCACAACCTAACTGCACCCCTCCAGCAATGCCGACACTACGGCACACCCGGCTGGAGTCAGAGGAGAAGAGAGGGCATAACAAAAAACAAAAAGAAAAAAACCCAAGTACCAACCCCATCACCCCCCCAGGGGACCGTTCCATCCAACCCTGGGGATGTGAAACAAAAAGAAACAAAAGAAAAACAGTTGTTTGGGTCCCTGTTTGTTTTTTTTGTTTTTTTTTTGTTTTTTTTTGCAAAGGCTACAGGGCCACACCCCCAGACAAATAGTGGACAACAAAAAATAAAAGCCCACACAAAAACCAACTCAAAAAACACCCACACAAAATGAACTAACACAAAACAAATCAGTGAGTTATACCGTCAAGCTCCACCAAATGGAACACACCTGTTCCTACTCAAGAGCTTGACGGTAACGTGATGCAGTCACCACAAGGGGGAACCAGAGTGCAAAAAATGAAAAAACCCCTTTGGCGACAGAAAAAACAAACGAGCTGCTCTTATGTGCGCAGCTGAGTGCAACACACAACCAAAATGTGCTCAACTAAATAACGCCGGAGCTGAAACAACAGACGCAGTAGTTACCTTTGTCCGGGGAAACGGGGCTACGACTGTAACACAG
This sequence comes from Thalassophryne amazonica, assembly GCF_902500255.1. Classification (NCBI taxonomy): domain Eukaryota; kingdom Metazoa; phylum Chordata; class Actinopteri; order Batrachoidiformes; family Batrachoididae; genus Thalassophryne; species Thalassophryne amazonica. Next base: position 34,265,541 of record NC_047114.1, on the reverse strand, counting down.
GAAGCCCAGCGACCCGTGCTAACAGAGCTCCGCCGTGCGCGTGAACCCATTACAAACGCACTCTTGCAGCTCCCGTTTAAACCTCTTATCCGGTCGGAGTGTGACGCGAAGCTGTCGCCAGTCACACTCCACCACGACCCACGGATAAGGCACAACACAGGAACACGGCTGCAAGAGAGCACAAATCAGTATCCAGTAATGGGTCTCAAACACGCACCTTCCGGGCGGAGAGCCCCGCAACTGATCCGGATAACCACTGAACGTCTGCTGCCGCCTTCCCGGCGCGTTACCGTCTCTGCTACCGCTGGGTCCGTGATGTTTGGCCAGAGACTACTGTTATGTGTCGGACGCAGCTCGGAGAACCGACCAGCGTTTGAAGGACCCAGTATGAAATAAGCAGAGCACGGTTCAAAGGCTAACTGAATTTAATACATAACAGTGATAATATAACAAAAAGGTGCGGCCTGGCGTGGTGCGCTCCCAGCAGCGCTAACGGTCCGGAGCCAGAAGCTGTTTCGGACCCAAGGACCCCGCCGACACCCCCCAGGTGGCCGCAACAACCGAGTCTGTGAAAGAAGGAACCATTATGTGAGTCCACACTCTACACACAGAACACTTAAAGGTGTACAAACAGCAAACACTTCCTGGCTTGATTACTGATCAGCTTCCCAACCTGCAGGCATGGAACATCCAGTTCACAAAACTCCACTGCAGTGGAAGCTGATACATGACTAACAAACAGCTCAATACAATAAGGTGTGAGGGACACCACATTTACTGACTGTATAACTGTTAGTCACAAAATCTAACGTACCTCAGGAAGTGTGCTGACGAGCGTGAGACCTCACCCCCTCCTCTTTCACAGACTGTGCATCAAACCTGGACGTTCTCAGCATCCGCTGCTGATGAGATGGCTCCCGAGACGACGATCTCACCCGTCTGGTCACAAGGTCGGGTCTCTGGCAAATACACACTGTGCACTCCAGTCTTAAATGCCAACATGTTCCAATCCATCCAGATGCACCACAGCTGTGAGTCCTGACGAGTCGCAGGTGATCAGGGTGAGGTCCTGACAGCCTCAGCAACACAGCCACTCAGTCCCAAACGCAAGCCACCTGGGAGGAAACCAAAAGACAAACAAACCGGCAGCCAGGCCCCCCCAGCCATATAACAGTTTGCATTTCTCTGGGCATGATCCAGCACACAGGTGCCTTAGTGCTGAAGAGGCCAGCAGCTGGAGGTCAAGGGGACAACCCATATGTGTGGTTGAAGTAAAATGTACCTTGGAATGAGCTTGTTAGTTTAAGTTTCAAAAGCATGGGTCTGGTGCCCACCGAGGCCGCCGCTACTTGTTGCAAAGGTGAAAACACAAAATTTTAAAAGTCAATATCTCATCAAAAGCATGATAGAAGCCAGTGGTGAAGGCTGTCATTATCCTTAATTAAAGTGCTTTCTGAAGCACAGATATATGGAGAAGCACTTTATATGGGAGCTGCACTTAAGAAACCTTGTATTGCATTTTGTGACACACGGCAGAACCTTCTTTCTGAGAACAGGTCACAAATGCACACCGAAAATACAGAATGACATAAGATGTTCAATGCTACACTTGAAGTTTCTTTCAGTGTCCAGTGTTGCATTAAAGCTAGGATCATTTTATCTGCAGTTCAGTCTGATTATAACCATGATAAAGAACACATCATACAGCGTGTTGTTTCTCTACACTGTGAAAAAGGATATGGGCAATAAGTCGGAGTAGCTTGTTTCCCTAATGCATTTCCACTTAACAAAATGAATTATGAAATTTCAACTGAATTTCATGAGTTATTCTCGTATAAAAACAGGTTTGTGGGTTGGTTCCGTGAAATGAAAATTTAAATGTCAGTGTAAAGAAAAATAACGGCATAATTTATATACTACATAAAGTGTAAGGAACATTGGAATCTCATTTAAAAAAAAAAAGAAACAACCTGTGTGGAGATGGGCCAAATGTGTTCGTGCTGATTAAAAACACACACACACACACACACAGAAATATAAGTGGTTATTTCAGGAACATGCCAGAGCAGCTCCTTAGATTAACTTTTGTGATGTTAAATATGGGAATACTAACTGCAGTGACATGGATTTACTACTATATTAATCTATTTTGCACCAGAGATGATATTTGTACAAAGAAACCACATTGTTTTTCATATACTACACAAGAGACTTCTCTGTCGTAAGGGTCATCTTTTATCCTTTCCACACAATGATTTGTCCCACAGAGGGGCCCACCATTTGACACAGTTTACAACTGGGACTCTGTACTTTTTTCCATGGCTAAATAAATGCTGATAGGACCACAAACCTATCAATCAAATTCTCTACAAGTTTACTGTTGAATTACACTGTAGGACTTTGAAGGAGACATATTATGAAAAATCTTCTTTTTCCGTGCTTGTGCACAAATATTTGGGTCTTCAGTGTGCTGACCACCTCACAGTACATGTACAACTCACTTTTTATGATGTGTCTAAGTCATAAAAATGTGATTCAACAAGTCACTCAAGTTCTTTTTACATTGAAAAGTTATTCATTATACAACTCCAGTTCCAATGAAGTTGGGATGTTGTGTAATTACATTATCAATCAATCAATCAATCAATTTTTTTTATATAGCGCCAAATCACAACAAACAGTTGCCCCAAGGCGCTTTATATTGTAAGGCAAGGCCATACAATAATTATGTAAAACCCCAACGGTCAAAACGACCCCCTGTGAGCAAGCACTTGGCTACAGTGGGAAGGAAAAACTCCCTTTTAACAGGAAGAAACCTCCAGCAGAACCAGGCTCAGGGAGGGGCAGTCTTCTGCTGGGACTGGTTGGGGCTGAGGGAGAGAACCAGGAAAAAGACATGCTGTGGAGGGGAGCAGAGATCGATCACTAATGATTAAATGCAGAGTGGTGCATACAGAGCAAAAAGAGAAAGAAACAGTGCATCATGGGAACCCCCCCAGCAGTCTACGTCTATAGCAGCATAACTAAGGGATGGTTCAGGGTCACCTGATCCAGCCCTAACTATAAGCTTTAGCAAAAAGGAAAGTTTTAAGCCTAATCTTAAAAGTAGAGAGGGTGTCTGTCTCCCTGATCTGAATTGGGAGCTGGTTCCACAGGAGAGGAGCCTGAAAGCTGAAGGCTCTGCCTCCCATTCTACTCTTACAAACCCTAGGAACTACAAGTAAGCCTGCAGTCTGACAGCGAAGCGCTCTATTGGGGTGATATGGTACTACGAGGTCCCTAAGATAAGATGGGACCTGATTATTCAAAACCTTATAAGTAAGAAGAAGAATTTTAAATTCTATTCTAGAATTAACAGGAAGCCAATGAAGAGAGGCCAATATAGGTGAGATATGCTCTCTCCTTCTAGTCCCTGTCAGTACTCTAGCTGCAGCATTTTGAATTAACTGAAGGCTTTTTAGGGAACTTTTAGGACAACCTGATAATAATGAATTACAATAGTCCAGCCTAGAGGAAATAAATGCATGAATTAGTTTTTCAGCATCACTCTGAGACAAGACCTTTCTGATTTTAGAGATATTGCGTAAATGCAAAAAAGCAGTCCTACATATTTGTTTAATATGCGCTTTGAATGACATATCCTGATCAAAAATGACTCCAAGATTTCTCACAGTATTACTAGAGGTCAGGGTAATGCCATCCAGAGTAAGGATCTGGTTAGACACCATGTTTCTAAGATTTGTGGGGCCAAGTACAATAACTTCAGTTTTATCTGAGTTTAAAAGCAGGAAATTAGAGGTCATCCATGTCTTTATGTCTGTAAGACAATCCTGCAGTTTAGCTAATTGGTGTGTGTCCTCTGGCTTCATGGATAGATAAAGCTGGGTATCATCTGCGTAACAATGAAAATTTAAGCAATACCGTCTAATAATACTGCCTAAGGGAAGCATATATAAAGTGAATAAAATTGGTCCTAGCACAGAACCTTGTGGAACTCCATAATTAACTTTAGTCTGTGAAGAAGATTCCCCATTTACATGAACAAATTGTAATCTATTAGACAAATATGATTCAAACCACCGCAGCGCAGTGCCTTTAATACCTATGGCATGCTCTAATCTCTGTAATAAAATTTTATGGTCAACAGTATCAAAAGCAGCACTGAGGTCTAACAGAACAAGCACAGAGATGAGTCCACTGTCCAAGGCCATAAGAAGATCATTTGTAACCTTCACTAATGCTGTTTCTGTACTATGATGAATTCTAAAACCTGACTGAAACTCTTCAAATAGACCATTCCTCTGCAGATGATCAGTTAGCTGTTTTACAACTACCCTTTCAAGAATTTTTGAGAGAAAAGGAAGGTTGGAGATTGGCCTATAATTAGCTAAGATAGCTGGGTCAAGTGATGGCTTTTTAAGTAATGGTTTAATTACTGCCCCCTTAAAAGCCTGTGGTACATAGCCAACTAACAAAGATAGATTGATCATATTTAAGATCGAAGCATTAAATAATGGTAGGGCTTCCTTGAGCAGCCTGGTAGGAATGGGGTCTAATAAACATGTTGATGGTTTGGATGAAGTAACTAATGAAAATAACTCAGACAGAACAATCGGAGAGAAAGAGTCTAACCAAATACCGGCATCACTGAAAGCAGCCAAAGATAACGATACGTCTTTGGGATGGTTATGAGTAATTTTTTCTCTAATAGTTAAAATTTTGTTAGCAAAGAAAGTCATGAAGTCATTACTAGTTAAAGTTAATGGAATACTCAGCTCAATAGAGCTCTGACTCTTTGTCAGCCTGGCTACAGTGCTGAAAAGAAACCTGGGGTTGTTCTTATTTTCTTCAATTAGTGATGAGTAGAAAGATGTCCTAGCTTTACGGAGGGCTTTTTTATAGAGCAACAGACTCTTTTTCCAGGCTAAGTGAAGATCTTCTAAATTAGTGAGACGCCATTTCCTCTCCAACTTACGGGTTATCTGCTTTAAGCTACGAGTTTGTGAGTTATACCACGGAGTCAGACACTTCTGATTTAAAGCTCTCTTTTTCAGAGGAGCTACAGCATCCAAAGTTGTCTTCAATGAGGATGTAAAACTATTGACGAGATACTCTATCTCCCTTACAGAGTTTAGGTAGCTACTCTGCACTGTGTTGTTATATGGCATTAGAGAACATAAAGAAGGAATCATATCCTTAAACCTAGTTACAGCGCTTTCTGAAAGACTTCTAGTGTAATGAAACTTATTCCCTACTGCTGGGTAGTCCATCAGAGTAAATGTAAATGTTATTAAGAAATGATCAGACAGAAGGGAGTTTTCAGGGAATACTGTTAAGTCTTCTATTTCCATACCATAAGTCAGAACAAGATCTAAGATATGATTAAAGTGGTGGGTGGACTCATTTACTTTTTGAGCAAAGCCAATAGAGTCTAATAATAGATTAAATGCAGTGTTGAGGCTGTCATTCTCAGCATCTGTGTGGATGTTAAAATCGCCCACTATAATTATCTTATCTGAGCTAAGCACTAAGTCAGACAAAAGGTCTGAAAATTCACAGAGAAACTCACAGTAACGACCAGGTGGACGATAGATAATAACAAATAAAACTGGTTTTTGGGACTTCCAATTTGGATGGACAAGACTAAGAGACAAGCTTTCAAATGAATTAAAGCTCTGTCTGGGTTTTTGATTAATTAATAAGCTGGAATGGAAGATTGCTGCTAATCCTCCGCCCCGGCCCGTGCTACGAGCATTCTGACAGTTAGTGTGACTCGGGGGTGTTGACTCATTTAAACTAACATATTCATCCTGCTGTAACCAGGTTTCTGTTAGGCAGAATAAATCAATATGTTGATCAATTATTATATCATTTACCAACAGGGACTTAGAAGAGAGAGACCTAATGTTTAATAGACCACATTTAACTGTTTTAGTCTGTGGTGCAGTTGAAGGTGCTATATTATTTTTTCTTTTTGAATTTTTATGATTAAATAGATTTTTGCTGGTTATTGGTAGTCTGGGAGCAAGCACCGTCTCTACGGGGATGGGGTAATGAGGGGATGGCAGGGGGAGAGAAGCTGCAGAGAGGTGTGTAAGACTACAACTCTGCTTCCTGGTCCCAACCCTGGATAGTCACGGTTTGGAGGATTTAAGAAAATTGGCCAGATTTCTAGAAATGAGAGCTGCTCCATCCAAAGTGGGATGGATGCCGTCTCTCCTAACAAGACCAGGTTTTCCCCAGAAGCTTTGCCAATTATCTATGAAGCCCACCTCATTTTTTGGACACCACTCAGACAGCCAGCAATTCAAGGAGAACATGCGGCTAAACATGTCACTCCCGGTCCGATTGGGGAGGGGCCCAGAGAAAACTACAGAGTCCGACATTGTTTTTGCAAAGTTACACACCGATTTAATGTTAATTTTAGTGACCTCCGATTGGCGTAACCGGGTGTCATTACTGCCGACGTGAATTACAATCTTACCAAATTTACGCTTAGCCTTAGCCAGCAGTTTCAAATTTCCTTCAATGTCGCCTGCTCTGGCCCCCGGAAGACAATTGACTATGGTTGCTGGTGTCGCTAACTTCACATTTCTCAAAACAGAGTCGCCAATAACCAGAGTTTGATCCTCGGCGGGTGTGTCGCCGAGTGGGGAAAAACGGTTAGAGATGTGAACGGGTTGGCGGTGTACACGGGGCTTCTGTTTAGGGCTACGCTTCCTCCTCACAGTCACCCAGTCAGCCTGCTTTCCCGGCTGCTCGGGATCTGCCAGGGGGGAACTAACGGTGGCTAAGCTACCTTGGTCCGCACCGACTACAGGGGCCTGGCTAACTGTAGAATTTTCCACGGTGCGGAGCCGAGTCTCCAATTCGCCCAGCCTGGCCTCCAAAGCTACGAATAAGCTACACTTATTACAAGTACCGTTACTGCTAAAGGAGGCCGAGGAATAACTAAACATTTCACACCCAGAGCAGAAAAGTGCGGGAGAGACAGGAGAAGCCGCCATGCTAAATCGGCTAAGAGCTAGTAGCTACGCTAAGCTAGCGGATTCCTAAAAACACGCAAAGTGAATAATGTGTAAATAATTTATAGGTGATTCAGCAGAAGGAGTGCTTTAGTTAAGGCACGTAAAGATTACACTGGGAAACAAATCGTAATCTAGATAACTAGATCAATCTAACTGCGCAGAGTAAACAGCTAACAGATACAGAAAAACACCGCTGTGCTCCGGAACAGGAAGTGATACAATACCGCAGTGAGAGCCAACCACCAGTAGAGGCCTAAACAGGCGCCTCTCAGCTGAACGCCAGAGAAAGGCAGCCGCGACTTCTTATGGACATTATGGACTGTAGATGATGGAATCCCTAAATTCCTTGCAATTGAACATTGAGCAACATTGTTTTTAAACTGTTTGACTATTTTTTCATGCAGTTGTTCACAATGTGGTGTTCCTTGCCACATCTTTGCTTGTGAACGACTGAGCCTTTTGGGGATGCTCCTTTAATACCCAATCATGACACTCACCTGTTTCCAATTAACCTGTTCACCTGTGGAATGTTCCAAACAGGTGTTCTTTGAGCATTCATCAACTTTTCCAGTCTTTTGTTGCCCCTGTCCCAGCTTTTTTGAAATGTGTTGCAGGCATCCATTTCAAAATGTGCAAATATTTGCAGAAAAACAAAAAGTCTATCAGTTTGAACATTAAATATCTTGTCTTTGTGGTGTATTCAATTGAATATAGGTTGAAGAGGATTTGCAAATCATTGTATTCTGTGTTTATTTACATTTCACACTGTCCCAACTTCACTGGAATTAGGGTTGTACAAATAATGAATATTTATGAGTCCAATGAGTCCAATTTCATGAGATGAAAGATGGAATGTTCCATTCCACAAGGCAAATGAAATAGTGGTTCCATTGAAAGAATGAAAAAAAAAAATCATTATTTGTTTTATATGACAGTGAAAATGTCATTTGATATTAATTTATAAACAACAGAAGAGGTACTTACATATTGGTGTGTGTTACTGGTGCTTTGACATCAACAGTCCAACATGAACTTTAAAATGGGAGTCCAAAATTGTTGTCAGTCAACTTGCAAAAACAATTTGGCAATGTTGTCCGTGATGCTGTGCACAGACTTTGCGTACAGACTGCTGTCTGCACTTTCCTCACGCCGGTGAAAAATTGCATCAGAAATTTGTCCAGCTTTTCAACCTAACAGCTCTTCATGCCTCCAGATGGCTTACGGTGTAGTGGATTTGTTTTTTTGTTACAAAAAATAGCACCATCAATTAGCTCCTTCAAATCGTCGTCCATCAGGAAAACAAACTCTGCCATTTTAGCTAAACACCACCCCCACTAGTGACCACTTCTGCAGTGGTTGCAGTGTGCAATGGTATACAAATAATGAATGTTTATGAGCTTCTCCTTGTTGAATGTTATGTTCCAGCTTTCACCAAATTAAATATTCGTTCCATTGAAAGAATGTAAAAACATTCATTATCACACCCCTGCCACATTTCTAAATGTAATGTGGAGTTGCGTCAGGAAGGGCATCTGGCATAAAACGTGTGCCAATTCAACATGCAGATCCACCTTGGATTTGTTGTGGCAACCCTGAGTGCAAACAAGGGAGCAGCCGAAGGGACTTACTTACTATTTGTTTTATATAACGGCTAAAATAGATCCTTGTCATTTGATATTTTATTAATTTATAAACAACAGAAAAGGGACTTACATTTGGGTGTTCCACTGTGACGTGTAGTCCAGTGATGCTGTGCACTGACTTTGGATTTCCATAAAAAAAAGACTGTGTAGTTCCTCAGTCCAGCCAAAAATCACATCAGCACTTCATGTGAGCAGCTCTTCATGCATCCAGACGGCTTTCAGCGGAGTGGATTTTGTGTGTATGTGTGAATGTTACAAGCAGCGTCAATTAGCTCAATCAAATCATCATGTCGTTGTCCCCCACGCGTGCACACACAACCGGGTCGGTCGACTGTGTACGTCCTCAGTGCAGCAAAAAAAATCACATCGGGAATGAGTCCAGCTTTTCTTCTCTCTTCCTGCTAACAGCCTCCAGACAGCGCAGTGGATTTGGTGTGTGTGTGTGTGTGTGTGTGTGAGAATTAGCAACGTCAGTTAGCTCAATCAAATTATGTCTCGGGAAAGTCGTTGTCCCCCGCCCGCGCGTACACACGGAACCTGTGTGTGTACTACCAAAAACAGACTGTGTACATCCTCAGTGCAGCGAAATAAAAAATCACGTCAGAAAGGAGTCCAGCTTTTCATTCTTTCTCCCTGCTAACAGCCTCCAGACAGCACAGTGGATTTGTTTTGTGTGCGTGCATGTGCGTGTTGTGTGCATGCACACACATGTGCATGCACACGTGCCATCACGTGTGTGCACGAGGACCTGCGCGCGTGCGTGATCACGCATCCGTGCGCATGGGTATGCGCGATCACGTGTGCACACGTGTGTGTGCAGAGTGCAATGGTACCAAACGTATGGAACCAAATTTGCACACTAAATGGAACCAAGCCACACTCTAAATGCAATGCAACACAAATGGGATGAATTAATCCATGTCATGTGACATACAAAGTACCAATCAAATGACAAGGATCCACTCAGCCGTTACACAGTACAAAATGTATGAAACCAAATTTGCACGCTAAAGGCAACCCAATACAAATGGGACGAGTAATCCATGTCAAGTGACATACAAAGAACCAATTAAATGACAAGGATTCACTCAGCCATTATATAACAGAAAAGTACCCACACCCATCTGACTGTCTCCACTCACAGCATGAGAACTTTTGCAAAGATGTCCTTTTTTGTTGTTGCTGTTGTTTTCTTGCAAGTGCCAAACCAGATTGACTGATGCTGATTCTAACAGCAAACCACGGGTGTTACTCTGGTGTATGTAAATATTTGTATGGAAATGAGGATTTTGCTCTTGTTATTAGATATAATGTTGTTGTACAAATGCTACTGCAAATGTCTTTTTGACCTTAATGAATCATGTTGCGCGCGCGCGCGCATGTGTGTGTGTGTGTGTGTACCTTATGTATTTGCATGTCCCACAGTTTTAAGATAAGATAAGCTTTATTGATCTCGCAGAGGAGAAATTCACATGTTACATCAGCTCTTAAAAAAACACACAAGATGGGTGCAAGTAGAGGACAGTCTGGAGGACAAACCCCAAATACAAGCCTTATTACATTTAGAGTTGCAGTTTTTCTTTTCATGCCCAAATCTGCTAATTAGAAAAGTGTGTCCCAGGATGTGTGTGTCGCAGGAATGCCGCAGGGCTCATGATGCTACAGTGTACAGTTGAGACTGCGTTTGCTGGCTGGGGACATTGTGTGACTCTGCTCTGTATACGTAAAGTCTGTGCACAGCTCACAATGTTTTACACAGGCATTTATAGAGGAAGATGCTGTGAATGTTTTTTTCACAACTACAGCTATGTGGGTTTATACATTTGTGTTCTTGTTGCTGATGTTGTTTATGTGATAGAAATTATAGGATGTTGGAGTATTTTATTTTAGTTATTTGCATTTTCTTTAAAGTTTTTGTAGTGTTACTGTTGATGTAAACTTCTTTTCCCTGTGAAGGCATTGAGAGTATTCATGGGCAGAGAAGCCATTTCCATGCTCCAATTCTTCATAACTGCCATTTCTGATGCATTGTTTGGCAAATAATTTGGCCAGGGACAATCCTGATTAGTGTGTCCTCTTCTGTGACACAACACAATGCAGAGTCAAACCAAAGACCCCCCCCCCCCCCCCCCCACACACACACACACACACATATACTAAGACTAAACAATCACCTGGAACCGCTTTCTCACATCAGGAAACAAGAGTATCTAGTTCCCATGTACCTGGATCCTTTTGGTTGCACACCTGCTGCTAACATCAAGCATTCATTTATTAATTTTTGTATACCTGCTTATTCTAATTAAGGGTCACGGTTGGGTCTGGAGCCTATCCTAGCGGTTATTGGGTTATTGAGCTGGGGGTACACCATGGACAGGCCATCAGTTTATATATAACCTGAAAATTTGCAGGATTCCCATCAGGTTGTTAGATGTCATAGCTGTCTTATTAATATGTTCCAGTGAGCATTGTTGGGACCATAATCTGAAAGGGGAAAGAACATCATTTCACCATAAACCGGTAACGACCAGGTGCTCCTCGCAAGATTTGTGACAGAGGACTGAAAAGAATTATCACAAGAGTTGTCCAAGAGCCAAGGACCACTTGTGGAGAGCAACTGAACAATTATTTCAAAGAAAACAATAAGTAATGTACTCAACCATCATGGCCTGTATGCACGACCACCAAGACTCCATTACTGAAGAAAAAGCCAGTTGAAGCTCGTTTAAAGTTTAGTGCATTTAGACAAGTCTGTGAAATACTGGGAGAATATAGTCTGGTCAGATGAGACCAAAACTGAAGTCTATGGATGCCTTAATACACACCATGTTTGGAGGTCAAATGGCACAGCACATTAGCCTAAAAACATCATACCAACAGTTGCGTTTGGAGGAGGGAACATCATGGTGCGGGGCTGTTTTTCAGCATATGGCACTGGTAAACTTGAAAAGAAGAAAGATGAATGGAAAAATGTAGAGACATCCATGATAAAAAAAAAAAAATCTGCCATCTGTCAGGATGATGAAAATGAAATGAGGGTGGACATTTCAGCAAGACAGTGATCCCAAACACACAGCCAAGAATGAAAATGAAGTTGCTGTCATGTTTTGGCCCTGATCCTGCACGGTGTCAGCTTTTGTCTCAGCTCCCCTCCACAGCATGTCTTTTTCCTGGTTCTCTCCCTCAGCCCCAACCAGTCCCAGCAGAAGACTGCCCCTCCCTGAGCCTGGTTCTGCTGGAGGTTTCTTCCTGTTAAAAGGGAGTTTTTCCCTTCCCACTGTCGCCAAGTGCTTGCTCACAGGGGGTCGTTTTGACCGTTGGGGTTTTTCCGTAATTATTGTATGGCCTTGCCTTACAATATAAAGCGCCTTGGGGCAACTGTTTGTTGTGATTTAGCGCTATATAAATAAAATTGATTTGATTTGATTTGATTAGTCTCTTATGTTTTTCTGTTATTCTCCGGCCACATGTTGAGTTCTGTTCTAGTTTAGTCTTTGTCTTTTATTTTCTGGTTAAGTCATTCTGTTTTTATCACGTTAGTCTCTCATGTTTTTCTGTTATACTCCGGCCACATGTTCTGTTCTAGTTTAGTCTTTGTCTTTTTTTTCTGGTTAAGTCATTCTGTTTTTATCACGTTAGTCTCTCATGTTTTTCTGTTATGCTCCGGCCACATGTTCTGTTCTAGTTTAGTCTTTGTCTTTTATTTTCTGGTTAAGTCATTCTGTTTTTATCACGTTAGTCTCTCATGTTTTTCTGTTATACTCCGGCCACATGTTCTGTTCTAGTTTAGTCTTTGTCTTTTATTTTCTGGTTAAGTCATTCTGTTTTTATCACGTTAGTCTCTCATGTTTTTCCACATGTTGAGTTCTGTTCTAGTTTAGTCTTTGTCTTTTATTTTCTGGTTAAGTCATTCTGTTTTTATCACTTTAGTCTCTCATGTTTTTCTGTTATTCTCCGGCCACATGTTGAGTTCTGTTCTAGTTTAGTCTTTGTCTTTTATTTTCTGGTTAAGTCATTCTGTTTTTATCACGTTAGTCTCTCATGTTTTTCCACATGTTGAGTTCTGTTCTAGTTTAGTCTTTGTCTTTTATTTTCTGGTTAAGTCATTCTGTTTTTATCACTTTAGTCTCTCATGTTTTTCTGTTATACTCCAGCCACATGTTGAGTTCTGTTCTAGTTTAGTCTTTGTCTTTTATTTTCTGGTTAAGTCATTCTGTTTTTATCACGTTAGTCTCTCATGTTTTCCACATGTTGAGTTCTGTTCTAGTTTAGTCTTTGTCTTTTTTTTTCTGGTTGTTAAGTCATTCTGTTTTTATCACGTTAGTCTCTCATGTTTTTCTGTTATACTCTGGCCACATGTTGAGTTCTGTTCTAGTTTAGTCTTTGTCTTTTATTTTCTGGTTAAGTCATTCTGTTTTTATCACTTTAGTCTCTCATGTTGTTCTGTTATACTCCGGCCACATGTTGAGTTCTGTTCTAGTTTAGTCTTTGTCTTTTATTTTCTGGTTAAGTCATTCTGTTTTTATCACGTTAGTCTCTCATGTTTTTCTGTTATACTCTGGCCACATGTTGAGTTCTGTTCTAGTTTAGTCTTTGTCTTTTATTTTCTGGTTAAGTCATTCTGTTTTTATCACTTTAGTCTCTCATGTTGTTCTGTTATACTCCGGCCACATGTTGAGTTCTGTTCTAGTTTAGTCTTTGTCTTTTATTTTCTGGTTAAGTCATTCTGTTTTTATCACTTTAGTCTCTCATGTTTTTCTGTTATACTCCGGCCACATGTTGAGTTCTGTTCTAGTTTAGTCTTTGTCTTTTATTTTCTGGTTAAGTCATTCTGTTTTTATCACGTTAGTCTCTCATGTTTTTCCACATGTTGAGTTCTGTTCTAGTTTAGTCTTTGTCTTTTATTTTCTGGTTAAGTCATTCTGTTTTTATCACTTTAGTCTCTCATGTTTTTCTGTTATTCTCTGGCCACATGTTGAGTTCTGTTCTAGTTTAGTCTTTGTCTTTTATTTTCTGGTTAAGTCATTCTGTTTTTATCACTTTAGTCTCTCATGTTGTTCTGTTATACTCCGGCCACATGTTGAGTTCTGTTCTAGTTTAGATCCAGCCTTTTATTTTCTGTTGATCTTTTTCAGTTCTGCGTTCCTCTCACGGTTGGATTTTAGGTATCTTTATTTCTTAGTTGTTTAACATTAGTCTTGTCACCGTCACATTTTTGTTACTGCTGCTTTAGTTTGACACGCCCACCTGTCACTCCATTCTTGTCTCGTCCAGCCACACCTTCCTCCCTGCACCTGCTTCACATCACTGACTGCTCTCTGTATTTAAGCCCCTTGTGTTCCTGTGTTCAGTGCTAGTCCGCTGTGCATCCTGCCTCGTTCCAAGCCTCCTGTATTTTGCCATAGTCTGTTTTTTGCCGTGTCTGACCCTTGCTTGTTTTGATCACGCCTTTTGTCTGAGCCTGTTACTGCTTCACCGTGCCTGAACCCTGCTTGTTTTTTGACTCCATTTTTGCCACCTCTTATATACCTGTTTTCCCGTTCTGGAACAGGGGCTCATTTACTGACCATGCCACTGCCTCACAACTGTCTGTGACTCTGCCTGTTTGTCTGACAACCTGTGTATCAACCTCAGCCTGTTTGTTTCATAAAGCCTTTCTTCTTAATCCTACCTCTGAGCAATGAGTCTGCATGTCTGCCTGCCTGCCGTGCCACGCCAGCTCAGTTCTTGACAGTTGCTAGAATTTTCCAGCCAATCACCTGACTTGAATCAAATCAAAAGTCTATGGAAAGAACTAAAGATCAGAGTTTATATAAGCGGTCACAGGGAACCTTCAAGATTTGAAGACTTAGACTGTTTTTGTGGAACAATGGGCCAAAATCACACCTGAGCAATGCATGAGACTAGGAGGCATCTTGAAGCTGTCATTACCAACAAAGGCTTTTGTACAAAGGATTAAATAAATTTCAGCAAGTGTGCTCAGTTCTTTTTTCCCTGTGTGGTTCCATTTTATTACACAAAATTTAATTTCTGCACTTATTTGCTTTGCTTTCTTTGCATGTGGGGATTACTTGAGACATCTGGTGAAAAATGTCAGAAGAACCTTTAGAAATAATGATGTGTTTATATATATATATATATATATATATATATATATATTTTTTTTTTATTTTTTTTTTTTTTTTTAAAGAGGCATAGTCAAATCCACATAAGGTAACCCTCAGTCAGGTTAGACCTGCAGATCAGTCAAGAAAGAAAGAAAAGGTTGCCATTTATGGTCAAATTTGGCAGTATCAACATGTATCAACATGTACAGTTGTATATAAAAGTTTGGGCACCCCTGTTTGGATCAGCAATTTCAGTTAAATATATCATATAACAGACAAACACAGTGATATTTGAGAAGTGAAATAAAGTTTATAGGATTTGCAGAAAGTGTGCAATAATTCTTTAAACAAAATTAGGCAGGTGCATAAATTTGGGCACCCCAACAGAAAAAAACATCAATATTTGTGGGGCCCACCTGTCTCCCCTTTGCTCCTCAGCTGCCCTTGCCGCTCCGGGGTCTCATCCTGCACCTTCCTTGGTTCGTGGCGGGGTGGCCCATCCATCCTCCCTGGCCCCCTGTCCCCCCTGTTGGTTTACTCCTCCCTGGCCTCCGATGCCGTGGTTTCCCTGGCACCTCTGCCGGATCTGGGGTTGGGCTGGGGTCCTGGTGGGGCCGGTGTGGGTGGCCTCCTCCCCTTGCCACACCTCTCCCTCTGCCTGCTGCTTGGGGTTGGGCTTCACGTGTCACACCCTTTTAATGCACTTCACCAGGTTAGCACCTGCACGCACATCATACTGGGTTGTAAATAGCACATTGTAGGGTTCACATGATTTACAGTAGGGTGTTGGGGATGGGTTTGCAGGGCAGTCTGTGGTGCAGCTGTGTGCTCCAGCCTTCCACTGCGATCTCCATCCGCCACCCCTGCCTTGCAATTTTAATGCACACAAGTTACTTCTACATGTTTAGTAAACACCTTCACCAATTTAGAGTCGGGGTCACTAGGCGGGGGGATGGGGGGTCGTGGTCTCCGCAGGATGGGTCTTGCTCGTGCGGCCTTCTGGTCATGGGCTTTGGTGGCTGGGGTGGGATCCAGGGTGGAGGGTAGGTTGAGGGAGTGGGGGGGCTTGGGGGCACTGCTGGCTGCACTGGGGGGGCCTGGCTGTTGAGGGGCATTGTGCTCTTCCTGGCCCCGGGGTCGGGCCTCGCCTCTTGTCTGGGGGCTGGGCCCCACCCTCGTGTGGCTCGGTGGTCCCTACCTTGTGCTTTGGATTCGGTTGCGGTGGCTCCTTTGCTCCCCGTCCTTGCCACCGCTCACACACGCCCTCGGGGGCCGTGGGCTGGGTGGCATAGTTCTGGGGCTCCCCCTATTGGTGGGCCCATGCTGGCACCCTGTGTGCTTCCCTCAGGTTTGGGGCGGCTCCCTGTGACCCTGTGGGGGGGTGTTGTTGGGGGGTGCGTCCCAGCGCTGTCGGGCTGCTCCCCTGTTGGTTTGATGTGCTACCCGGTGGTTACGGGGGCTGCCTTTCCTGGCCCCCGTGCCCTTCTGCTGCCCCTTTTCTCCTGGCTCCCCCGGGGTCCTGCATCCTGGACCCACTTCCATCATCGCTCACAGACAGCCGCGTGGCTTCTGATGTGCCGGAGTGGTCCATGTCATATGGTAAGGTTCTGTACTCTTGTCTTGGCCCAACACACCAGCCGCAGTAGTGATCAGATATTTAGCTGTGATCTCGGTCTCTGTGTGTGGATGGTCGCGTGTTTGTGGCCGTCACCACAATTCGGTTTTTGGTTGCTCTTAAGAGGATTAACACTACAGTGTTCTGGATTAGGGTATGGATGCTCACTAGTTACAACAGACTGTTGCTGTCACTGTTTGTTCATGTGTGGTTGTTTGTCATGGTATGTCGTATGGTTGGGGCCCCATCTCCTCAGTGTCTCATGTCACAGTTATTGTCTTCACCACTTGTCTCTCATTATTGTCTGTCTTTGTGTTGTTTTGGTGGTCGGCCCTTCCTGATAGAAGCTGTCGGTTGGCTTTGAGTAGCATGTTGTAGGCTGATCGGGTAGGGCGGATGGGAGTCACTCACACCACATTCACTCATGCACTACATACCTTCTGTCTTGCAAGAATAAATTGCATATATGTGTATTAATGTTCATAAATGGTTCTGCCAGTGTGGCATTTACCATTACTATATATCCAGACAGGAGAAAGAAAAAAAAAAAAGAATCTGCTGAAATTGACTGGAATCCATGTGACCCTCAACTTTAACAAAATTCCCAGTACCTACACTGGCCACACAGCCCCACAACATGATGGAACCACCTCCAAATTTTACTGTAGGTAGCAAGCGTTTTTCTTGGAATGCTGTGTTCTTTTTCTGCCATGCATACTGCCTCTTGATATGTCCAAATAACTCAATTTTAGTTTCATCAGTGCACAGCACCTTATTCCTTGTCCAAATGTGCTTTAGCATACCTCATGCGCAGAAAAGGCTTCCTCTGCATTACTCTCTCATCCAGCATCTCCTTGTGCAAAGTGTGCTGTATAGTTGAATGATGCACAGAGACACTGTCTGCAGCAAGATCATGTTGTAGGTCTTTGGAGCAGGTCTGCAGGTTGACTATGCCTGTTCTCACCATCTTTCACTTCAGCTTATCTGAGATAACTAGTACTGTGCCTCTGGTCTTCCATTTCCCCACCATGTTCCTCACAGTGGAAACTGACAGCTGAAATCTCTGAGATAGCTTTTTGTATCCTTCCCCTAAACCATGATATCAAACAATCTTTGTTTTCAGGTCATTTGAGAGTTGTTTAGAGGCTCCCATGTTGCCACTCATTAGAAGAGATGCAAAGAGGGGAAACATTTACAAATGGCCACCTTAAATACCCTTTGTCATGATTGGATTCACCTGTGTAAGGAGGTCAAGGGTCAGTGAGCTTACCAAACCAATTTTGTGTTCCAATAATTAGTGTTAAATGTATTCAAATCAATAAAATGACAAGGGTGCCCAAATTTATACACCTGTCCAGTTTTGTTTAAATAATTATTGCACACTTTATGTAAATACTAGAAACTTCATTTCACTTCTCAAATATCAGTGTGTTCATCTGCTATATGATATATTTAACTGACATTTATGATCCAGACAACCAATGATTTATAAAGGAAAATCATGAAAATTATCAGAGGTGCCCAAACCTTTGCATACAACTGTGTTTATTTTTTTAGAGAATAAAGAGTTGGAATTTGTCTTTCAGCTGTTTCTATTTGTTCAGGGTTACCACAGCAGATCCAGCACAGATCCACATTAGGATTTGGCACCACCAGTTTTACACTGGATTCCCTTGTTGATGCAACTCCAGTTTTACCTGGAGAAACACACACAGCCCCTGGTTTGCCAAAGAAGTCTCTCAGGGTCTACCCTGCTTAGCCTCTGAGATCTGAAGGGATCAGGTCAACACAAAGCAGAGCAGATGTATCCCAGATTCACGAACAGTATAATCAAGTAACTTGACCAAAAAATAAAATGAAATGTAACCAAGGGCAGAGGAAGGTGGAGCTGTGGGTTCAGACATCCATTATTTTTTATCATCTACCTTCAGGTAGATTTCAGACTCGATGAATAACTTTAAACCGCATGAGCGTGAGACGAGCACAAGACGAGACTGTACTTAGCCCAAAACTACAACTGGATGCCACCAATTCCTCATTAAGCTGAAGTTCCAGCTTCCCACTTCAAGCAGCTCTTGATATACAGTTTGATCACAGAGATCCAACATGCAATTATAAATTTCTGGAATAATCCCTCTGATGATGTGCCTCAAAAGAAAACAAGCTCCCCCACGAATGTACACAAGCTAATGAAGGACAATTAAAGAGACAGAGACGAAGTGTCTAAACTGAAAATATTTAACAAAATTATTTGCAGGCCATCTGAAGCAGACAAACTGGCAAAGCTGTTAAATGAACCACCGGAGGACAAATCAAAAAGACATTTTCTACCTTTTTATGCCGCACTGAAAAAGCAGAGAACAAATGTGAAGGAGGGCACAGGTGATTATTACATAATGAGCCAGACAGAGATCTAGCTCCACATTTGAAATGTTTCCTAAACCGATACCATATCTTTAGGATCATGAGCACAACAGGATTTGAAACAGAGGATGAAGAGGAGCAAGAGTAGCAGGATAAACTGGGAAACTCAACCCAACAACCTATTTTGGGAATGTGTGTGGCCCAGTAATGAAACTTGAAATTGATTGATGATTTATGGACCCGTGGAGGTTTCGCACTCCAAATAGGATTTTCTCACTGCTAATTAACTAAATCAGGTGTGCTAAGCCAATCAAGAGCTAAGAAAACAACAGACTTGACTAATCAGCTGGGATGGATGGATGGATGGATGGATGGATGGATGGACGGACGGACGGACGGACGGACGGACGGACGGACGGACGGACGGACGGACGGACGGACGGACGGACGGACGGACGGACGGACGGATGGATGGATGGACAACCCAGTCTCACAGCAGTTCATGGAAGGGCTTACAAAAAGTACATTAATCCATGGGTTCGTGACTGGGGTACGAAAATAGGGCGTTTTTTTGTTGTTGTTGTTGTTTTTGTAACAGGGGCCAGAATTCATTTTATTATGAGGGCACAAAATATGGGATTAAAAGGGGGGGGGGTTGCGGGAGGGTACCCACTTGCGCTATGGTTAGAGTTAGGAGAAGGGGAAGATTCTAAATAGCAAAATAAAAAAAAAATGCTTTTCGTTCCAAGGGCATGAAAAAAAACGTGAGACCAGGCATGGATGGATGGATGGATATTTTGGGCAATTTTAACCTTTAGAAAGCCATCGCTTCTGTGTCTGTGGGGTGATTTTGGCAACAATCTTTAACGTGTACACCTAGTATTGGTTTGCTGAAAATTTGCATCATGTGACCCCTTTAACCAAGAGTGCTTAGATTCCTGTTTTGGGATCAAAACTATGAAGGAGTTAAACCTCACACTGAAAAGTGAAATAGGCATCTTAATCTAAGACATGAAAATGCTGTAAACGAGGAGATAAAAGTAAGCCAAACAGCAGCCAAATGTTAAAAATAACTGACAGTGGATCAGTGGAATATTTGATGAAATGATTTTAATGTCAGATTGTATATCAGTGTTTTCCCTGCACAGCTTCTCCATCAACCATCAGCGTATTTATAGTGTAACTGTTGACAAAAGAAGAGCACTAATGTTCCTGCAAACAGACAATAAAATTTATCTCAAAGCATTCTTGTGTCATTACATTTATTCATTAAATTGTCAAAGGCTTCTTCTCTAAGCAGCAAAGCCTGTTGGAGCCTCTCAGATCAGCAGGATTATAAATGAGCCAGGATTTAATATTGATCCTTAGCTGACCTCCTGTGAAGTTCTCATCATTTTCTAATACTACTCACACATGTTGTTAATGAGCTCAGTGATGTCCTGTCAGTCCGTCTGCACATACAACCTCACCCAACCACTGTCAGATATCAAGCTGACTGCAGAAAGATGAAGTGGTGAAATTACATTATTTATTTATTAATTTATTTCAGTTAGTGTATTATGAAAAAACAAACCCCCCACTCAATGTTTTTCCTGTGCCTATATCTCCAGGGATGTTTAATATTCAGTACACACTGTGACATATAGAACACAACAGAAGAAGTGAATATGTCTTTATTCAATATCACTTATATGGTAAATGGACTGCATTTATATATATAGCGCTTTTCCATCTGAATCAGACCCTCAAAGCGCTTTACAATTATGCCTCACATTCACCCCGATGTCAGGGTGCTGCCATACAAGGCGCTCACTACACACCGGGAGCAATAGGGGATTAAAGGCCTTGCCCAAGGGCCCTTAGTGATTTTCCAGTCAGGTGGGGATTTGAACCCATAATGTTCTGGACTCAAGCCCAACACCTTAGCCACTAGACCATCACCTCCCCTTATATGTCAAAAGATTAAAAAAATGCACAATTTCTCAATAACTGTATTATGTTTAAGTTCACAAGTAAGTGTGTTTCCCCTCATAAACAATCACTAACAACACTCGAGAAATGCAAGATTGAAAATTCAGACACCAAAATAGAAACTCAATACAACAAAAGTCAGCCCTGTAATGCTTGGAGCATGTCCTTGTCTTCTGCCTTGTTTTTGAACTGACCTCACAGCAATAAAAAAAACAACAACCTGATTGTTTCATCCTAATTAATGAATCCTGTCATTGTCATATTGCTTGCAAACACAGCACTAGTATGCAATGGTCTTCAAGACCATCTTGCATAGACAGATGAGCGAGTCTGGGTGAGTTGGGCAGACTTTATTCATCATAAAGAGGCAGGTGGAGGTCAGTGGAGGTAGTGAAGATAGTCCACAAAGCAACAGTGTCCACGAGGGAGTACACACAGAGGCAGTTCAAGAACACAGGCAGAAGTTCCAAACAAGGTAGACAAAAACTCAGGAAGAAGCATGATGGCAGCAAAGGTTGGAAACATGACACAGACATGTAAAAAAACATGGGAAAACTTGTAGGGAGCAAGATGTTCTGGTATAAGAGTGAGGAAATACAAGAGGGATTAAAGTGTAGGTGACACCAAAAAATGTGCACAAATAATCACTAAAAATGACGAAATGTTGATATTTACAAAAACCTGAACAATAAAAGTCGATGAGTGCGCAGGTGAAGGATAAACAACAGCTGTCTGAAACCTGCGCTCTATTTCAGCCATCAGCCGCGGCCATATTGTTGCTACAGCATCACAAGAATGGGACCTGCTGATTGAAGCCCAGATCAATTGTAAACACGGCGGAGGTCGAGCTGTTTTCAGGCAATTTTTTATTTTTTCTAGTGTGGAGCTTCTTTTTTTTTTAAGTCCAGTCTGAAGGTGTGTCTGGATAAGCTGTGAGGACACAGCCTTATGGTTTTGAGCCTTATTTAGATGACAATGAGGGAGAAGAAACCTTGAAGGAAAACCTTCAGTCTGACAACAGTGATGATATTGGCAGAGTTCAGAACACAGAATGGTGATTATAAATAAATAAATAAATAAATAATGCAGGTGATTTCAGCATGCGGGTGGAGGTGATAAACTGTTTTTTGTTTTTGTTTTTTGCCAGCTCTTTGGTCATAATCAACTGATTAAAAACAATAGTTTGTTTTGCTATCTGTGACATCAGAAAAAAGTGACGAGGAAGTGAAGATTTTTTTATTTATTTTCTTAGAAACAGGTACATACATTGCAAATCTATAAATAGATAAACTTTACTGATCTCACAGAGGAGTAATTCACATGTTATGTCAGCTCTTAAAAAACACACAAGTGGTGCAAGCAGAGGAAAATGTTCATCAAACAGCGTGTGCAAGGATAAGCAATAATAATAATACTTGTAACAGTACGAGACATAAGAAGTGAGGTAGAAATAGAATATATATATATATATATATACACACATACATACACATGTGACAAATGACACGAGGGACTGAAAATATCAGATATCTTTAAATATTGTTTCCTTCTTGAATACAGTTAGTGTACTGTACATTAGTAGCGTAACATATTATTAAATATTAAACAATTCTCACAAGGAGTAAAAGATATAGTCTTACCTGTCTGTTTCAGTGAGATTAGATTTGGTCTGATGAAAACTTATCCACCTTTACAAAACAACATCTGAAAATAATTTAATTCCTTATGTCCTGGCTGAAGAAAAGTCCATTTGTCATACAGTTTGGTGACAGGTTACAGCGCCGGCTGTAATCAGTTATTGCGGCTGATGGATTGAGTCTCTACTGTTAATGGAGCCTCCTCTTGTTGCACTGCAGTCTGCTTTGCCCCGCAAGTTGAAAGACTCGCAGTCCCTCATTTGCTCATAACGTCTCAGTCTGCATGTAATGCAGACTGAGAAGTTATGTTTGCTGATGTTCATCCGTCATCCGTGGGGAGCTCGGAGTACATTCGCTGCTCCTTCGCATTGAAAGGAGTCAGCTCTGACACCGAAAACACTGTGTAGCACCAACCCGAACCACTCGGTGGAAACAGAGTAAAGTTCCATAAATTAATGGGGCTATTAAGATAATGGTTCTGGTGCTGATATCACTTCCTCCTTCTTCTCCAATGTCGGGACTCACCCGCAAGTTCCTGGTTTTTAGTGGCGCGCAGTTCAAAATCCAAATATTTATCTCTTCTGTAACTGTGCACCAAGAAAGGATAAATTTCAAACTGTTGTTTAATTTTAGTCTTAAATACTCACAAAAAAAAAATTACATATTGTGTCACGTAGACTTTAAATACACAGTGAGGTGTAATCAGTGGATTGTCTGTCAAGGACTAAAACAGCCTGAATGGCATTGTCAATGTTTGCTCCAAAATAGTTGGAGTCAAGCAAGGAGACTTGCATTCATTTTGGGAGAATCAGGTTAAAAAGAAAGTTAAGTGTATTCTCAGCCAACCTGATCATGTGCTGTCTGGTCAGTTCACAGTGATGCCTTCAGGCCGTCGTTATTATGTACCATTGGGAAGAAGGAACAGATACGCCAAATCTTTTATTCCTTTTGCTATCAAGATGCTGAACGCAGACAACAGTCATTTTAAATGACATTTCCTTTATTGGGCATTGTACAAGATATCAGATTACGATTGTTCTTATTATTGTCTATTTATTTTTAATTACTCATGACCTTACTGACCTTTGTTTGTTGTCTTAATCTGGAGTGCTGTCTCTGACACACACTGTGTGTTGTTGTGTGATTGTGCTGGTGAACAGCAGATGAATTGCCCTTTTAGGGATAAATAAAGTTGATGAATTGAAGTGAATTGAGTGGGAAATAGGAGTGCAGGTTAACAGGAAGGAAGCTACAGAAATGAACACTGTCAAGGAATGTCAGACTAAAAGCAACACCAGAAGTGAACTGGAGCATGACCTTGATATTCCAGACCCCTGTCCCAGAAACGAATGCACTGACATATTAGGTCATTTGATTTCTCTCTTTTTGCGCAGGGTCACCACTGTGGCTCTCATTTGGATATGTATGTTTTTTTGTTGTTGTTGTGTTTTTTACATCGGATGTTCTTCCTGACAAAACTCCACAATATATGAGGAATGGACATGGGTGATACTGAACTGGAAGCATTTTGTTTTGGAAGCAGTGGCACTAAATGAACTACACCAAAGGAATGTCTGGATGTGTCCTGTAAAAATCAGGAATGAGGGAGGTATCAAGGATGTTGCTGGCCAAAACCCAGGAGTGTTCCTCCTAATCAATGAAGAATTGGTGGCCCTGGTTGCTAGCACTTGGCTCAGAGGTGCATAACTGTATAAGCTTTACAATCCGGGTCGGAGTGGGATACACTAAAGAACTAAACTTAATCAGTTTCACCCATGACACATGGAAGGTGGGATGAATGTGGGTGTTGGGAAGTGCCAGACATACCACAGAAGGTCTAATGACTTTGGAGATGGAGAAAGAACAAATAAACCTAGGTGCTGCCTTTCTAATTGGGACATTAAGGGTTAGATCACACACAGAAAGCCAGACATGCTGCCCCTCCATGTAGTGCAGGGCTTTGGAGAGACACCTGTTGGCTGTCCACTGGTACCCCAGTGAAAGGTATAGCAGCGTACACCCAACCATTACACCACACGAGATGGCAGCTGCAAACAAAGGTATGGGCTGAGGTTATCACTACCTACCACTCCAACTCTGGAAAGAGTGGAGGCTGGTAACCATAGGCACAGCAGAACGCCAACAAAAAACAGTCAGCAGTCTGTTATTTGGTAGAATGACCTAAGCAGTGGGTCACCCATCTGAATCTGGTCTGCTTGAGGTTTCTTCCTCAGAAAAATGCCAGAGGGAGTTTTTTTTATCCTTACCACTGTTGCCTGTCTGCTTGCTCAGGAGGGTTGGTAATGTTAGACATTACCCATGTGAAGTGTCTTGAATCAGCTTTGTTGTGATTTAGCATGATATACGAGGTCTGTCCGTAAAGTATAGGTCCTTTTTATTTTTTTCAAAAAACTATATGGATTTCATTCATATGTTTTTACGTCAGACATGCTTGAACCCTCGTGCGCATGCGTGAGTTTTTCCACGCCTGTCGGTGACGTCATTCGCCTGTGAGCACTCCTTGTGGGAGGAGTCGTCCAGCCCCTCGTCGGAATTCCTTTGTCTGAGAAGTTGCTGAGAGACTGGCGCTTTGTTTGATCAAAAGTTTTTCTAAACCTGTAAGACACATCGAAGTGGACACGGTTCGAAAAATTAGGCTGGTTTTCGGTGAAAATTTTAACGGCTGATGAGAGATTTTGTCGCTTTAAGGACTTCCCACGGAGCGAGACATTGTGCAGCACTCCCAGGCGCTGTCGTCAGCCTGTTTCAAGCTGAAAACCTCCACATTTCAGGCTCTATTGATCCAGGACGTTGTGAGAGAACAGAGAAGTTTCAGAAGAAGTCGGTTTCAGCATTTTATCCGGATATTCCACTGTTAAAGGAGATTTTTTAATGAAAGATGTGCGGACGGGTCTGCGCGTCGGGACGCAGCCGGCGCGGTGCGGCGGCACAGGAAAAACACCTCCGTGTTGATAACCATTTGTAAAATCCAGGCGGCTTTTGATGGCTTTCAGTGGAGTGAGTATATGAGAAATTGTTTAACAGCTGGACATGTTCCAACTTGTCCTTAAGGCTTCCAACGGAGGTGTTTTTCCTGTGGCAGAGCGTCACAGCGGCTGCGAGCCGACGCTGCAATCCGTCCGCACGTCTTTCATTAAAAAAATCTCCTTTAACAGTGGAATAGCCGGATAAAAGGCTGAAACCGACTTCTTCTGAAACTTCTCTGTTCTCTCACGACGTCCTGGATCAATAGAGCCTGAACTGTGGAGGTTTTCAGCTTGAAACAGGCTGACGACGCCGCCTGGGAGTGCTGCACGACGTCTCGCTCCGTGGGAAGTCCTTAAAGCGACAGTATCACCTCAAAATCTCTCATCAGCCGTTAAAATTTTCACAGAAAACCAGCTTAATTTTTCGAACCGTGTCCACTTCGATGTGTCTCACAGGTTTAGAAAAAATTTTGATCAAACAAAGCGCCAGTCTCTCAGCAACTTCTCAGACAAAGGAATTCCGATGAGGGGCTGGACGACTCCTCCCACAAGGAGTGCTCACAGGCGAATGACGTCACCGACAGGCGTGGAAAAACTCACGCATGCGCAGGAGGGTTCAAGCATGTCTGACGTAAAAACATATGAATGAAATCCATATAGTTTTTGAAAAAAATAAAAGGACCTATACTTTATGGACAGCCCTCGTAAATAAGTTGAATGGCATTGATAGCAGAGATGGAGAATGAATTATCAGTGTACACTAGGTGCTCTGCCCTCTGGAAATGTTGCCTGAAGATAGAAACATATAAAGGTATTGTGAAACCAACCTAGGCAAGATAGAAATACCACCCCAGATATTGCCCAAGCTCAAAATTGGCCGGTTGGTTTTAGTTGCACACAAAGGGATCCTGGCTTTTAATATTTTGCAGAGCAGCAACAAGTTAACAGTATCTTCTCTGCAGTCAGCATATCTTTCCTTGCAGTCAATGGAAGTTTCTTCAGGTCTGTTAATCTGATGGTATGGCATTGTTGTGGATGCAGCTGCCCATCCAGCTGCTGCTACCAAAACCTTTCAGCGTATCTGGAAAGTATTCACAGTGCTTCACTTTTTCCACATTCTGTTATGTTACAACCTTATTCCAAAATGGAGTAAATAATTTTTTTCCCTCAAAATTCTACTCAACACCCGATAATGACAACATGAAAAATAAGTTGGCTTTTTTCTGCAAGTTCATTAAAAATAAAAAACCCTAAGAAATCACATGTACATGGGTGATTCTTAGACTACGGGCACTTATTATGTCTTTTGATCATATTGTATGAAAAACAGAAAAAAGGGGAAATTTCATACTTTTATAGTTATCTTTACAATGAAAGTGTGTTAAGAAATTTGTTCTAGTAGTCACCTTTTTTCAGCATCATTATATGCAAATATTGCCGTTTTGTGCTTGTCCCACACCCAGACTTTTGATCTTCAATGATAAAAATGAATGGTAAAGAAACGTTTTTCTAATGTTTTAAAATATCTCTGAATAAAATATCAGTAAAATAATCAAAACATAATTGGGGTATTCAATGTCATACAACTGTTGTGATTTTTTTAAACAAAATGTAGTTGTCCCACACTATTGCCGTAATTTCCACCACAACACTGTAATGTCCCTTTAAACAGTTTGTATGAAAGATTGTTTGGGTAGTTTCAATGGAGATAAACAGTGACATCAGAGCACATGTACGAGGTATCTTATAAAACTAACCGGCAGTTTTATAAAAAAAAAAAACTATATGGATTTGATTGACATGCGATTACACCAATCATGCTTTAACCCTCGTGCGCATGCGTGAGTTTTTTCACGCGTGTCGGTGACGTCATTTCCCTGTGGGCAGGCCTTGAGTGAGATGTGGTCCCGCCCTCTCGGCTGAATTCCTTTGTTTCACACGCTGCTCCAGACGGCGCGCGTTGCTTTATCAAAATTTTTTCTGGATCTGTGAGGAATATCCGAGTGGATACTATTCGAGAAATTAAGCTGGTTTTCGGTGAAAAGTTTAACGGCTGATGAGAGATTATGGGGTGTTTCTGTCGGTGTAAGGACTTCCCACAGAGCGGGACGTCCTGCAGCGCTTCCAGGCGCCGTCGTCGGCCTGTTTCGACCTGAAAACATCCTAATTTAAGGCTTAATTCACCCAGGACGTCGTGAGAGAACAGAGAAGATTCAGAAGAGGCCGGCATGAGGACTTTATGCGGACATTCCACTGTTTAAGGACATTTTGTAATGAAAGACGTGCGCGCAAATTCGCCGAGTCGTTTCCGTGACGACTCGGTGAATCTGTGTGCGCCGTGACAGGAAAAACACCTCCGTGTTGAAAACCATTTGAAAAATTCAGGCGGCTTTTGATGGCTTTCAACAAGTGAGTAACTGAGAAATTGTTTAACAGCTTGGGCATGTTCCAACTTGCCCGTTAAGGTTTCCAACGGAGGTGTTTTTCCTGTTGCGACCCCCCGCGGTCGGGTCCGGCCCGACATGCGACTCTGCCCGCACGTTCTTTCATTACAAAATGTCCGTTAACAATGGAATGTCCGAATAAACTCCTCATGCCGACTTCTTCTGAAAGTTCTCTGTTCTCTGACAACTTACTGGGTTAACAGAGCCTGAAATGTGGAAGTTTTCAACTTGAAACGGCGAGACGCTGCCGCCTCGAAGCGCAGATCGCCGTCAGGCGCCGTGGGCCGTCCTTAAAGCGACAGTTACAGACCAAAATCTCTCATCAGCCATTAAAATGTTTACCAAAAACCAGCTGAATTTATCGAATGGTGTCCACTCAGTTGTGCCTTACAGTTTTGAAAAAATTTTGATCAAACAAAGCAGCAGTCTGAGCCATTCCTAAACAATGAATAAAATCAATGAGAGGGTGGGCGACTCCTCACTCAAAGACTGCCCACAGGCGAATGACGTAACCGACAGGCGTGAAAAAACTCTTGCATGCCCACGAGGGTTCAAGCATGTCTGATGTAATCACACGTGATTCAAATCCATATGGTTTTTGAAAAAAATAATAAGGTCGGATACTTTTCTAATAGACCTCGTATATAGCGCCAAATCACAACAAACAGTTGCCCCAAGGCGCTTTATATTGTAAGGCAATGGTGTGGTGGAAATTACATTTACAAGGCCAATAGTGCCCGTAGTTAAAGAATCACGCACATACGTATTCACAGCATTTGACATGAAGCTCAAAACTGAGCTCAGGTGCATCGTGTTTCCACTGATCATCCTTAAGATGTTTCTATAGCTTAAAGGACATGTTGGACATTATTTAACATCCCGGTTAGCAACACAACATCAAAGTCTTCATGATTGTAAATCTATCCATGTACATGTAGTAATAACTGGTGTCCGCTGATGTATTTTATCACTAATTAATCCTCTCACTCTGTGAGATAGCAGGTGAATTTCTGGAAAATGCCTGACTCATTTGTCGCCATTTCTTGGCATGTGACGTACATTTTCCGAAAAGCAGAAACATCCTGATGGTCAACAGAGAGTGAAACGAACACTGCCACGTCTGATAAGGAAGCTTCTGAGCTTTCATTTGAAAGTGATGGCTTGGATTTACAGGAGGTGTACAGAGAGGAGGCAACACACTTCACCCCAAAGCTCTTAACTTTTTCAGAGTCTGTTGAAATTTGGAACCTAACCTATGGTGATGCAGTCTGTGTAGCAGAACACTATTTTACTGCAGCCGTGATCGTGCATGTATGTCTTAACGATGCTGTTTTTACAGCCTTCTGAACATGCAGATTTATTTCTTACATTTTTAGGAGATAATGGAATTTTTATTTAATATGCCAGAACCGCGAGACAACTTTGTGAGGAGCTGACGGCGTAGCTGCCATGGAACATTGTTCTCTGGCTGGCGATTGTGTGTGATCCATGCATGAGGATTTATTTAATGGAGTGGAAGTGGACATTCTTCTCTGGTTGGCAATCATGCATGAAACGTGTGGGTGAGTTCCCTGTTTAGTTTTTCCCTTTTGTGTTTTGTTCTCATCGGTGGAGCTGGTGGGCTTTATTTAATTTTACTTTGAGAGAGTCTGTCGGATTTTGGATCTCTTTGTGTGGAGTTTGTTCTGTAACAGAGCAGCACTCTGTTTTAACTTTGTTATAGCTCTTTCCATGACCGCGCATGTAAGCATCTCAGCTGTTTTTCAGACTGTCTGACCACAGATGTATTTCTTAGATTTTTCAGTTATATAGATGACAACGCTTATAACCATGCACAAAGCTGAGCCTCTAGCAGATTGTTTTTAACAGGCTGCGTATGTGATGAAGGTAGATGCGCACTAGGTCTTCTGACAG
The DNA here is from genome assembly GCF_902500255.1 of Thalassophryne amazonica. Taxonomy (NCBI): domain Eukaryota; kingdom Metazoa; phylum Chordata; class Actinopteri; order Batrachoidiformes; family Batrachoididae; genus Thalassophryne; species Thalassophryne amazonica. The sequence goes on along the minus strand of NC_047114.1, from coordinate 34,235,831 downwards.
TGGAGAGCTGCTGCTGCTTTTACCATTACTGCATCAAAATGAATAGTTATCACGTAAAACGAGTCACCATAATACGACATCACACTTATGTAAACTTTGCAATTAATCTGTGGCACCATTCTAAATGCTAGCAGCTACATTCCATTCAAGCGCACTGGGATGTTTTCTTCAAAGCTACGTAAACGCTGTCCTAAACACTTGGAAAAATGATATGATGATATGATCATGAGTTGATCCATAAACTATTTAAACTGAAAGAAAATATATCATGAATAATATTTACATTTTGCAACTTACGTTTTGCAAGATCTGGGTTCACATTTTATGGGATATTTTATTCATGGTTTGCAGCAAAATTATGAATGGTTCATGGATATTCATGGTCTGCGTAAATTTTTGTTAAAGGTTTGCAGACCATTCATGATTTGGGTGTCAACATGTGTCCATGCCTCAAGAAAACTTGCTGTAAAGTTGATGATTTGCATTAATAGTAATCCTTGTATTTGATGAAAATGGAGGGACGATGTATAAAAATGCCTTTCATGCCTAAAATATTTATGCAATATTTTTTATTAAACCCCGTGAATTGAAGCTTTAAAGTCTTGACTACACGTACACCTGGATTGTTTTGTTTCAACCCTATTATGGTGTTGTTCAGAAGTTAAATCTCAAAAACTATGCCAATGTCCAAATATTTTTGGACGTGATTGTATTTCTCAACACATTTTAAATTGTTTACTTAAAATTCAGAGACGCTGATAATTCTGATCAGGTCTGTATATTGATTATTCTGCTTTTTCAGTGAAGGGGATGAGATGTGCACTGAGGAATTTTCAAACAGATTTTCTGTGAAAAACCTTGATAAGTTAAACTATTTGTCCTCATTCAGCCATAATGGTGGTAAACAGCATCCATCACACACCGCTGTGTTTTTCATCACAAGTCTGAATGAGAACAGTTTCTCTTAAGCGGGTGTAAGAGTTTAACGTCACCGTGAGCTGTAGTGAGCGAGGACACCATCAAAGGACCACACCGTGAAATATTGAATAATTTTACCTCGCCCTGGAACGAAAGAGGTTGATGAGCAAATTTACTGTGAGCTCTCAGGCTCTGTGGGGTGCTGCTGGGGGGAAGGGGGTGCTCTCAGCACAAAGATTTATAAGTGGGGCCTCTCACCTAAATGAGACTGATGATTATCTGCATATATTTCAGTCCAATCAATGAGTCTGACTGGCTTAAAGGGCTTGCATTGTGCAAAATCAGTTTGATCTACTTTTTAGAAGAAAACATGACTGAAGCTTTATGTTAAACACCCTCATTGTCCTTGTCAAGAGAAACATCTGTGCTCTAAGGAACATTTAAGTCTAAAGAGCTCATTTAATGCCTGCTACATATATATCACGGAAGTCCTTATGTGATCATTTGCACTAACATAACAGATTTCCGATTATCCTTTCCACTTTGCCGTCATTGTGGTTTCGTCAGATTGTTGTTCATTTATTGTTACCTTGGGTACAAGTGAAAATGAGATTTAATTGTTCCACAAACAGTACAGGCATTGCTTAAAGGGTTACTGAAGAGCGCAAGCAGTTTGGCAAAAATAAAACAGCTTTGCAGATAGGCCTAGGGGGGCAGTGTTTATCTTTCACCATGACATTCATGCACAAAAATGTCCTCCTTCACTCTTACCAGAGTTCTTGTTGCTGCCATGGTGGTAAGCTACTTGTCCAACTTTGTTCACCCTGAAAGTCTCTTCCAGAATCTTCAGATTTAGCCACTTTTAATAATCAAATGCAGCTTTTGTGTGTTTTTTTGCAGAGATATGTTAAGTTCCACTTTTTGCATTTTGTTGACAGGTCAACCTGCATTCATGGAGAAAAGACTTGGGACTGACGTTTGAACGGATCTCTCTGTATAGTGGAGCAGATAACAGCAATTCGAATCCAGTTACATTTTTTCCACAAATCTGATTGGTTAAGTATGTGAGATTTCAGACCGTATAATATCAGGGTAACGGTGGCAAAATATTTGACTGTTTCACATTTGGATGTATTACTCCGCACCCTGACAGGTGTTCTGATGAGATGTCATTCCTATGGAATGTCATTCCTGTCCTCTGTGCAATTGCGCATGCGTGTGCATGCGCAACATTGTTGGGACACGGAACTGTCGATTTATGCAATGAGACACCCAATTCGACAGAACACCAGCTGCACGCACTGATAGCTGTTAGCACTGTAAGCTGAGAGCAAGAGAAAGTTGCTGAAATAGGTGAATTTAAGCTACCATGCAAAAGTATTGATGCATATTCTGATACAGAATTATCATTTCACATTTGATGGATTTGATGGATTTTCACATTTGATGGATCACTCCACGCCCTGACCGCTGTTAGAGTGAAACTGCCTCAACTCGATGGTAAGCCTCGCGGACTGAATTACCTACAGAAAAATAAACCATGCAAACGATGGAACTGAATTAGAATGGGAATAACCCCCTTGTGTCTGATGATTTGCCGATGTCCATGCTGTTATACGGTCGCAAATAACCGTTTTACGGCTCTGCTAACGCGTCACTGTAAAACTCCTTTTCACCAGGTTACATGTCACCGGTAAAGCTCAATTTGCGACCGTATAACCAGCATGAACGTTTGTAAATCATCGGACACAACAGGGTTATAAGGGTCTAACCTTACCAACCCCTAAAGTTGGTAAGGTTAGACCTTGCCTGTGTGAAGCGCCTTGAGGTGGCGTTGTTGTGAGTTGGTGCTATATAAATTGAACTGAATTGCGTGCTTAAGCCCCTTTTACACCGGGCCAACTTAGAGCTGCATAATGCGATGTATGGACTATGGCAAGCTTATGCAGCCCTACGCCAACTTTATGCAGCCCTATGTGGAAATACACTGAGTGACGCAAAGGAGTCCACAAAATGGATGCAAAAAATTAAACATTTTTTTGCAGACTTTTGGCATAGAGCAAAGGATGCAGTGTTCACACAAGTCTACACAACACTCCGCTACTGTACATAAGTCTATGCAACACTGCACTACTGTACATAAGTCTATGCAACACTGCACTACTGTACACCAAGTCTCCACAATTGTACACAACCCTACGACAGGGCAAAAAATCCTTTTAGGATTTTTATCAGTACATACCAGCATTTTTGGTCACCTCCCTGACTAAGGCTCATCTCCCCTGATCGCTCAGTTTAGACGGGCAGCCAGCTCTAGGAAGAGTCCCGGTGGCTCTGAATTTCTTCATTTGTTGATGATGGAGGCCACTGTGGTCAGTCGGACCTTCAAAGCAGCAGAAATGTTTCTGTACCCTTCCCCAGATTGGAGCCTCGAGACAATCCAGTCTTGGAGGTCTACAGACAATTCCTTTGACTTCACGCTTGGTTTGTGCCCTGACATGCACTGTCAACTGTGGAACCTGGTATGTAGACAGGTGTGTGTCTTTCCAAATCATGTCCAATCAACTAAATTTACCCCAGGATATATATATATATATATATATATATATATACGAGGTCTCTTAGATAATAAACCGACCCTTTTATTTTTTTTTTTAACTATATGGATTTGAATGACATGCGATTACACCAATCATGCTTGAACCCTCGTGCGCATGCGTGAGTTTTTTCACGCGTGTCGGTGACGTCATTTCCCTGTGGACAGGCCTTGAGTGAGATGTGGTCCCGCCCTCTCGGCTGAATTCCTTTGTTTCACACGCTGCTCGAGACGGCACGCGTTGCTTTATCAAAATTTTTTCTGGACCTGTGAGGAATATCCGAGTGGACACTATTCGAGAAATTAAGCTGGTTTTCTGTGAAAAGTTTAACGGCTGATGAGAGATTATGGGGTGTTTCTGTCGGTGTAAGGACTTCCCACGGAGCGGGACGTCCTGCAGCGCTTCCAGGCGCTGTCGTCGGCCTGTTTCGAGCTGAAAACATCGTAATTTAAGGCTTAATTCACCCAGGACGTCGTGAGAGAACAGAGAAGATTCAGAAGAGGCCGGCATGAGGAATTTATGCGGACATTCCACTGTTTAAGGACATTTTTTTTAATGAAAGATGTACGCGCAAATTCGCCGAGTCGTTTCCGTGACGACTCGGCAAATCTGTGTGCGCCGCGACAGGAAAAACACCTCCGTGTTGAAAACCATTTGTAGAATTCAGGCGGCTTTTAATGGCTTTCAACAAGTGAGTAACTGAGAAATTGTTTAACAGCTTGGGCATGTTTTACCGAAAACCAGCTGAATTTATTGAATGGTGTCCACTCAGTTGTGCCTTACAGTTTTGAAAAATTTTTTATCAAACAAAGCAACAGTCTCTGAGCCATTCCTAAACAATGAAAAAAAATCGACGAGCGGGTGGGCGACTCCTCACTCAAAGACTGCCCACAGGCGAATGACGTAACCGACAGGCGTGAAAAAACTCTCGCATGCCCACGAGGGTTCAAGCATGTCTGATGTAATCACACGTGATTCAAATCCATATGGTTTTTGAAAAAAATAATAAGGTCGGATACTTTTCTAATAGACCTCGTATGCTGAAAAACAGCCCCGCACCATGATGTTCCCTCCTCCAAACGCAACTGTTGGTATGATGTTTTTAGGCTAATAAAAAATAATAAGATTTTTTTCAAAAACCATATGGATTTGAATCACGTGTGATTACATCAGACATGCTTGAACCCTCGTGGGCATGCGAGAGTTTTTTCACGCCTGTCGGTTACGTCATTCGCCTGTGGGCAGTCTTTGAGTGAGGAGTCGTCCACCCGCTCGTCAATTTTTTTCATTGTTTAGGAATGGCTCAGAGACTGTTGCTTTGTTTGATAAAAATTTTTTCAAAACTGTAAGGCACAACTGAGTGGACACCATTCAATAAATTCAGCTGGTTTTTGGTAAACATTTTAACGGCTGATGAGAGATTTTGGTCTGGTAGTGTCGCTTTAAGGACGGTCCACGGCGCCTGACGGCGATCTGCGCTTCGAGGCGGCAGCGTCTCGCCGTTTCAAGTTGAAAACTTCCACATTTCAGGCTCTGTTGACGCAGTAAGTCGTCAGAGAACTTTCAGAAGAAGTCGGCATGAGGAGTTTATTCGGACATTCCATTGTTAACGGTCATTTTGTAATGAAAGAACGTGCGGGCAGAGTCGCATGTCGGGCTGGACCCAACCGCGGGGGGTCGCGGCAGGAAAAACACCTTCGGTTGAAATCTTAACGGGCAAGTTGGAACATGCCCAAGCTGTTAAACAATTCCAATGGAGGAGGGAACATCATGGTGCGGGGCTGTTTTTCAGCATACGAGGTCTATTAGAAAAGTATCCGACCTTATTATTTTTTTCAAAAACCATATGGATTTGAATCACGTGTGATTACATCAGACATGCTTGAACCCTCGTGGGCATGCGAGAGTTTTTTCACGCCTGTCGGTTACGTCATTCGCCTGTGGGCAGTCTTTGAGTGAGGAGTCGCCCACCCGCTCGTCGATTTTTTTCATTGTTTAGGAATGGCTCAGAGACTGTTGCTTTGTTTGATAAAAATTTTTCAAAACTGTAAGGCACAACTGAGTGGACACCATTCAATAAATTCAGCTGGTTTTCGGTAAAACATGCCCAAGCTGTTAAACAATTTCTCAGTTACTCACTTGTTGAAAGCCATTAAAAGCCGCCTGAATTCTACAAATGGTTTTCAACACGGAGGTGTTTTTCCTGTCGCGGCGCACACAGATTTGCCGAGTCGTCACGGAAACGACTCGGCGAATTTGCGCGTACATCTTTCATTAAAAAAATGTCCTTAAACAGTGGAATGTCCGCATAAATTCCTCATGCCGGCCTCTTCTGAATCTTCTCTGTTCTCTCACGACGTCCTGGGTGAATTAAGCCTTAAATTAGGATGTTTTCAGCTCGAAACAGGCCGACGACAGCGCCTGGAAGCGCTGCAGGACGTCCCGCTCCGTGGGAAGTCCTTACACCGACAGAAACACCCCATAATCTCTCATCAGCCGTTAAACTTTTCACAGAAAACCAGCTTAATTTCTCGAATAGTGTCCACTCGGATATTCCTCACAGGTCCAGAAAAAATTTTGATAAAGCAACGCGTGCCGTCTCGAGCAGCGTGTGAAACAAAGGAATTCAGCCGAGAGGGCGGGACCACATCTCACTCAAGGCCTGCCCACAGGGAAATGACGTCACCGACACGCGTGAAAAAACTCACGCATGCGCACGAGGGTTCAAGCATGATTGGTGTAATCGCATGTCATTCAAATCCATATAGTTAAAAAAATAAATAAAAGGGTCGGTTTATTATCTAAGAGACCTCGTATATATATAAAGCAAAATCTCGAAAAAATGTCATTGTCATTATAGGAAATTATATGTAGATAAGGCTGTAAGATAACAAAATGTGGAAAAAGTGAAGTGCTGTGAATACTTTCCAGAGTCACTATATATCTAATGAAAGTAGAATACACACCTACTTCGATACTAATGATAGCAGAAGAGAAAACTGCAAACTGCAAACTGATATAGGAAGGAGTTTCTAAAAGTTTGCTTCTAAAAGTTAGCTAAATTTTGTTTAGAAATTCAAAAAGGGTCTGTCAGCCACGTGCACAGACCTTTTTGGGGGCAGGTGCTCAAGCCCGAAATAATTAATAAAATAAAATTTAAAAAAACACAATAGGATATTTAACATGTTTATTTTTGTTAACACAATCAATACACATCTAATCAAATAATTCAAATGATCTAATTTCCTAAATAAATGAAAAAACAAGGCCATATTTTGCATGCATTTTAATAACCAAACCATACATTAAATAATCATCACAAAATATTCTAACTTAGAACTATAAACAAATCTCTGCTCTGAATAAGTTAAATAAATTAAATTACTAAGGAGACGAGGCTCTCTTTTGAGGTGAAGGAGGCAGGATTGTTCAAGTAGCATGTACATTAAGTAGATCCTTCACAGGACCATCCTCTCCGCATCTTGTACTTACCAAAGAAGCTAAAGCTAAAAGTCTAATCTCAGTCACTCAAAGCAACCGTGCCCCTAATTATTCCGTATTTTATGGGTTAAAATAGCTTAAACAAATGAATTACATAAGATTCACTCCCCGTAAGGGTGTCACAAATGGGGAAATCAGCTAGAGACCAAAACCTTTTTTGTGTGTGTAAACATTTTTATTTTTTTCTGAAAAGTTGGGCAATTTAACATGGGGGTCTTTGGGGATTAACTCCAGCCAGTCTCAACCAGCCATTCAATCAATCAATCAATTTTTTTTATATAGCGCCAAATCACAACAAACAGTTGCCCCAAGGCGCTTTATATTGTAAGGCAAGGCCATACAATAATTATGTAAAACCCCAACGGTCAAAACGACCCCCTGTGAGCAAGCACTTGGCTACAGTGGGAAGGAAAAACTCCCTTTTAACAGGAAGAAACCTCCAGCAGAACCAGGCTCAGGGAGGGGCAGTCTTCTGCTGGGACTGGTTGGGGCTGAGGGAGAGAACCAGGAAAAAGACATGCTGTGGAGGGGAGCAGAGATCGATCACTAATGATTAAATGCAGAGTGGTGCATACAGAGCAAAAAGAAAAAGAAACAGTGCATCATGGGAACCCCCCAGCAGTCTACGTCTATAGCAGCATAACTAAGGGATGGTTCAGGGTCACCTGATCCAGCCCTAACTATAAGCTTTAGCAAAAAGGAAAGTTTTAAGCCTAATCTTAAAAGTAGAGAGGGTGTCTGTCTCCCTGATCTGAATTGGGAGCTGGTTCCACAGGAGAGGAGCCTGAAAGCTGAAGGCTCTGCCTCCCATTCTACTCTTACAAACCCTAGGAACTACAAGTAAGCCTGCAGTCTGAGAGCGAAGCGCTCTATTGGGGTAATATGGTACTACGAGGTCCCTAAGATAAGATGGGACCTGATTATTCAAAACCTTATAAGTAAGAAGAAGAATTTTAAATTCTATTCTAGAATTAACAGGAAGCCAATGAAGAGAGGCCAATATGGGTGAGATATGCTCTCTCCTTCTAGTCCCCGTCAGTACTCTAGCTGCAGCATTTTGAATTAACTGAAGGCTTTTTAGGGAACTTTTAGGACAACCTGATAATAATGAATTACAATAGTCCAGCCTAGAGGAAATAAATGCATGAATTAGTTTTTCAGCATCACTCTGAGACAAGACCTTTCTGATTTTAGAGATATTGCGTAAATGCAAAAAAGCAGTCCTACATATTTGTTTAATATGCACTTTGAATGACATATCCTGATCAAAAATGACTCCAAGATTTCTCACAGTATTACTAGAGGTCAGGGTAATGCCATCCAGAGTAAGGATCTGGTTAGACACCATGTTTCTAAGATTCGTGGGGCCAAGTACAATAACTTCAGTTTTATCTGAGTTTAAAAGCAGGAAATTAGAGGTCATCCATGTCTTTATGTCTGTAAGACAATCCTGCAGTTTAGCTAATTGGTGTGTGTCCTCTGGCTTCATGGATAGATAAAGCTGGGTATCATCTGCGTAACAATGAAAATTTAAGCAATACCGTCTAATAATACTGCCTAAGGGAAGCATGTATAAAGTGAATAAAATTGGTCCTAGCACAGAACCTTGTGGAACTCCATAATTAACTTTAGTCTGTGAAGAAGATTCCCCATTTACATGAACAAATTGTAATCTATTAGACAAATATGATTCAAACCACCGCAGCGCAGTGCCTTTAATACCTATGGCATGCTCTAATCTCTGTAATAAAATTTTATGGTCAACAGTATCAAAAGCAGCACTGAGATCTAACAGAACAAGCACAGAGATGAGTCCACTGTCCGAGGCCATAAGAAGATCATTTGTAACCTTCACTAATGCTGTTTCTGTACTATGATGAATTCTAAAACCTGACTGAAACTCTTCAAATAGACCATTCCTCTGCAGATGATCAGTTAGCTGTTTTACAACTACCCTTTCAAGAATTTTTGAGAGAAAAGGAAGGTTGGAGATTGGCCTATAATTAGCTAAGATAGCTGGGTCAAGTGATGGCTTTTTAAGTAATGGTTTAATTACTGCCACCTTAAAAGCCTGTGGTACATAGCCAACTAACAAAGATAGATTGATCATATTTAAGATCGAAGCATTAAATAATGGTAGGGCTTCCTTGAGCAGCCTGGTAGGAATGGGGTCTAATAAACATGTTGATGGTTTGGATGAAGTAACTAATGAGAATAACTCAGACAGAACAATCGGAGAGAAAGAGTCTAACCAAATACCGGCATCACTGAAAGCAGCCAAAGATAACGATACGTCTTTGGGATGGTTATGAGTAATTTTTTCTCTAATAGTTAAAATTTTGTTAGCAAAGAAAGTCATGAAGTCATTACTAGTTAAAGTTAATGGAATACTCAGCTCAATAGAGCTCTGACTCTTTGTCAGCCTGGCTACAGTGCTGAAAAGAAACCTGGGGTTGTTCTTATTTTCTTCAATTAGTGATGAGTAGAAAGATGTCCTAGCTTTACGAAGGGCTTTTTTATAGAGCAACAGACTCTTTTTCCAGGCTAAGTGAAGATCTTCTAAATTAGTGAGACGCCATTTCCTCTCCAACTTACGGGTTATCTGCTTTAAGCTACGAGTTTGTGAGTTATACCACGGAGTCAGACACTTCTGATTTAAAGCTCTCTTTTTCAGAGGAGCTACAGCATCCAAAGTTGTCTTCAATGAGGATGTAAAACTATTGACGAGATACTCTATCTCCCTTACAGAGTTTAGGTAGCTACTCTGCACTGTGTTGGTATATGGCATTAGAGAACATAAAGAAGGAATCATATCCTTAAACCTAGTTACAGCGCTTTCTGAAAGACTTCTAGTGTAATGAAACTTATTCCCCACTGCTGGGTAGTCCATCAGAGTAAATGTAAATGTTATTAAGAAATGATCAGACAGAAGGGAGTTATCAGGGAATACTGTTAAGTCTTCTATTTCCATACCATAAGTCAGAACAAGATCTAAGATATGATTAAAGTGGTGGGTGGACTCATTTACTTTTTGAGCAAAGCCAATAGAGTCTAATAATAGATTAAATGCAGTGTTGAGGCTGTCATTCTCAGCATCTGTGTGGATGTTAAAATCGCCCACTATAATTATCTTATCTGAGCTAAGCACTAAGTCAGACAAAAGGTCTGAAAATTCACAGAGAAACTCACAGTAACGACCAGGTGGACGATAGATAATAACAAATAAAACTGTTTTTTGGGACTTCCAATTTGGATGGACAAGACTAAGAGACAAGCTTTCAAATGAATTAAAGCTCTGTCTGGGTTTTGGATTAATTAATAAGCTGGAATGGAAGATTGCTGCTAATCCTCCACCCCGGCCCGTGCTACGAGCATTCTGACAGTTAGTGTGACTCGAGGGTGTTGACTCATTTAAACTAACATATTCATCCTGCTGTAACCAGGTTTCTGTTAGGCAGAATAAATCAATATGTTGATCAATTATTATATCATTTACCAACAGGGACTTAGAAGAGAGAGACCTAATGTTTAATAGACCACATTTAACTGTTTTAGTCTGTGGTGCAGTTGAAGGTGCTATATTATTTTTTCTTTTTGAATTTTTATGCTTAAATAGATTTTTGCTGGTTATTGGTAGTCTGGGAGCAGGCACCGTCTCTACGGGGATGGGGTAATGAGGGGATGGCAGGGGGAGAGAAGCTGCAGAGAGGTGTGTAAGACTACAACTCTGCTTCCTGGTCCCAACCCTGGATAGTCACGGTTTGGAGGATTTAAGAAAATTGGCCAGATTTCTAGAAATGAGAGCTGCTCCATCCAAAGTGGGATGGCTGCCGTCTCTCCTAACAAGACCAGGTTTTCCCCAGAAGCTTTGCCAATTATCTATGAAGCCCACCTCATTTTTTGGACACCACTCAGACAGCCAGCAATTCAAGGAGAACATGCGGCTAAACATGTCACTCCCGGTCTGATTGGGGAGGGGCCCAGAGAAAACTACAGAGTCCGACATTGTTTTTGCAAAGTTACACACCGATTCAATGTTAATTTTAGTGACCTCCGATTGGCGTAACCGGGTGTCATTACTGCCGACGTGAATTACAATCTTACCAAATTTACGCTTAGCCTTAGCCAGCAGTTTCAAATTTCCTTCAATGTCGCCTGCTCTGGCCCCCGGAAGACAATTGACTATGGTTGCTGGTGTCGCTAACTTCACATTTCTCAAAACAGAGTCGCCAATAACCAGAGTTTGATCCTCGGCGGGTGTATCGTCGAGTGGGGAAAAACGGTTAAAGATGTGAACGGGTTGGCGGTGTACACGGGGCTTCTGTTTAGGGCTACGCTTCCTCCTCACAGTCACCCAGTCGGCCTGCTTTCCCGGCTGCTCGGGATCTGCCAGGGGGGAACTAACGGCGGCTAAGCTACCTTGGTCCGCACCGACTACAGGGGCCTTGCTAGCTGTAGAATTTTCCACGGTGCGGAGCCGAGTCTCCAATTCGCCCAGCCTGGCCTCCAAAGCTACGAATAAGCTACACTTATTACAAGTACCATTACTGCTAAAGGAGGCCGAGGAATAACTAAACATTTCACACCCAGAGCAGAAAAGTGCGGGAGAGACAGGAGAAGCCGCCATGCTAAATCGGCTAAGAGCTAGTAGCTACGCTAAGCTAGCGGATTCCTAAAAACACGCAAAGCGAATAATGTGTAAATAATTTAGAGGTGATTCAGCAGAAGGAGTGCTTTAGTTAAGGCACGTAAAGATTACACTGGGAAACAAATCGTAATCTAGATAACTAGATCAATCTAACTGCGCAGATCAAACAGCTAACAGATACAGAAAAACACCGCTGTGCTCCGGAACAAGAAGTGATACAATACCGCAGTGAGAGCCAACCACCAGTAGAGTCAAGTAAAAAAGTAAAAAAATAAAAAATAAAAAGGTAAAAAAGTAAAAAAGTCTTGAAAAAGACTATTAGTTCAAAGTCCAAAGCAGCAGGTAGCAGTCTCTGTGTAAACAGTCCCAACAGAGAGCCAAAATTAACAGATACAGCAAAACACCCAAGGAACTGCAGCATTTGGCTGTTCCACATTGGCTTCATTTTTCAGCGCCGGAGGTTGTTGCTTGAATGTATTTTGCATTTGTTTATCTTATTCCAGCTCACACACAAATAGGGAGAGATGGCTGGATTGTGGCTGAATGTATCAGAATACAAACTCACACCGAGTCTATAAGAAATGCAGAGGTGACCACCTGAGTAACTGGAGACTGTGTGCATATGAAACCCATCACATAAAATAAATCAAACCATTTACAATCCAGCCAACTGGTGTTGTTTGTGAATCTGAAGCTGCTTATGAGAAAGTGACACAAGAACTGAACACTGTCTCCTCCCGTCTCTTTTTTCTCTCCGTTGTCAGCTCATTAGTAGCTCATCTTGATTTTGCTATAAGGTGTAGATTCAAACTCTCGTCCAATTATCTCTGCTCTGCACACACACACACACACACACACACACACACACACACACACACACACACACACACACACACACATACATGCACACACATACACACAATACTGTGAATTAGATAAAGACTAACATTCACATAATTGGTCACAAATTTTCCCCCTGTGCATGACAAGCAGGGCCTCGAAATCTCTCCCACGTGTGCACACACACACACACACACACACACACACACACACACACACACACACACACACACACACACACACACACACACACAACTGGACCTGAGCCACAGCCTGGCAAAGACATCTAGAAGTCAGCTTCAACAATGACTGTGAAACGGTAAATCTTCCGCCAAGCTGGCTGCAGACCAACAAATATAGATCTATCCTCCGACGTCTATTTCATAGATTTTCTAATGAACAGCTTTAACCCAGGAAATAAAATTACACCCTGAACAAATATATTCGTGCAAAATGCAATCTCTTAAAAAATGAGTGGAGCGGCCAAATCGTTCTGTGTAAAATATGGATAGCGAGGAACACCAGTCTGATTCCATCCCCTTTATATTTGTCATCAGACTGTAACTCATCTGTCTTCTGCAAGCCATTAAAAAGCATCCTGAGTCCAGTTAATATCATCAGGAAGAGAAGAGTCACTCTGTCTTTGTTCATCTTTTCCTCTTTGGGACTATCTTCGTGTCAGGTTGCAAAAATGCATTGTTTTCCTAAAAGTGGAATTTTTGTTTGTCTTTGCTTTTGTTGAAGTTTAAGACTCACTTACAACCCACTGGATGTGCTTCTGCGGGTGGTCTGTGGAGAAAAATATGGCACACCACTGCTTGCATGTGGGCAGCACTGCAGAAGGTCACAGACTGCCCGAGGACACTTTTCGTCCTGCACATGCAAATTGTACGGGTCTTACGAAAAATCAAAAGCGCATAGAGTACATATGGGACCTGTACTCCTGTTATACAGCTGAAGCAAATCAGGAGCGCAACTAGTAGGGGCTTTGCAATGAGGCACGGCATTGTGCGGACAGCCCAGTCTCACACTGTTTTTTCATGCTCCTGTCACAAAATGAGATATGTTTTTGTAACGCTTTTTTATATTTTAGTATTTCTACCCCTAACCCTAACCATAACCATAACCCCCACTCCCCCGCATCACCCCCACTTTATGCTTCCATTGCGAAAACTCAGTTTTCGTGACTGTATCACAAACCATTTCATGATACAGTCACAAAACGTCACGTGATAGTTACTTTTCATGATACCATCACAAAATGGTGTGAGATTGCATTATGTAATGATGACGTGCTTCAGAAGTATTACACATGTACTCCACACTTGCTATTTGTGCATTCCACAAGACAGAAGAACATCTCACTTTCCAACCCTGTGTGTGGAAAGTGAGATGCGCATGTGACAGTGTACGTAACACAAGTGGCAAGACACCAAGTATATATATTGTTAGGGAGGGGTGTTATTTCCAAAAATTTGGAAATCTATAAATGTTTGCATGGAATATGGAAATATACACGGAATAAACCATAGCAGGATAAATTTTGGGTCATTTGGTTCCAAAAACCCATATGGACGGAGCCAGTGAAGATATCGGGTTCAAAAATCACCAAAAATATCAACGAAAATATCATATCTTGAGAACCACTGCACATAGAGACTTGAAATTTGGCTCCAAATGTTGCTTGACCCCAAGTTTATATTCAACTTCTATAGTAACAATAAGCCTATCTGGTGTTTTTAAGATGTTATATGTATCAATTGTAACAAACAAAATCTATGTAGTTTTTATTTCAGCTGAGTATAATCATCACATGTAAAGAATGACATGGCCACAATGAACTAATTATAAGCAACAGAGTGGTTTTCTACGTCAACAGCACATATACGACACACGCGTTACTTGAAATTTTCAAATGCTCCGTCCATATGGGTTTTTGGAACCAAATGACCCAAAAATTATACTGTTATGGTTTATTCCATGTATATTTCCATATTCCATGCAAAAAGTTATAGATTTAAAAAATGTTTGAAATAACACCCCTCCCTAATATTGTGGAGACTGTGTAGCACTGGAGAAGGGAAGAAGTGGGCACTGCCAGGATTATATTCCACAGTACGCAAATGGTAAATTAAATGGTATGCATTTATGCATTTATATAGTGCTTTTCCATCTGCATCAAACGCTCAAAGCACTTTTACAAATAATGTGTCACATTCACCCTGATGTGAGGGTGCTGCCATACAAGGTACTCACTACACACTGGGAGCAACTAGGGGATTAAGGATGTTACCCAAAGGCCCTTAGTGATTTTCCGGTCAGGCTAGGATTTGAACCAAGGATCCTCTGGTCTCAAACTCAACGCTTAACCATTAGACCATCACCTCCCTCCTAAACTGAGCGACTGGGGGAGAAGGGCCTTAGTCAGGGAGGTGACCAAGAACTTGATGTCACTCTGTCAGATCTCCAGCATTCCTCTGTGGAGAGAAGAGAACCTTCCAGAAGGACAACCGTCTCTTCAGCAATCCACCAATCACGCCTGTATGGTAGAGTGGCCAGACAGAAGCCACTCCTTAGTAAAAGGCACATAACAGCCTGCCTGGAGTTTGCCAAAAAGTACCTGAAGGACTCTCAGACCATGAGAAACAAAACTCTCTGGGCTGATGAGACAAAGATTGAACTCTTTTGTTTGAATGCCAGGCGTCATGTTTGAAGTAAACCAGGCACCATCCCTACAGTGAAGCATGGTGGTGGCAGCATCATACTGTGGGGATGTTTTTCAGCAGCAGGAACTGGGAGACTAGTCAGGATTGAAGGAAAGATGAATGCAACAATGTACAGAGACATCCTGGATGAAAACCTGCTCCAGAGTGCTCTTGACCTCAGACTGGGGCGACAGTTCATCTTTCAACAGCACAATGACCTTAAGCACACAGCCAAGATATCAAAGGAGTGTCTTCAGGACAACTCTGTGAATGTCCTTGAGTGGCCCAGCCAGAGCCCAGACCTGAATCTGATTGAACATTTCTGGAGAGATCTGAAAATGGCTGTGCACCAATGCTCCCCATCTAACCTAATAGAGCTTGAGAGGTGCTGCAAAGAGGAATGGACAAAACTACCCAAAGATAGGTGCATCAAGCTTGTGGCATCATATTCAGTAATCATGAGGCTGCATTTGCTGCCAAAGATGCATCAACAAAGTATTGAGCAAAGAGTGTGAATACTTACGTACATGTGATTTCTTATTTATTTATTCTTTTAATAAATTTGAAAAAATAAATAAAAACTTGTTTATGTTGTCATTATGGGATGTTGTGAGTAGAATTTTGAGGGAAAAAAAATTATTCCCTCCATTTTGGAATAAGGCTGTAACATAACAAATGTGGATAAAGTGAATATTTTCTGGATGCACTGCAATTCTGGTTTGGACTGTTTATAATATTCCACCTTTCACATACTAGTAATCAATTTTACCTGTGTAACAAACAGGTATTTATAACCTATTATCGTATCTTCAACAGACTGGCGTCGCCTCACGCTCTGTGACTGCTGGGATAGACTCCAGCCCACCGTGACCCTTAATTGGACTAAGCAGTTGAAGATGAGTTGTGTGTGTGTATCCTCTGCATTTATTTTTCCCTTACAAAAATCCATCTCTGTGATGAGAAAACCACATATTCATCCATTTGTGCATCAGATGGTTGTTCTTCGTATCAGTAATATTTCAGAAGTTGCCCTTTTGTGCCTAATTTTGAAATCGTTAGCAAAAAAAATCCAGAGGCCTCTGATTTGTCTCTTTATGTCCTCACAGCCTGTGCATCACCTCTGTGGTCTGCTGTAAAGTTAGACGATTGTTGACTTTGATAATTCTGCAATCTTCTGTCAGATCACACACAAAAAGGCAGAAAAGTGCCGTTCAGCCAATCACTTTTAAAACAACTCAAAGTGACAAAGTGAAGCAGTTCAAAGGAATTAAACACGGGGTTGACCTGATTCCATGCACCCTGTTATCTCCCTCAAAATGTCAAGCACCTGAATATGCAGATTGGGGGAATGAAAGTACTCGTCTATATTATGTCCTCCAGTCCAAAAGATTAGAATTTCCATTGCAGGCAAAAGCCAAATATCACATGTTGAGTGCAGAGAACTGTAAATGTTACTGAACCTTATCTGCAATTATGCAGAAACTCAGAGATTGGCCAAAACCATGTTCATTGGAACAAAGAGAATGCACAATGCCTTCATGTTGCTCAGAGCAAATCTCTTCTCGGATGCAGATGTGCAGCACACAGCACATCCTAGCGGAGAATATACTCCAGAACAGCTGACTGCACAGCGGCTCCACCTTGTCATGCTTTAAATTATGAACATTTGCAATTAATCTTTAAATCCCCCCTGATGCACAAAAAGATAGAAATGGTTAATTAACTTTTTAAATTAAGTCTTATTTAAGGACTTTCTTAGGTGCATATGACTAGAACAGCTTCAGACCATAAAAAGGCTGTTTTTTTTTTTTCATTCAATGAACAGAAATGAACAGCTTCTCATCAACACTGTCAAGCAAATACCAGAAAATCTGTAATTCTTCATTCTCTTTGACCACCTGCTTCTCTCAGCATCACTCTCGCAGAGCCGCTAAGATGTTGACAACTCTGCACTCATTGTGTCAACTCTTTTTTTTTCCTTTCTTTCTTTTTTATAATGGTGAAGGGAAAAAAAAACAACCAAGGATAAGAAAGGAGATTTTAGAACACAGGTCATATAAAACAACCTGTTCTTTAATCTTTTCATCAACACCCGGGAATATAAATAGTTCAGTTTGAAAATAATGGCTTTTATCCTTATCATTCCTCCCTGATGATTCAGTATGAGAACAATGGTGCCCCCTTGTGTGTAACACTAAATTGTAATAGTCTATAATGTAAATCCCCAATGATAAAGCTTCCCAGCATCCAGAGTTCCTGCAGGTGATGTGTGCAAACCCGTATCGATTGCTGTCAGCCATGGAGCTGCTCTGTTGGCGCAGCTCTATCCTCCACTGTCAGAGCTGTGGGCGCACTGCACCGCCCTGGGCTCAGCCAGACGCTCGTAGGACAATACCGTCATAACCTGCAAAATGAAGAGCGTGAGCTCACTTTGGAGAATACCAAGTAATCAGCGTGCAGCCTCTCGGAGATATGCTGAGATAAGGCTTTTACTGACAAGTGCACCCCCGAGCTACTTTTGCTCACATTGTACGTGTTGGGGGAATAAAGTTTTCTTCAGACAGAACTTTGGCTTGTGTCAAATGGAAAAATCTAAAGATTAGTTCATATACAAGTTCACCTAAAAACATTACAATATTGTGAAAACATCCAATAGTTTCTTCTCAGCTCAATAAATGTAAACTAA
The DNA here is from genome assembly GCF_902500255.1 of Thalassophryne amazonica. Classification (NCBI taxonomy): domain Eukaryota; kingdom Metazoa; phylum Chordata; class Actinopteri; order Batrachoidiformes; family Batrachoididae; genus Thalassophryne; species Thalassophryne amazonica. The sequence continues at coordinate 34,217,936 of NC_047114.1, read as the reverse complement.
AATGCTTCAACGACTTTATTTTAATTTGATACCTGCAGCCGACACTGCATGTTTGTGTAATTCACTATTTATAGAACACACATGTCATAAATCTCCCAGTCTGGTTAAGTACACACAACCACAACCATGGTTGGGAGGGTTACTTTAAAAATGTATTCCGATACAGTTACTAGTTACCTGTTGAAAAATGTAATCAGTAATGTAATCCAAGTACCATAATATTAAAGTAATGTAATTTGATTACTTTCAATTACTTCTGGATTACTCCAATATCAAATATGCTAATACAGACAAAAGAAACTAAATAGAAATAGTCTTGAGTACATAGTACAGTTTATTAAGCAAAATTAAAACTGTTTCTTTTACATGGAATGCTCTGTTTTACTTCACATTATGAATTAAGAGCACCCACAAATATTGTTTTAAACACACCCAGTGTTCACCTGCTAAATTTTCAACAAAAAATGCCAAACAAATGAAGGATAATGAAAACTCAGGTGGTGGGTGGATGAATTTGTAATTGAAAGTGGCTTGCAGAACAATATACAAAACAAACAAAAAAAATTCTGCTACTTGTTCAGTAAATATAAAATTATCTTACTTTAGTCTTTCACGTAGCATTTGCACCATGTTTAACATATCAGTCCACTTATTGAACTTTCAAAATAAGAACAGCAGCATAATGAAAACCATTAAGTAAATCCTGTCAGTAAGGAGGCGTGGTCACCATTTTAATTCTGGGCAAGTTAGTGATTTGCGTGCATAGAAGTTCAAGAAACAGGTGGAATATGCCGGAAAGCTGCGCATGTTGGCAAAGCCACAAATGGAGGAACGAGGGACAATATTTCCTTCTATAAATAAGTGGTTCTGGTTCTTCTTGTCACTTTGTCCGTGATATTTGGATGATAAACAGATGTATGTTTCCTGCTGTGTCGCCCGATGACACGGACCATTAACTCTTCACTTATGTCTACTTGATATTTTCCACTACTAGACTGTCTAGTTAAAATACTGTCGTTAGTGATTAAAATTGTTCAACAAGACTGGGGATTTTTTTTTTTTAAATTTGCACCTTAAAATAATGAGATTATAATGACCCGCGCTGTGCCGCTCACAGTCACACCCACACATAGAGATGTGTACCCACACCACTGACTTCATGACTGAAACTCGGTCAATAAAGGATAATTGTGTAAAAATATAATATATATATATAAATGTACTGTAATGGTTTTAGGAGCTGCGCTGAACAGCAGCAGCAGGACGCCTCAGCTCAGCAGCTGGAATAGCGCAGATCCGTGTAACTTTCAACACTAATATTTGGGAATGTGTGTGTGTCAGAGTAAGTTTAATACTTTCCTGACATAATTTAATGTCATTTAACTTTACTGGCTCAATATCCAGGTCAAAATGGTATTTTTTACACATATTTTGCGAGCATTTTTCTGAGTGTGTTCAGTCACGAATCTCCATTGAAAATACATTAACATCCAGGAACTTCATCAATATTTTGCCCAGTTAGGAGACGTCATGCTGTCCACATTTTCGTTTCAAAGAAAAAATATATATTATATACAGATAACAGGGTTCTAGCTAGGATGAAATGTTAGCGTAGTGGTAATGTCGAGGGAGCGAAGCGACGGGGGGGGGGGGGTTGGGTGCGGAAGGGGGGAAGCTTTTGAAAATTCAAGGTAAAAATTGGCCATTCTCGGGGTACCCAAAGGGGAAAAGCCAGGTACGACAACCCAAATCCCTTCATCATGTCCAGAAGGCTGGGGAAGTTTGTTGAGTCCGTGGACATTTTTAAGTCAGGACTTAAAACCTATTTTTATTCTCTTTCTTATGAGTAGTTTTTATTTTGTTATGTTTTATTCTTTTACTTCTGTTTTTAATTAGGTATTTGATTTTTTATTTTTATTTATTTATTTTAATTTTTTATGTTGAACTGTTCTGTGTGAGGCACCTTGAGATGGCTTTTGTTGTAATTTTGCGCTTTATAAGCTGATTAAATTGAAATTGAACAACATTTTATTGAGTCTTAAAGTAAATAAATATGAAATTGGTTACTGGATCCTTAAACTCTGGACATAATAAACGCTACATGGTGGATCCTTGATCTCTGGAAATAAACAGAAATAAAATCTGTTAGTTTTTGTCAAAAGCATTTCCTTTCAGACATTATTATTGGCATGAATGTATTTCCATACCTATGAGCCGCAGCTCTTGCAGATGAGCTGCAGGTCAGGTTTATAAAGAATGCAAGAGGTCTCATTTTGGGAGGAAAAAATGTTTTAGTCGATTGTAGTTTATTGTCTGTATTGCCATGTTTGTAAGAGGTGTCATTTTATTTAAAGCGGCGATTCGTTTTGAAGTTATTAATTCCGAGCGGACTCTGTCTCAGAGCCGCGCAGCATTTGAAGCTGTGACAAAACGGAGGACAATTCTCATTTCTCAACTGCAACAAGACCAGAGTCCCAGTTAGTGACTTTAATCCACACAAAAGCGACTTGTGATATTTTAATGGCTTTCAGAGGTGTTAAAAAGCGGACTTAACGCTTCTGAAGAGCAGCAAATCTAAGAGCCACGAGCCATTGAATCAATGGCATTGATTGCTTCAATTCAGGCTTCAAACTGGAGTCACGCTGCAGAAATGGTTGATTACAGACGCTGTATTGAAAATAAGCGTAACGGTCCAAAAATATAGCATAACGGGCCATAATGCAAGTTTGCGCTAGCTAGAACCTGGATAATATCATAAAATGCATTAAAATTGTAATCCTGCGAAGTAATCCCTATTTTTACTAAATATACCTGTAATCTGAATACGTCTTTTTTTCTGTAACTGTAGCGGAATACAGTTACCTTTTTTTTGTATCCTAATTACGTAACGCCATTACATGTATTCCATTACTCCCAAGCCTGACCACAATGAAGACTGATTACTTGACATTTTCTAGAAGACATTCATTGACAATGAACTGGTGACTCTAAATTCACCATAGGTGTGAATGAGTGTGTCTGTCTATATGTACGTTCACATGAGAAATGCATGTGAAACACTCTGATCAGGCTCTACGTGTTGGGAAAGTGTAGTGACACGGACCCACAACAGGGGGCGCAAATGAACGGTCAATAGATGAGCCAAAAAGTAACAATTTAATGTTGTGAATGTGCACAACGAACATACAGACAATCACAGAATATCATAACAGTCAATACACAGAGGTGACGTGTGGGCAGGCTCGAGGATAGAAGACGTCTGTCCTGAGAAGAGCCGGAACCACACGATTTCCGCCGCCCCAGAACCTGGTGAATACTGGAGCCGCCAAGTCCCGAATTCCCAGGTGATCACCGTTCCCGACTGTCGGATCTGGTACTGCTGGCGAAGAACAAAGACAGTCAAGTGTGGGTGTGTGTACACCCAGTAACAACAACGGTGGGAATGCCACCTCCACCTCTCATTCAATATGTTGCAGCGGTCTCAGCTGAAAAGGAGCGCCGTCTTGCACAGCCTCCTCACAAACGACCAGTTCTCCTGCAAATTCTCACAATAACAGAGTTACAAATCTCACAAAAAGGCTGAGAGTATTGCCTCCAATGAAGTATGATATCTCGGCAACGAGGTGGAGATGACGTCTGGTCTTTATGGAGTGAGATGATGTTGAGTAGATGGGTGACAGCTGTCAAGAGGTAATGAGCGACAGCTGTCACCCCGGGCTGTGTCCATGGCGGCAGCGCCCTCTCGTGCCTGAAGCCCGCACTTCAGGCAGGGCGCCCTCTGGTGGTGGGCCAGCAGTACCTCCTCTTCTGGCGGCCCACACAACACTACGGACAACAGCATTAAACCGTACTGCCTAAAACGCTCGTGAATATATTCTCTGGGTTTATAGATGTTGTTATTGTGTCTGCATTTATTAAATTCCACGCATCTTAGATGTAGCAGACACGGATGATCTGGAATTTTGTTTTGGCAAGTTTTCAAGGTCTCTACTGCCATCTACTAGCTAGTAGTGTTCATGGCAGTATTGGCCCTGAAGCTGGGCTGATATATTTTCAATCACTGTACTTGGCTACAGCTCAAAATGTACCGAACCGCACAATATAATTAAAACGTGTGCACAATATAATAAAATGTGCGCACAACATCATAAAACGTGCATATAATAAAATAAAATGAGCGCACATTCTCTCCACATGCAAAACATTTTGCGATGACACTTCCAGCGCTCCGTAAAAATGCCTGTTTTTACAAATAAAAAATGGAATATTTTACAAAAGCACATTTATGTGTAAACACCAACACACGACACACGTCACATTAACGTGTTGGTTTACATAATGAATGACTCAACCAATCAGTGTTTAGCAGAGGCACATTTTACCCAGAATCCTTTGCGATCTGTCTGTGTTTGTTACAAAACTTCAGAATTAGTACATTATTCAACATTAAAAGATATACATTATATTTTAATTTTGTACAAATGACAGAATTAGTGGAGACATTAGTGGAGTTATTCTATCAGTATTCATTTTATTTATATACCAAACCATAACTCATCACTGCTTTATTTTCCAAGACCTTGGCCTGACCGGAGCATTGTGATTGGGTAGAGAGCTGAGCTTTATGGCTCATATCAGCTTGCTTGTGTGCTGGAAGCCATGTAGTAAACAAGAGCTTCCAGCAGAGGGCAAGACATTCAAAGACAGAAGTGTGGGCTCATTGTTTGGGTCTGTTGTCGCTTTTGATGCTACCAGAAGCGATCATGGTGTTAAAACTCAAATTCAGCTTGTTAGTAGTTGCAAATGTACTAGAGACAGTAATGGAATTTATCGGTTATCTGTAAAATTCCGATACATTTTTGGGTGGTTTATTGTTTAATCTTTATCAAAGATAACTTTACAGTTATCTGATTATCTGTTATCAAAGTTAGGTTTTTGGTTATCTGTGCCCACCGCTGGCTAAATGGAATCAAACTGCACTCTAAATGCAATGCAACACAAAGGGGATGAGTTAATCCATGTCATGTGACATACAAAGCACCAATAAAATGGCAAGGATCCACTCAGCCATTACACATACATACATACATACATACATACATATATATATATATATATACACATACACATACACACATATACATACATACATATACATATATATATATACATATATATATACATATACATATATATACATACATATATATATATACATATACATACATACATATATATATACATATATACATATACATATATATACATACATATATATATACATATACATACATACATATATATATACATATATACATATACATATATATACATACATATATATGTATGTACTGTTGACCATAAAATTTTATTACAGAGATTAGAGCATGTCATAGGTATTAAAGGCACTGCGCTGCGGTGGTTTGAATCATATTTGTCTAATAGATTACAGTTTGTTCATGTAAATGGGGAATCCTCTTCACAGACTAAAGTTAATTATGGAGTTCCACAAGGTTCTGTGCTAGGACCAATTTTATTCACTTTATACATGCTTCCCTTGGGCAGTATTATTAGACGGTATTGCTTAAATTTTCATTGTTACGCAGATGATACCCAGCTTTATCTATCCATGAAGCCAGAGGATACACACCAATTAGCTAAACTGCAGGATTGTCTTACAGACATAAAGACATGGATGACCTCTAATTTCCTGCTTTTAAACTCAGATAAAACTGAAGTTATTGTACTTGGCCCCACAAATCTTAGAAGCATGGTGTCTAACCAGATCGTTACTCTGGATGGCATTTCCCTGATCTCTAGTAATACTGTGAGAAATCTTGGAGTTATTTTTGATCAGGATATGTCATTCAAAGCGCATATTAAACAAATATGTAGGACTGCCTTTTTGCATTTACGCAATATCTCTAAAATCAGAAAGGTCTTGTCTCAGAGTGATGCTGAAAAACTAATTCATGCATTTATTTCCTCTAGGCTGGACTATTGTAATTCATTGTTATCAGGTTGTCCTAAAAGTTCCCTAAAAAGCCTTCAGTTGGTTCAAAATGCTGCAGCTAGAGTACTGACGGGGACTAGCAGGAGAGAGCATATCTCACCCGTGTTGGCCTCTCTTCATTGGCTTCCTGTTAATTCTAGAATAGAATTTAAAATTCTTCTTCTTACTTATAAGGTTTTGAATAATCAGGTCCCATCTTATCTTAGGGACCTCGTAGTACCATATTACCCCATTAGAGCGCTTCGCTCTCAGACTGCGGGCTTACTTGTGGTTCCTAGGGTTTGTAAGAGTAGAATGGGAGGCAGAGCCTTCAGCTTTCAGGCTCCTCTCCTGTGGAACCAGCTCCCAATTCAGATCAGGGAGACAGATACCCTCTCTACTTTTAAGATTAGGCTTAAAACTTTCCTTTTCGCTAAGGCTTATAGTTAGGGCTGGATCGGGTGACCCTGGACCATCCCTTGGTTATGTTGCTTTAGACGTAGACTGTGGGGGGTTCCCATGATGCACTGTTTCTTTCTTTTTTTGCTCCGTATGCATCACTCTGCATTTAATCATTAGTGATCGATCTCTGCCCCCCTTCTCGGCATGTCTTTTTCCTGGTTCTTTCCCTCAGCCCCAACCAGTCTCAGCAGAAGACTGCCCCTCCCTGAGCCTGGTTCTGCTGGAGGTTTCTTCCTGTTAAAAGGGAGTTTTTCCTTCCCACTGTGGCCAAGTGCTTGCTCATAGGGGGTCGTTTTGACCGTTGGGGTTTTTCATGGCCTTGCCTTGCAATATGGAGCGCCTTGGGGCAACTGTTTGTTGTGATTTGGCGCTATATAAGAAAAAAGTTGATTGATTGATTGATATATATATATATACATATACATATACATATACATACATATATACATATATATACATACATTATATATATATATATATATATATATATATATATATATATATATATATATATATATATATATATATATATATATATACATACACTCAACAAAAATATAAACGCAACACTTTTGGTTTTGTGTGCCTTAGACTGCCCACAATAAAAGGCCACTCTGAAAGGTGCAGTTTTGTTTTATTGGGGGGGATACCAGTCAGTATCTGGTGTGACCACCATTTGCCTCATGCAGTGCAACACATCTCCTTCGCATATATATACATATATATATATATATATATATATATATATATATATATATATATATATATATATATATATATATATATACATATATATATATATATATACATATATATATATATATATATATATATATATATATATATATATATATATATATATATATATATATACTTTGAGAACTGATTTAGGGTCATTTTGGGGTGCGGAATTTGAATCTGAGCTCAGATTTCCTCTATCACGTCACTGTTATTTTGCAATCTGCACATTCTCTATTCATGGATTACACAAATGTTCATTCACTCACAAGTTTGATGCCACTAATCATGCACAAAAGCAGCTTCAAAAGCATAGTTTTAAAACAGGTTTGCGAAATGTGAACAAGAGCCGTAATATCGTTACTGCAGCTTTTGCTTTTTAATGCTTAATAAGAGAAATATCTTTTTATATCACAAAAACATGATGTGATTGGCAAAAACTAACACTAGATTCAGATTCAGCACCCCCAAATTCCCCAAAATCTGTTGAAACGCCATGCAAGAAAAATCATGTTGACCAGTGATCAGTTTAATTGCCAGTTTTCTTCAGACAAGTGGTATATGTTGTGTGTTGGGGGGTTTGGCTGGATGTTTTTGTGTTGTTTTCTTTTCTTTGCTCTCCAGGTGGTATGCAAACTGGTTTTTGTCTGTGGAGACGGTGCTGGCAGAAGAGTCCTTCACCCTCATCAGCATTATTAGCTGCACCTGTGGATGATGCTCACGTGTAAACTTAAAGACTTTCAGCTGAAGCAGATAATGAGATGGCGTTCTGCATTTAAGCCATGAGTGGTTCAAGCAGAATGGCCGGGAACACGACCTTGTGACGTTCGTTTGTGAGACGCTGAGGACCGCGCCAGGGTTTGACACATCGTGCCTGTGAAGGAGGACGGGTGAGGGACACATGCTGTCAGCACACATCAGAGGTGATTATTGTCTGAATGATCGCTGATAGTAATTTGGCATTTTGTTACGCAGTGTGTTTGAACATTGATGAGAATTGTGCAGTTTGCTTCTCACTGCCGTGGCGTACGGACTGATGATCCTCCACCTGTTGTGAGAAGCTGCTCATTTACATAAAGCTTAAACTCAGACCTGAATGTGTTGCTGGTAGTGTGTGCCTCTGAAAGATATTTGCTGTAGCTCTGTTGACTTACCTCACCTTTTCCATCCTTCACAGAGTCAGTTTGTCGTGTCCACCTGGGGGGTGTTTGTCGGTGAATCTGAGTCCAGAAGCGTCGATGCTTCGATGCTTTTGGGCGCTGGAGAGCGCGCCGTCCTTCACTCCACCAGACAAACCCAATATTTATGTTGTACACTAATTATTGCACTGGAGGGGAAATAAAATCGTTTTGTTTGTGGAACCGCTTTCTGGTTATTTAGCGCTGGGTTCGGTCAGACGTTGGTCCGCTCCTCAACCTGCGTCTGCACATAACAGTATAGAGGAGGATTTTCTTACCAAGATGACCTGAACGTTCAGCTACAATTTCCCAGAAGGTACATCTGAGATGCAAGCCTGTAGATTTTATGTTTTAGTGAAAGAAAATCCTCCTCTATACCACATCATCATGAAGCTGTATAACTGGTGATACAAAATGCAAACCATGCACTATATGTACAATTTATTCAATCACAGCCACAGAAGCCTATAACGTCTTTTGGGTTGTCTGGGTTTCTTGGTGTCTTTCCTCACTCTTCTCCTTTTTGTAGTCACTCAGTTTTTCACAACTGTCTGCACCACACAGATTTACCATAGAGTGCCATACTGTTTGTATTTCTTCATAATTGATGTAAATAATGTCCAAGACATATTCAGTGACTTGGAAATGTTCATGTATCCATCCCCTGACACTTGTGAAGAAAACTGGCAATAAAACTGATAAAATTGATTATTTACAGGTATTATACCAAAGCGTTCCATTACTTATGCAACCCATCATCTTGGCTTTTATATTTTTAATTAATTTATATCAAGTCATAGAGATTTGCTTTCAGTTTGAGTTTAAGGAAGATAATTTTAGAACTTTTTTGTTTGTTTGTTTGTTTTTGTATTTGAAATGGCATAAACAAATTAAAATGTGTGGAATACAAAGTGTTCCAATACTTTTGGAGGGCACTTTCTGGATGCACTGTAATTTATGATTATTTGACATACTGTGCTTGAAATAACCAACAGCTGGTAATGTTTGAAAAAAAAAAAAAATCCAGTCCACTGCCAAGCAGGGATACAGTGACAGTCGTAATTTTACTCTGGTATATGTATGATTATATTTCAATCGATTTTTCCATTCAACAATCTGGAAATGTGTGTACAGTAGATTTTTCACAGTAATACAAAATGATTGCCCTTTTGGTTCATCATTAATAAAGTGTGTTGTAATGGTCCACCAGGTAGGTGTCACTGCTTGAAGATGTACAACCATGCTCTTCTCAGGTGGCCTGTTTTGTTGTTTCATTATCAACAAGAAGTGGAGAAACATAAATTGGACTGTGTGCTGCAGTCAGAGGAATTACTAGTTAATAGTGTGGTTCCGACATTATTGTTGTTTGTGACATCATGAAAATAAATTCAACAGACACTCACAAAAATAACTAAAATCACTAAAGGGTAGGGGGCGGGGGGGGGGGGGGAGTGATCAAATAAAAAGAGTGGTACAATTGTTTGCATTAAAATGCGCACATATGTTACGTTGCACATTTCTTTATTTCATATTGGCATACCTGTACATTAATAATAATGACCACCGTACATATCATGCACCTAACGTGTGCGTCTCTGCCAAGCTGTGTGTTTGTGTGTCCACAGAGCCAAGAAATACACAGGTAAAGAGGTGCAGCGTGGGTGACCGTGTGTGTAATCCAGACGGGACAAATGAAGCCCCATACATGCCTCGATTGTAACAATTATTCATGTGCTCAGCTCCCAGGCGATCTCTGTAATGGTTTTTTGGTGTGGGCATTAAAAATTATGACCTGCTTATTTCCTCAGTAACCCTGTGTTAACTGGACCAAAACACCTCAAGCTTCTGACAGCTGCTATAAATGCTAAAGCCGTTAGCATGTCATCAACAAGCTCAGCTAACAGGCTGAACTCAGTTCGGCTCTTGACTACATCATATTTTGAGGAGCTGAGGAGTGGTTCTGATAATGATTTTGCTTTGGTGCGAGCATTAAAAATTATGACCTACTTAGTTCCTCAGTAATCATGGATTGACCAAACATTATTAAGCAACAGAAGCCGAATTTCACTTCACGCAAATACATCTTAAATGTCAAGCAGGTTTTCTTTGCATCCACTGACTACACCAGATGACTTCAGTGATTAAAATCACTGAGCAGAGATGGTCAGTGAAATCACCTGGTGTAGTCAGTGGATGTCAGCAGTTATAAATAAAACCTGCACTCTCTTTGCACTTTTTGGAATCTCTTTGGAATTAATCACACAAAAGCCATATGATTACAAATACTGTATATGTAATACAATGCTCAAATTAATAGAATAAAAATTGAAAAAGACTGGCCTTCACAACACCTGTAGCCAGCAGCCTTTCGCCGACTGCAGTGCAGTGGAGTTGTCACTTAAAGCGATTGGGATAACCGAACTTTATGTTCAGAGGTGATGACAATAACCATTGGGTTCCCATTAAAAAAAATTACAGCATCCATGGCATTTACAATGCCTTTTTCAAACAGCTCATTCTCTGGCATAATACATTTTTTTAAATCTTTTTCATTATGCATTCTAATCAATGACTATTTCTGCTAATAATAATAATAATAAAGACATAGACCAAATTCAAGCCCACAAATGTCTAAGAAAAGCTGGTTTTAAGCCAGAAATAGGATTCATTATTGCTGTGCAAGATCAATGCATAAAGACAAATTACTACTGAAATAAGATTCTCAGTCACTCATCTACTACAATCAAGGGTGTGTTAAAAAGCTCTATAAACAAAAATATAATAATAATAATAATAATAATTATTATTATTATTATTATTATCTGTACATAACTGAATGTCCTATGCTGCTTTGACATACACCAATTTGGTTTTGAAGTTTGCTGTGTATTTCAGGGTAAAATGATTACACGCAGACTAATTCTCAAACTCAGAATTAGTTTGAGAATTAGAAAATTTATGAAGCAAAGTGAATGGGGCTCGTTTACCCGGCTAAGTTAAACTGCACCTAAACTACAAAAATCACAAATGTTGCATTGCACAGCATTAAACAGGGTGCCATTCCAGCGTAGACTCTCAGCACCCACAGCTCTCACTGACCTCCAGCATCCCTGGATGTTCCCCATAGTTCACTCTGGATTCAGGGTTGGGGTTACGTCTTGCAATTAACCAAACTGTAAGACCTCAGCCATGAGACCAGAGATAACAATATAGTTTTCAATGCTGTCCAGCAAAGTAAAAAGGATCCATTTTATCAAATGAGGAACTTAAACCTAACAGTATATTTCTGAAGCTTTGGAGAGCTAATCAAAAAGCCAAAAAGAGAGTAGAAGTCTAAAAGGTGAAGCTCCTGGCGGTGTCATGTTCCAAATTTTTGTTCTGTTCATTGCTATTAAGTAAAATAAATGTGTCATTTGACAGAAATTCAAAGTGTCGGCTGTGTTCCACTTACTGTGATCACCGTGAGGAGAGCCAGCATCATGCCAAGCATGATGTATAAATTGTTGGTCAGTCCTCCAGCCCACAAAGGACCCAAAATAGTGGCAAGGCCCCCAACTGAACGTCTAACACCTTGGCTGAAACCTTCGGACGAGCCATCACAGAAACAAACGTGAGAAGGAATGTCATACTCCTTTAATCAACAACAAATTGTGTCTTTAAAGCATGCCCGTTCTTTACAGTCCACATGCTGAGCAGTAATCTGTTTGTTTTTTTAAATGTTAGTGTTGAAACAGTCACTCTGCAGGACAACTGTCAATTACTGTGATAACCAATTTATCATTTTAATGAATGACTTAAGGAGAAAATGTTAAACAGGGTTTAGTTGTAGCCTCATAAGTGTGAAGTTTTATTTATTTTTTTTATATTTCTAATTTGAACACATTTGTGTTTTGAACTTGTGGGGAAAACGTCAAATATGTCGGATATTAGGTATTTGAAAACCACAAATCAATAAATTAATAAGTGATTAATTGATAATGGCAGATTCCACTGTGTAAGTCATACAATGGAGTCTTCACCATTCTGTCTCAGTACAATCATTTCTATTACTTCGTTTTTCTGTGTTAATATAAGACGGAGTATTTTCATATGTTATTCAAAATAAATTTATATTCTATCTTTCAAAGTTGAGAAAAATAAGATTTTTATGTGATAGAAACATTTCATTTTAAATCAACAAAGGGAATATTGCACTTAAAATGAACAAATGCTTGCACAGTAATTAAAGAACTTAGTTAAACTTCAGGGGACCTTGGACTCACCACCGCACACACATCAATGGCTTTTTTATGTTTCTGGACCACTGAGGAATAACTCTGCATTTCAGAACTGTAATATCTGTTATCAGTGTCCATTCATTTCCAATATTTCTTTCAGATAATTCACTTTAACATGCTAACTAATGCAATGTTCAAGTTACGATTGTAATACTAACGCACCAAAGTTAGTACATTAATATTAGCATTTTATCTGCTCCATTCCTTTATCCAGATGTGGTTACATGCTTATACACCACTCACATTAGTATGTTCATAGAATGATGTTTTCTCAGAACATCACATAACCAAAAAAAGTAGCCAAAAGCATTAGGCCCCATTAAAAAAAAAAAAAAAACATTAGTTTATCAGCCCCGCCCACAGGCTGAAATCAGCCTGCCTCATTTTTCTTTTTATTTTGGTGAATTTCATGGACGGTGGTACAGCTGGTGCAAGAACCAGCACGGGCACGAGGTGGCAAATATCCTTTGGACGAAGATGGTCACTGACAACCAGTCAGTTGCTCCGTCTCACTCACACACAGTATACATGTTTATCACACTCCTAGCATGCAGTACACTGACTGTATTCAACATGGAAACAAGATTTATTTTAAAAAATATCTGATTTTTTCACTTCCTCACTTGGTATGCAGGTGCTGTATGTGTCATTTTTCAGGTTTGAAATGATGTTGTATGTACCTGTTTCTAAAAAGGAAAAAA